>NW_006399917.1:1138182-1181002 GCF_000299155.1 Elephantulus edwardii
GTTTGCACTCTTCCTGGGTGATACCCTTGATATCCTCCCACAACTCATCTGGCCTTCGTTCATTAGTGTTCAAAGCCTCAAATCTGTTCCTGAGATGGTCGGGAATAGCAGATGTTAACTGAAAACAGGTGGTGCAGTGTTCTAAGTGCTCTCTCTGGTGTTACTGTTTACCTTACAGATCTCTATTGTCGTTTGTCTACAAGTTTAGCCACATGGATGTATTTAACTTCAGATGCAAAGGGTAGCTAAGGACCATAGCCCTGGGGTTCCACAGTCTTCTAAAGGCCAGTAAGCCTGACCATTATTGCAATTTGTGGTTTTGTTCTAAATTTATCCGCTTTTTATCTAGGTCCTTCTTTCGTGATCAGTTTCATAATTGGTTCTTGGTGGTGGCTGTGTGCCACCCGTTTCTCCTAGTCTCAGTGTTATGTAAGTTGAGGATCCATTGATGCTGTGGACTCCTTGTTTCCTTCATTCTTTGATGGTCTTCACTACTTTTCACCCCAGACAGGAAAAGACCAGTGGTTGTGACTTAGATGACTAAGATTTTAAGTTCTCAGTCACTGCTCTTCAATGTAGAATGTAGAGCATTGTCCTTAGGGACTATGTTATGCCATTTGTGTTTGATGTTTTAAAAGTCACATATATTTGAATCAGTAACTGAAACCAGGAGTTGCTGCATTTATGTCTTTCTATTATAATATGTGAAGAAATAGATGTAATCTCTTAGATTCATTTTTTCTTTTGTGCCTTGCAATTTATTGTTTTCCCATTAGATTGAGATTAGTTTCAAAGCCTTTACTAGAATTTAAATGAACAGAAGATATCTATAAGTTTTATTATAGGACTATTAAGAGAAAATGGTAGGTTTTGAATTTTATAAGAAATGTGACTTTTAGAATATTTCCAGGTTATTCATCCTGTCTGGTTAGCTAGAAATGCCGGTTCTGAAATGTACGTTGGCTTATTGAAACCTATTTGAATATTAGTGGAAGAATACCACTCTTGGTGTGTTAGTGGAAAGGACAGGAATTTTCTGGAAAATGCTTTCCTAGTTCTAAGTATTGTTAATCAATGATTAGATGAAGAACAAAAGCAACTCATTGTGTTGACACTTTTTACAGTTGGAGAAGCAACTGCATGATGATGAAGAGTTTGCCAAAACATTAGCTATGTTGGATGAAGAACCCAGGACCAAAAAGGTACCTCTATGTGAAGCTGTTTGTACTCCTAAATTTATTACCAATAGTCCTTCTTATATTTGTGTATTCTACAACTGTGAGTCATTCTTCCAGATACAGCTAAGTTAAATAATAAAAATATTTTTGGAAATTTACTTAGAAAATTATATTCCGTGGAAGATTGTCAGAGCCCAAACAATCCAGAACCTTTATAAAGCAATTAATTGATACCTTGTCTTTATGCTCTCTCTTGTTGTTTTGTTCCGTCAAGTTGGAAACAACCCTTAGCTGACCCTCTAGTGGGCATGGGAGGAGATTGCCCATCCTTATCCTATGGGGCAGATGATTGATGTATTTGAACCGTGTGCCTTTGAGACTGCAACACAACTTCTTAATACTAGGCCACCAGAGCTCCTTCCTCTGTCTCGAAGGAGCTCTTAGGTGCTTTTTCAATAAATAATGCTTTTCAGAATTTGTCTGGAACACACCTTCAGTAACTTTTTAATATTATTTCCTCTTCAGGATGCATAAATTAGCTTTTCATAATTGGCCAATTACTGTGCTATACTAGATAGTATACGTTGTGCTGCCATTGCAAAGGTGACCAAAGGTAATGATTTGAATTAACCAGCAGCTCTGGGGCAAAAAGATTAATCTCTTTTGTGCTATTTATAACTTCTGCGAACCTACTAGAGGGTCAGCTGAGTCTGTTCTGACTTGATAGCATTGCGAGTTTCCTTCATAGAAAGGGTGTGCAAACTTAGACCAGGGACCGAGACTTAAGTGGGCAAGAAGATATATTAAGACAATAGGATATGGTAGAGACTTTGTCAGTTGAAAAGGTTTTCAGATTATAATTCTTTTCAAAATACTGTATCACAAATCTTCATTTGTGTTTTCTTTGAGAAATGAAGTTTTTATGTAGAAATGAATTGAAGGGACAAAGATTTTTATTTTCTCTTGAGAAAATGATGGTTCCTATTCTAAAGTTTAGTTTTTGTATAAGTGTTTTGATTTGGATTTTAGTTTTTAACTAGACCTCACAAATTGAGAGTTTAAGATGAATGAACTAGAAATAAGATTGTCGGTTCTAGATTTCCCAGATTGGGATGAACTAGGATAGATTTTATAGGTATGTTTTTGTACTCTTACATCATTTTTCTCATTTATAAACTACAGTACTAAAACATGATGCATTTGCCCCACAAATTATGTGGATAAATGAAAGGTTTATTGCAGTATCCTGATAGGTTGGAAAATGTCCTTATGATCAGAAATACAATTTTAATTGACTTGAACAACAGATTTTGTGGTAATAGTTTTTCCTATTATTTGTACCATTTGACACTTTATAATTTTACTTAGACTCGAAAGGATCCAGAAGAGAAAGACACATCATCTGTAGAAGCCAATTTAAGTAAATCAGACAAACAAAAATATCCCAATAAAGGTAAGATTAGCAAAGAAAACAAAATAAGCTGAAATATTGGTATAGGAGAAAATTCACAATTATCTTGCTTATATATTTTTGTTAATTGTCTTGTGTGTTTAGGAAGACATTTCAGACTATAGATAGGTATGTGGAAGATTTTTTTTTTTTGAGGTGAGAAAAATTTGTATTTAGAATTAGCCAGCTGGCGACTATGTGGAAGACTTTGAAAGCTATTTGACATGATATTCATCTGCTCTGATGTTGTGAGACTTGTGTTACAGCTTTACAGCTCTTGGCTTCAATCTCACTGTGGTGCAGTGTGTGCTTTCTCTGAGGACAAAGACTTAGATGTTCAGAGCTTTTTAATGTAGAGATGCTCTTATCATCTATCTGACTTGTAGTTCTCCAGGTCTCTAGAAGCTCCCTCCTCAGTGTAAGCTTTGTCCTTGATGTCCTCTGATACAGAACTATCGCTAACTATCGTCTGGAAACCTCGGGATTTTGGATTTTCAGATTATATTAAATACATGTAATTTTTCTTTCTTTTTTTTTTTAAAACTGGTGTGCTTACAAAGTTGTGTTTCACATTATTCTTCATTCACATTGTGTTTCATACAATCATTCTCATGCATTATGTTTTCTAAAATTAATCATAATTGGACGTTAGTAGTATTTTTATGTGACATTCTAGTCAGAAAAGTATTTCTCTGTAAATTTCAGATCATTGAAATTTATTTTTGGAGTGAATTCCATATTTATTCCTAGGTGTGGATTACCATATTATTTTAAGGAATTGGTTAATTTATATTTAAAAAGACAGACAAATCCATTAATTTGAACTGATTATACAACTAACAGGTAATCTACTCTATGTATGATATTTAAAAAATGTGCTATATAAGCAGTAGAGCAAAAAGCTTGATGTGTTACTTAAATCAACATGATGGTCTGTAGGTGATATTACTCCACTGAAAATGGGAAGAAAACCATGTTAATAATGTCATTTGGAAAATAGCACTTGTAACATTTTCTTTCTTCCTAGAAAAGACAGAACAGGTTTTGGAAGAAGGAAAGAGTTGCAGTCCGAAGAAACAAGCCAGAAGGGAAAGTTCAAAAGCATCTCCGCAGCCTTCTAAGTCAGCAGTTCATGAAACAGGCCAAGGCTCTCCTCCAAAGGCCAGTGCTAAGCTGGCGCTTCTGAAAAAAAAAGACGAGAGTTCTTCAAAAGAAGCAGAGCCTGGAGGCTCCCAGAGACCAGACGATGCTGTTGAATTGAAAGGAGAGATAAAAACTCCCAAGAAAACAAAAAGTTCACCAGTGAAAAAAGAGGTAGAAACTTTCTAAATTGTATTTTATTTTCGAGTTATGTGTTGATCTGGGTTTGCTTTCTGTTTTATTTCCAACTTTATAACTCATAGTATTTTTAAGGTGCATTCATATTGTTGTTGTTGTTGTTATGTGCCATCAAGTCGTTTGCGACTCATAGCGACCCTATGCACAACAGCCCTAAATCCTGCTCTATCCTGCGCCAACCGCACCGCCTCTGATACACCCATCCCGATTACCCCAGTCACCGAATCAATCCATCTCATAGAGGGTCTTCCCCTCCTGCGCTGTCCCTCCACCCTCCCAAGCATGATGTCCCTCTCCAAGGACCCGTCCCTCCTGGCAACATGTCCAAAGTATGTCAGACGAAGCCCCAGAATCCTTGTCTCCAAGAAGTAGCTTGGTTTAATCCTCTCCAAGATGAATCTGTTTGTTTTCCTGGCAGTCCATGGTACATTCAGTACTCTTCTCCAGCACCACAGCTCAAAAGCATCAACTCTCCTTCTGTCCTCCCTAGTCATTGTCCAACTCTCTGATTCATAACAAGCGATTGCAAAGACCATGGCCTGTATCAGGCGCACCTTAGTCTCCAGAGAGACACTGTTGCTCCTGAGTACTTTAGAGAGGTCCCTAACAGCAGACTTTCCCATCGCAATACGCTTTTTGATTTCCTGACTGCTGGTGCCAAGAGTGTTGACTGTGGAGCCGAGCAAACTGAAGCTGTGAACAATCTCAATCTCTTCATCATCCATCCTGACGCTGCCAATTGGTCCAGTGGTGAGAATCTTTGTCTTCTTGACATTGAGCCTCAGTCCATACTGAAGGCTGCAGTCCTTGACCCTCTGCAGCAAGTGCATGAGGTCCTCCTCAGTTTCAGCAAGCAGGGTTGTGTCATCTGCATAACGCAGATTGTTAATAGCTCTTCTACCAATCCTGATGCCACAATTCTCCTCATAGAGCCCAGCCTCTCGGATAATCTGCTCTGCATACATGTTGAAAAGGTATGGAGACAGGATGCATCCCTGGCGCACACCCTTCCCAATTTTTTTTTCCTTCCCAATTTTGAACCATGCAGTGTTACCTGCTCTGTTCTGACTACTACCTCTTGGTCCAAGTATAGGTTTCGCATTAGCACGATTAAATGTTCTGGGATTCCCATTCTTCTCAGAGTCAGCCACAGTTTGTTATGATCCACACAGTCAAATGCCTTTGCATAATCAATGAAACACAGATAGACATTCTTCTGGTATTCCCTGCTTTCAGCCAAGATCCATCTAACCTCAGCAACGATATCCCTAGTACCACGACCCCTTCTAAACCCAGCCTGGACTTCCGGCAGTTCTCTGCTGATGTGCTGTTCTAATCGTTTTTGGATAATCTTCAGCATTCATATTAGAAACTTTTATTAAAAATTCAGGATATTAAATAGCTAACCCTTTAGTATGGATTACTAATATAGCCAGATACTGACTTTTATTGTTCAACTTTAAATGATAATGCACACAGAGGCTAGGAGAGTTTAAGTAACTGTTCACTGTAAGTGATAGGGCTTTTAAGGCAAAACAAAAACCCCAAATGTATAAAAAGCAGGATAGCACAGTGAGTGGCACCAAGCATGAACTTAGGCCTGCCATTTATTGAGCAGAAACATGACCTTGGCCCAGTTAGCTTCCCTGTATGTGCCTCAGTTTTGCATGTGTAAAAGGGGAATAATAGTACTTATCTTGGAAAACGTGCAGCCACAGTGCTCTTTGGAGGCAAAGATTGTGAAGCTTCATCTCACATACACTGGGCATTTTACTAGTAGAGGGTGGGACCTCATGCTTGGGAGAGTGAAGGGACCACAAAGGAGAGGAAGACCCTCTGCTAGATAGATTGACACAGTGTCAGCAGCATTGGGCAGTGTGTCAGAGATTGTGATGATGGCACAGGACAGGACAGGGTTCAGATCTGGTTCATAGGGTTCATGAGTCAGACTCAACTCTGTGGCACAACCACAACAACAAGAAGTAATGGACTGTTTAATAGCAATACCTGTTACATAATAAGTGCTATGTAAGTTTCAGTTGTTAATACTAAAATTGTTATTTGGATTTGTTCTGAAATAATTTCCCCCCCTTTTTTTGCACTTGTATAATAATAATAAGATACTTAAATCAGTTTCAAAAGGGAAGAAAACAGTTAAGTATAAAATACCTTTTTAAGAATTTTCTAATACATTTGAGAAGAAAATGGTCTCATTGAAAACCTTCATAAAACCTCCTATTTATTCCTGTATACCTCTTGGGCATTCAGAATTAAAAACAAAATATTATTTATGTTAGCTGCCTCTCATTGTTACTTATTAGTGTAGAATAGTGGGAGAGTGGTGATTTAAAAGTCCTTTTGTTTTATGATTGCTCATAAATATGCTTAGAGGAACAATT
This sequence comes from Elephantulus edwardii, assembly GCF_000299155.1. Lineage (NCBI taxonomy): Eukaryota > Metazoa > Chordata > Mammalia > Macroscelidea > Macroscelididae > Elephantulus > Elephantulus edwardii. The sequence goes on from NW_006399917.1 coordinate 1,144,548, forward strand.
AGCTTTTTGGCCTCGGAAATCTTATCTCCACTAAATATTTGTCTTGTGGATGGTTGTTTTTCTTCAGGCACTTAAAATCTCTTTCATTTACAGAGGCTTGTCTATATTTATTAAAAAAGAAGAAATCTTTATATGACACTTTTAATCTCCATTGTGTATTTTAATGCTGGGATAGAAATTGCAGTTTTTGCATAAACAGTTTGGGAACCTCAGAATATTTAATAAATTCCATTTATTTTGATCAAGTAACAGTTTTGACTCCACAAATGGTTGTATTTCAAAGGTAATTTTTTGTAAGTTGTTTAGAATCTAGAGTTTTGGGGTAGATTTCCTGCCCTGCTTCCCTCATAGAATTACCATTACTGATGAATGGTTTACACATTTTTAAAGTGCATTGGGTTTTCTGCAAAGCTGGTTAGAAACATGGCTTCCAGGGCATGCTACCTAGACAGCTGTGTTTTCGTCAGTTCTCAGATGATTTGAATGTACACCCGTGTTTAGAACCACTACTAAAAATTGTAATTGGGTTCCAGAGGTGTCCCAAAATGACTTATTTCACTCATAGCTATTTAAAGCTATTTTATTAAGTCACTTCTTTATAGGAAGTAGTATTTTGTCGCTTTCAGAGATTTGAGGTGACTTGCAAGTTAAAAATAATGTAAAATAGCAAGAAAAAGAACATTGAAGTAGTCTGTCTTGTAGTGATTTTAAAATCAGAACTTGGATTTTTTTTTTCCTTTAAATCCACGTGCCCTAGCCATATGTCTGAATTGGATCTTGGAATACTTAATTAAAAATTTCCCCAGGATTTTCTGCAGCAACATCCATCTTTTCAGATCTTCTGAATAAAATAGAATGGGAGAGATCAAATATAGATGAGAATAGTGACATATAGAATGTATCTGCTTTTTGGCAGTTCTTTTATTTGAGCTGGCTGCTCATATGAAGGGGGCTCTGATGACCTATAGGTTAAAGAGTTGAACGTCCAATACAAAGGCAAGTGGTTCAAATCCACCAGCCACTCCTCAGGAGACAGATGGGTAATCTCCCATGTGATTTGCAGCTTCTGAAAACTCAGTGGTGGATCAGTTTTGACTCAATAGCAGTGAGGACTCAGATAACACCTGATTGATGATCTTTGTTGCCACTTATTACACATCTGAGAGCTAGAAAATAAGGATGGCAGAAGAATTATTGATGTCTTTGAGCTGTGGTATTGGAGACTATTGAATATCCTTTCTTGAAGGCAAAGATAACAAAGATTCATCTCGAATACTTTGGGCATGTTACTAGAAGAAATTACTCCTTGGAGAGAGACATTATACTTGGCAAGGTGGTGGTGGATCAGGAAAATAGAGGAAGACCCTTAACCAGATGGATTGACAGAGTTACTGCAGGAATGGGCTCAACTGTGTCAGAGATGATGAAGATGGCACTGGATAGGATAGGGTTCAGATCTCTTGTTCATTGTGCCACTGTGAGTCTTATGGACTCAGGGACACCAAACAACAACAAACAATGAGGGTGGCTTATATGAAGGCTTTGATTGTGGCCTGTGATACTCATGCCATGAGAATAGGACAGTTGTTTAGGATGTTCACAGTCATAAGAGAAACATAGCATGCCTTCTTAAGTGAAAACATTTTTCTTGGAAAAAGTTTTCTTTTATGTAATGTGGGAGAAGGATGGACAGTCTCCTGTTCGATTAACTCCTTCCAGAAACCTGCCGGAGGGTCATCTGTGGTTCAGTTCTGACTAGATGGTACACAACAACATATTGTGGAGTAGAGTTTAACATTTATGTGAATTTCTAAAAGTAAAACACACTCTTTTAAGTTTATTTGCTTAGAGCTGGCACTTTTGGAAAAAATTGAGATGGACAGACATGTCACTATTTTAAAATTAGGCATCAGTAGGCATCAGTTAGCTGGGGCGTACTTGGCTGCACAGTAATTAAGGTCTCATGAGGGAGCTCAGGTGGCCTACTGGTAAGCTGTGTTGCAGTCCCAAAGGCATGGGGTTCTAATCCACCAGATGCTTTGCTGGAGAAGGAAGGGCAATTTCCTCCTGTGCCATTTGGATCTGATGTGACGTCATGTGCTTGCACACACATACCCTCCCCCCCAATAATTCTTATAAAAAAAGAAGAGGAAAAAAAGGTCTCAGTGGTGATTGCATATTTTCTTGTAGGCATGTTGAGGGGTTTTTGTTTTTTGGTTTATTTGGTAGATATGTATTTTAAATGTTATAGAATTTTGCATGATTGCTCAGTTTCCTTTCTCTCTTTTCAAAGTCTCCAAGCCCTGAAGATTCAGAAAAGAAACGCACTAATTATCAAGCTTATCGGAGCTTCCTAAATAGAGAAGGCCCCAAAGCTCTGGGCTCCAAAGAAATCCCGAAGGTAAGAGCCCTGGGAGTCCATGCCAGTAACGGCCTCTGTGGGCCATGGAGCTCTGCACTGAGAATTAATAACGACAGATCCTCAGGAATGCGGGATATATATATCACTGTGGGGCATAAGAAGGGAAAAAAATGTCCTTTAAATAACAAAGTTTGTGAGGCAGCCGGAATACTTTTTTAAGTTAAAATTTTATAAAGACATACATCTCTTCTCAGAAATATTTCTTAATGTTAAATTGCAGCATACTCATGTAGCAACTAAAGGTCAGCTCCCAAATTGGTGTTTTAATAGATTTTGTTTTCTTTTAACCTGAAAATTATTTTAATAGGACTTCTTTTCTTAACATGTATTTGAATTTCCATTTGTATATGGAATACTAGATTCTAAACAGATGTCAGTTGAACTTCATATACCTCAGTGATAAAGATTTTCAGTTGATAATCTCCCTGAGAATTTTCATATATTCTCTTGTGATTTCGTAAGAAAACATTTGAAGTTTCTTTAACTTACAAGTTTATTTAGGCAATGATTTGGTATATACTAGAAATCTTTTGAGTTAATTTTTTTTCTCCCACCAGAATATGCTTCTAGGAAATAACATCTGCTCCTCATTTATTAACTGTTTTATCTGATATTTTGCATTTATGACAGTGGTAAAAAACACACAAAAAATCCCCCAAAACATCCTGATTTTTTTTTTTGTACATTACCAGTGTACAACTGGAAGTAATGCATGCTAACATGCTAGGCAAGAATGACACCGGCTTTGATGGTTAAAGTTATGTGTCAGTCTGGATGGACTGTGATTCTCAGTGGTTTAAAAGTTACGCGGTGATGAAATGGTACTGTTTATGTATACTGTTAATGATGTTTATGATGCTCCGTTGTGTGGTCCCATGTGGTCAGATCCTCATAAGGCCAATTTTTCTATATTAACCTGACTTTTGGAACTTATTCTGTCCGTAGGTCCATTAGGTGAGGAAGGAGTGTGTACAGAAGTGTATAGCTTGTTTGTAGAATTGTTGTCGAGTGTTGATGAGTTTTAATGAATTCATAGTTGACCTCTCTCTGGTCCAGGGAATTAAGTTAGGAAAAGTGGTGAGAAATGATAGGAGATACATTTTGGCCAGGGAGCTCTGGTGCGTCTGTAGAACATTGCATTTCTAACCTAAAGGCTGGGAGTCCACCTGTGGCTCCGTAGCAGGAAGATGGGCAGTCTCCTTTTATGATGATTTGCCGCCTCACTGAGCTGATGGAGGGTCACTGTAGTTGGAACCTACTCCCTGGCAGTGAAATTCAGTTTGTTTTGGGGTGATAGCCGTGAAAACAGGAAGCTTTGGTGGTCTAGACGCAAGAAGCTGCGCTGTAATTCTGAAAGCACGCTGTTTGAGGCCACCAGCTGCTTAGCGTGGGAGAGATCGGTAGTCTCCTTCCATGCTATTAACTGCCTCTGAAAACCCACCGGAAGGTCAGCTATGGGTTGATTCTGTCTCAGTGGTTTACAACAAACAACAACAGCAGTGAAAATGGTGCAGAGGAACGGAACTTCAATAGAAGAGGTAAAATTGACAAGAAAATAACTGTTGAAAAAGATTGAGTATCAGGGTGATTTCCAGTTTCCTGGCATTAAGTGGCTGAGTCGATGCTGATGCCTTCGGAGGCAGATCCTGTTTGGGGAGGTGATGACGAGTTTGTTGATGGTGATAATATGCTTTGTATGTGATAGTCACATGGAGATGCTGAGTACAGGCGATCCCTGAGAGATGAAGAGATCACTCCAGAAGTTAAGTTTTTAGGTTGAATCTGTAGGAAGTCAGATCAGCTCTTTTTAGCCTTCCGTTAGTGCAGTAGGAGTCCTGGTAGCAGAGTGTGTGATGTGTTGAGTTACTAACTGGAGAGTCATTGGTTTAGGGCCAGCAGTTACCCCACAGGAGAGAGATGAGCAGTATCCTCTGTGAAGATTTCCAGGCTTGGGGATCCAGTGGAGGTCACCAGGCCTTAGAATCATCTCACTAGCCATGGGTTTGATTTTAGTACAAGGAAAGGCTTGAAGCCTTTGAACAGCAAGTGAAGGTGACTGTGATTTGTTGGGTCAGTCATTTCACAGTGAGGGCAGAGTGACCTGAGATGGATGCTGTACCTGGAAGAGTCCAAGCACTGTGAGTATAGCAGTGTACTGCAGGACCAGGAGACTGTCCCAGAAGCAAAGAGAAGAGAGTATTTCTTTGTTGTTTGTTTTTTTTTTTTAATTATTTTGTGTGTGTGTACTGTCAAATCAGATCTGACTGGTACAGGAGGAGATTGTTCCTTCTTCTCCAGCAGAGCATCTGGTGGATTTGAACGGTGCACCTCTGGGATTGCAGTACACCTTCTTGCCACTAGGCCACCAGAGCTCACCGAAGAGAGTATTTCTAAAAGGAGCCTGTCGTGCTGCTAAGTGCCAGTCAAGAGGATCCTGGAAATTCTCATTGCATTTAGTAACGTGCAAAGTCCTTGGTGCAAGAACAGTTTGAACAGAATAAAGCAGACAGATCCTGATGAAAGTGGGTTGAAGGATGAGAGGAGAGAAAACAAACAGAAGAAGTAGGTAATATTTTTGGAAAGTTGAGTTAAACAGAGAGTCTTATAGCTAGTAATGGGAGTTGAGGTTTAGAGTGTTTAGGGGACAGTGTGTTTTTGGGGTGAGAGATACCAAGAGCTTTTTTGTATATGGTCTAGAGGAACATGCCAGCTTTGCTTCCTCTTGACATATATGAGGCTGAAATGAAGGCTCCGCTTTCCAAGGATCTCAGAGAAGAGGTTGAACCTTATAGGTAGTTTCTTGTCCCAGAGTAGGAGTTCTACAGAGAAAGAATTTGGTAGAGAGGCTGAATGTGGAGTTCTCCAGAATTATTTTGAATTTGTGGAGAAGAATTTTAAGTAACCTGTAGTGAAGGGAGTTAAGGTGGCCCACCCAGCGGTAAGGAGTGGTGCTGCCAACCCAAGGGCAGGGAGTTTGAATCTGCTAGGTGCTCTGTGGGAGAAAGGTGGACAGTCTCTTCTCATGTGACTTACAGCCTCTCAGAAGCTGCTGTGGGGTCAGTTAGGAGTCAGTTTTGGCTTGATGGCACATAACACAGTGTTCACTAGACAGTCCAAGGACAGCGGGGATTACTAGGTCCGTGTGATTTTTAAAAGACTTTCTTCCCCCACTCCTCCAACAGATTCATAGTTTCATTCTGTTTCTTTTTCTCTTGTAAGGAATATTTTTTATCTAAATGGTAAAGTAAAAAAACTGATATTGTAGAAATCTTTGAATTTTGTTAGATCTTTTTTTTTTCATGCTCATTTCAAGTCTGTTTTGATCTCAATTTTCTATCAAAGAATGGTAACTTTGAATATCATACATAGTTTTCATTTGCATTTTGCTTGGTTGGTTCATTTATTGAACCCCACTGGATTGTAAAAACAAAAAGTACTAAAACTGTTACCGTTTTAATTATGGTTAAATATCACATTCATCCAAGTTTCTTTGTGTAGAGTCTAATAATATGAGAATAAATAGTAAAAATAATGTGCTAGTTTTTCCCGTCAAAGGATATGATCTTGCCTGTAAGTTCCTGGGGAGTTCTGGTGGCCTAGTTGGGAGGTTGTTGCAGTGTCAACTCAAAGTCCAGCAGTTTGAATCCACAAGCTGCTCTGTGAGAGAATAATGGGCAGTCTCCTCCTGTCTGATTTACAGCCTCTGAACACCTGCTGGAGGGTCAGTCATGAGCCTGTTCTGGCTTGATGGCAGTGAGTTGAGTTGTTGAAAAGTTGCGAGGACATCATTAGACTTACTATCATAAGGTAATCGACAGAGAAGAGGACAAACAGAAGTATATTTAAGCGACATGAGCCAATTTTGGAATTGACGTTTTTATCTTCTTTTATGTGTGTGTACCATCAAATCAGATCTGACTGGTACAGAAAGAGATTGTCCCTCCTTCTCCAGCACAGCATCTGGTGGATTCGAACCACTCACCTCTGGGATTGCAGTTCCGCTTCTTGCCACTAGGCCACTACAGTTTGCCACAATTTTTCTCTCTTTTTTTATCAATAGTAAGAATTACTGTAGGCAGATTGCTTACATTTATACAAGTTAGCTAGTAGTTTAACTAGAAAAGAGGTGCAATGGATAAGAATATGAATGAATACCTAATATGAGTATTACTAATATTATCAGGTGTGTATTTTTCATTGCTGGTTTTGTGTGTTTATTAAATGGTAGTCCACATAAGAATTTCTCAAGATTTAGTTTGAAGTGCTTAGTTTGTTGTAAACTTCCACAGCCTTTTCACACTATTTATGATGTCAAACAGGAAAAATCGACTTCCTGTAGTTTGAGGCGAAATATTTCCTTAGAGTGTTACCATGTAATTTCCTCTCTGCTTGAACCTTTTGATTTTTAGGGAGCTGACAATTGCTTGGAAGGCCTCATATTTGTGATCACAGGAGTGCTGGAGTCCATTGAGCGAGATGAGGCCAAATCTCTAATTGAGCGTTATGGGGGGAAAGTAACCGGAAATGTCAGCAAGAAGACAAACTACCTGGTCATGGGCCGGGATAGTGGCCAGTCCAAGAGTGACAAGGTGGGTCCTGCTGTGTTCTCAGCCCAGCTCAGTGGCTCACTTACCTTGGCAGATCCTGATATGACCTTCACGCAGAGCGAAGTGGAGAAGAAAAGAATAAGATGGACAAATCATTTCTCTCCTACATCATTTTCCTCATGGAAGTGTGGTTGGCTCTGACCCCAGGATTTTGGCTTTCTAAGTTGAAGGCACAGTTCATGTTTACATGGCTTCTTTGCTCAGGTTTAATTTAAGTCTCTTTAAGGATAAACACAAATGTGATTTTCTCTTTTCTCTAGACATACATGTTCTGTATATGCCACTGTACACTGAATTGAATTTTTTTTTTTTTTTTAATTTGGAGGTTATAGGGGAAGGATTAAGTCTTTTGTGTAGGATTTTATTTGGCTTCAAGTAATAGAATATTCAAATAACCATGGTTTAAACAGTTCTTTGTTTTCTTGTTATGTGACAAGAATCCCAGAGAGTAGGCATTTGCTGGGGATGGGTCAGCAGTTTAATCATGTCTACTTTTTTTCATCTTTGATATTATTGTCCTTATCATGTTAGCTTTGGTCTTCTTAGACATTGCTTTGTGGTTATAAACAGCTATAGTTCTAGGCATTAAAGTACACTTTTAAGGCAGGATAATGGAGGAAGTGACATGATGTCATACTGTTGTGACTGTTTTATTAGGAAAGCATGAATTGTCCCAGAAACACCTGTAGAATCCCATTGACCTCTTAATTGGCTCAAGCTGGTCATATGACCAGTCAGAACTAGGAGAGATCAGAGAGGATCAGGACTCCCCTGGCCTTAGACCAGTTATGGTCTGTCGCCTGGAGAAAGGCCCCCTTGTGCTTACTTAGCAAGAAAGAAGCAGGAGGAAGTGTCTCCCTTGTGAACAGACATAGATGTTGACGACCTGAACTTAGATCTCTGTGGCTTTGCTTCTTTTCAGAGTAGAGGGAGCAAGTAAATAATCTACAGAAGTAGTAATGCGATTCTCTGAGTGCAGCTCACTGCTGTGAGGAATGTATGTATCTCCCATGGTCTTTGTTGTTCATGGTATTTTCCTGTAGATGCTGATTTTTGAAAGTGTGGGTTTTCTACTTCCTAATAGTCCCTAGTATCATACTGTTTACAGAAAGGATGCAGTTTTAATGACTTGATTTTATAACCAATAGGCTGCAGTCTTGGGAACAAAAATTATTGATGAAGATGGCTTACTGGATCTGATTCGAACTATGCCAGGCAAGAAGTCCAAGTATGAAATAGCGTTTGAAGCTGAGGTTTGTATACAGTAAACTTCTTTGAATTTGGGTACCATTTCATTTTTTGGGTAGCGATATGTGGTGTTGGGGAAGAGTATTGAATGTACTATGAACTGCTAGGAGAACAAAAAACTTCATCCTGGAGAGGGTGAAGCTGGGCTGCTCCTTCGAGGCAAGAATCCTGAAGCTTCATCTGACATACTTTGGACATGTTGCAAGGCGGATCAGTCCTTGAAGAGAGATGTCATGCTTGGGAGGGTGGAGGGACAGCGCAGGCGAGAAAGACTTCTGATGAGATGGATGTATTCAGTGACTAGGGTAATGTGGATAGGTGTGTTAGAGACAGTAAGATTGGCACGAAATAGAGCAGGGTTTAGGGCTGTTGTACATAGGGTTGCTATGAGTTACAGGCAACTCAACGGCACATAACAACAATATGCTTTTTGGCTAAAAGATACCCCCCTGCACCATAAATTAGCCCAGTTGTTTCCTTTTGTGCTGGAGGACTCAGCTATGGGGCCATCTTTATTTTTTTAATCTTTCTCAAAGGATAGTGATCATAGAGGACAATGTACTGTACTTCACTATCAATTTAGTAAACTTCCCAGTTTCTTGGGTTGGCTCTATAATAGGTCACGCCTAAGACAGTATGATAAAGTCATTCTTAATGAGAACTGTAACAATGTTTTTTAATTGTGACAGATAATCAGCTCATAGTAGCTTTAGCAAAACAGTACCATCTCTAACCTGTGGCAGGGTGGGTCTGGTCTAGCACATGCTGGAGCCTCAGATGTTACAGATGTTCAGTGTCTGTCACTGCTTCTCTTGGTTTGAGCTTCATTCATTCTCACTGAGCAGACCTTTCTATATGCAGAATATAGAGTAACACATGCAGGACCTGAAACACACTGGTTATTGTCTCTTAACTGCCACTCCAGAGGTTATGTGGTCTTTGCAGTTTACTCTAGTTACAACAGTTCTTGTGAAGGATTTGAATTGATCCTTCACCTGGTAGCCTGTAATGTTAATAGATCACATAATCATAGCCCAGTGATCAAAACCAGGACATTAACGCTGATATAATGCTGTTAACCAAATGGCACATTTAGCTTAGCTTTTTTTTTTTCTTTTTCTTTTTTCTGTTTGCATCATTGAATATTTTACCCATAGAATGTTCTTTTTCTTTTTTAATATTTTTTTTTACCTAACATCCTTTCCCCCCCAGCATTTCCCATGGATTCTTAGTCTGCTACTTTATTTCCATTCCTCAGCCTTCAGTGGATTTTACTATATTCAAAAGGCTGTGCAACCATCACCTCTATCTTCATTCTGGAAAATTTTTATCACCTCTGAAAGAAAGCCTGTTCTAGATGGGCATTCTGCGTGCCTTCCTCAGCCTGTATTTACCACTGGTCTGATTTCTGCCCCTGAATATTTGCCAGTTGTGAACATTTCATAGAAACAGAGCCGGATACCCTGTGGCCTGTGTACCTGAATGCACTGTCAGGATTTACCCACATTGTGACATGTATCATCAGTACTTTTCTTCCTGGTTAAATGCTATCCCATTGTGCCAATTCAGTACCTTTTGTTTATAACATGTTCATCAGTGTATATATGCTTTTGTCAGAATACTTGGAATTCAGAATCTCTTTTTCATTCACTCTTTTTTTTTTTTAATTTAAACTCTAACTAGGAATATTCCTGGGTATTTTTTGGGTGGTGTTTTTTTGTTTATTTGTTTTTTAGGAAATGAGTAAAAATGCTTTACAAAGTCATTTATTCTCACCTAAAACAATTGCACTTGGTGTAATTATATGTGGTAATTACATCCCAACCATACATATTGGTGTGTTAGTTGCAGGTTTACAGATTTGGGGTTAGTGATGTACATAGCCAGCCAGGTCCAAAAGACCAACTCGGTCAGTATCAGGTTGCCCTCTAGCGTCTAACTTTTTTCAGATGGAAATTTTTGTCTATCTCATCGAGTTTCTTTTTTCTCACTTTACTATATTTTAAGATGAAGAAAGAAAAGTCCAGATTGAAGCGAACACCCCAAAAAAATGACCAAGGGAAAAGAAAATTTAGTCCCAACAAGAAGGACTCAGAATCTAAAAAGTGCAAGCTGACTCCCCGACGAGATGGCTTGGGAAAGTCAGTAAAAAAGGAAAGCAGTGTGGTTCGGAAGGACCTGGACTTTGAGGAGCCGGGGACTGAGGAAGAGGCAGGTGTTGACAGTGAGCCTTGGAATATGCCTGACAACAGCCAGGAGCACAAGGTGGAAAATTTGCTCTGGGTCGATAAATATAAGCCAACCTCACTCAAGACCATAATTGGACAACAGGGTGACCAGAGCTGTGCCAACAAACTCCTACGGTGGCTTCGAAACTGGCACAAGAGTCCATCTGAAGATAAAAAACATGGTGATTTTAAGCTTCACTCCCTTTTTGTGTGTGTTTGTCAGTATGTAACTAGTGCTCCTTTATGCACATGTGAGGGTGCCTGACAGTTGGTTCATTCACCCAAGAGCAGATATTTAAGTCCTGCTCTGAGCCCAGTGAAGATGGGTGTTGGGTGGGAAAGAGTTTTTATGCTAAGGTTTGAAGATATGAGAGGAAGGCTGTGAGAGCAGAAGACAGCTGGGGTAGAAGATGGGACTTAAAAGCTGAGGCAGCTGCAAAACCCCAGGACCTTGGATTTGTTGCTGAGAAGTCCGAGCTTCTGATTTTCTGTGCTTGTTCATTAGGCATTTGTCATAGGAAATGAAAAGCCACACTTCTTAAAAAAATACTAGTTTATTTACAAAATTTGAAGACATTATTTTCCAGAGCAGATTCTTCCAATTTCCCTCACCCTCCACCCATCAGATTGTACAATCCCATGATTAATCGCCCCCTCCATCTGCACATCCTCATGTCTCTCCTTCCACTCCACCCCCCGCCTTGGGTCATTGTACTCATTCTACAGTAATGGTTTTATATTTGCCCTTGTGGGACTGAGTTTTTAATGACAAAGGTATTCTTGACCCTGAGGTTCCAGATCACAAATGGTAGTAGTGTTTCCCAAGTTAGAGCTGCAGCCCTGCAAGCTCTCAGAGGATGCTGTGTGAGAAATAGGAAGGCAGAACTTAGGGGGACGGTGATATCTCAGTGGTTACTAGACACTGACAGTGATGCCCATTTACTCTGTCTTATAAACAGAGTTGGAGGGTGCAAGACCAGCTTCAAATTGGATTCTTTTACTTTTCTCAAAATCCATAAAATTGTTTTACTCTTTTTTTAAACCCCATAAAATTTTTACAACATGAAGGAGGCAGAAAATTATTCAGGTGCCTGGTGAGAACCTTCAGAGGCCTTGGGTGGACTTTTTCTCATTCCTGTTGGCACTGAATGGCGCCATCTCCCTCCTCCACTGAGGATACAGAGAGCACCTTTTATATTTCAGGCACCCAGTGGTGAGAAAGAGTTGTGCTGTCGAGACAATTACAAGCACACTGTATTGAGTATTTTTCCCCCAAATACAGCTGATTGTGCTTGTTGACAAACATTGAGTGAGGCATGCCAGACTCTGCTTGGCACTGTCATCCTCACAACATACTTATGAAACATACTTATGAGGATGTACTGCTGTTTTCCTCACTTTACAAAGGAGTAAACAGGCATCTAGAGGTCTAGTCCCTTCTCAAGTTACGATGGAGACTGGGCCGTGTGTTCCAGGGCTGGTGTTTCATCAGAGGATAGTTTATCAGAAGAGTACAGTTTAAAACTAGTGTTTTAAATTTGAGTTAAAAATTTTTGGTTTTGTTCGGGTATGGAGTGAGGTAGGAAGTAGGTTTTTCCTAAATGCTCTAGAAATATTTATCTGTTGTAGAAAATTCAGCAATTTTAGAACAAAACTAGAAGAGTACTCTCAATGCTAAGTGTGTGTCCACCTGTTCCCAGCATTTTGGGATGTCTGTTAGATGATGCTGGCTAACATGGAAACGTCTTTTTCTCCAGCAGCAAAGGTTGGCAAATTTGCTGGCAGAGACGATGGCTCTAGTTTTAAAGCAGCCTTGCTCTCAGGCCCTCCTGGTGTTGGCAAAACAACCACAGCGTCCCTGGTGTGCCAGGTGGGTGCAGCTGGAAAGATTTCCTGGGCATGCGTGGGTGTGGATGGTGTGTGCGAATGTGTATTGTGTGTTCGTAAAGGTCGGGTGTGTAGCTTGTTAAACTGCTAACTGAAGGTTGGTGCTTCGAATCCACCAGTTCTGTGGAAGAAGGATGGGTAGTCTCTGCCCATAAAAATGTATAGCCTCAGAAACCCGAATTGGAACAGACCTTATGGCTGTAGATGTGAGTCACCTGCTGAGTGAGTATATACTGACATACTTGGTTGCACGTTTGGGATTTACGATAGTTCTGACAGTAGTTCATGCTTATCCTTTTTAAATATTGTTAATCACTTATAGGTAGTGCTTTCTTGTATTGCAGGCAAGGTGCTGGCACACAGTGTATTATAGCTGATCCTCCAGCAGATTTTCAGAGACAGTTAATCACATAGGAGATTGCCCATCTTCCTCCCGTGGAGCAGCTGATGGATTTGAACCTTTGGAATTGCAGCGTACCTTTGAGATTGCAGTACAGCTTCTTACCATAGGCCACCAGAAATCCCAGTGCATATTACAGATAACCTGAATATCTGATACATCCTGTGTGTTGATACAGGTATTTAATAGACCCCTGTAATATTTCAAGGTAGTGAGGGTACTGTTATTGTCCTCTTTTGACATGAAACAGCCTTAGGCAAGAGGCTGGGCACAAGATGTGAACTCACACAGGCAGAATCTGTTTCTGCTTGTTGGCACTGGAGCACACTGCCTTTCTTATTTGTTCTACTGCCGTCCTGTCTCTTACTATGCTTTGGCCCTAGAGAAAACACATCAGAATTGATGTGTTGGGACCAAAGTGGTAAAAAAGAGATAATAATCAATTTCTATTTCTTGCTGGATTTTCTAACACATGTGTCCTTTGCGCTGGTGGTTTCTTTTGGTCTTTGGAATATGAACCAGAGTTTAAATTAAATTTTTAGCTAATTCAGTAACCAGAAGCCAGAATCTGTATAACATAAAACCTCTTGCAGGAGGAAAGTACAAATATTTAAAGAGAGTGATAAGAAAACTTGTGAGACTAGGAAAAAAAAGACAGAATAATGAGTTCACCTCTCCCATATTTTATTTAGAAAAATTGTATCTTTTCCATTATATTTCTAGAGATATTTTAAAAAGGCTACAATTTTTTTTTCACTTGCCCTTGAAATTGTGAGCATATTTTTCCTCACCTCCCCCTGTTTCCTTTACTGTTAGTATTACTTTTTTTTTTTAATGGGATTAGATATTTTAAGTTGATCAGAGTAACTTGGTTTTTCCTGGTCTGTCAGGAAGATTGCATATTGTTTGATTTGACAGAGACTGATTTAACTTTACAGTATATATTAAAGAGGTACACTTTGCCTTTTGACATTGTACAGAAGATTCTGTATCTGTTGTGAACCCTTAGGATGCTCATATTGGTTCTTTCTAGGGTTTTTTTAGAAACTTAGTAAAATTACTTTGCCAAAAGTACTCTTCTATAAAAAGTGTTAGGGTGCTCTAATGGCCTAGTGGCAAGAAGCTGCACTGCATTCCCAAAGATACCTGGTTCAAATCCACTAGTTGCTCTGCGGGAGAACGGTGGACAGTCTCCTTCTGGGTGACTGACTAACTCTGCAAACCTGTCAGAAGGTCAGCTGTAGTTCTGTTCCAACATGATGGTAAACAACAACAGCAACATCCAAAGTGTTGAGTTCAGTTCAGGGTGGCTTCCCTGATCTGTTAATTAAACTTTGGTACATTGAAATGGGCTAGGGAAAAGGAGTGGATAGAAAGCATTTCTCTCTATTCTTCTCTCACAACCTACAAAAGGCCAAAGCAAAAAAATATCTTCTAATTACTTTTTCCAGATGTGTGTGTGTTTGTGTGTTAGTTGTGTATGTACATGAAACTGAGAACCTTTCCTCGTGAGACATAGGCATTTGGACTCTTTTTCTCACAAATTCTGTAAGTTCACATACGTAGATGCAGATAGGAAGTCGACCTCATTGTATCAGTATCATGCTTTTTCTTTCTTATTTTAATCTTCAGTTGTTGATGTAGTTTTTCTACCTTTATTCTTCTCTTAACTGCCCTGCCTTTTTGGGGAGAAATGAATTTGCATTGTAATGGTTTCCTATGTTTTGATTTTAGGAATTGGGATACAGCTACGTGGAACTTAATGCAAGTGACACTCGGAGTAAGAACAGTTTGAAGGAAGTTGTTTCTGAATCACTGAATAATACCAGTATCAAAGGCTTTTATTCAAGTATGTGGCCTTTTGACCTGATTTCTTTGGTTGTGTGAGAAAAACAAAGGCATTACAGTGTTTAGTAGCAAAGAGTGATCACCTCCTGTGTGCCAACCTGGCTGTATTCTGGGGCAAGAGAGAGGAATGAAGGCTCTTCTCGGAGCTCTTCCAGGGAACCACTTTTAGTTCTTCAGGATTCTTGGCAGCTGGGGAAAATGCATTATGTATCCAAACTATACATTTGCAAGTAATCGTACAGGATAATTCCCAGTGGAGAGGGAAAGAAAATGAGTTAGAGAGTGTGTTGAGGGAGATAATGTGAATCAGTACATGAGTCAGTAATTCTGTTTGGGGCATTGGTGAAAGCTGTTGATAAATGAGACAGAAAGCAGTGCAAATGTGAAGATCAGAGACGGTGTGACCATGTACATGTCTGTGGTTCATGGTTTGGCGTGGTTAGAATTTCTGGGCAGAAAGACCATGCCCAAATTAAGGTTTAGACAATGCATTCTCAGAACCTTGGGTATATGCTTGGCCATGTAAATCCTGGTATTTTGACTAGTAGAGAATCAGAAGTGGTGCATCTCTGTAAACACGGTGGGAGCATAAATGGCGTAACTGTGGAGAGCGTCTGGGAAGCGTTTGCCAAAGTTAAAGTTCTACATACCTTTTAAGGCAGAAACCACAGTTCCTGGAATTCATCTATTGTGACATTCATGTGTATATTGGAGACTTTTTTTTTTTTACAGTGATAACTTTATTTGATAATCAGCCAATAGTTTTCATCCACATTGATCTGTAGAGTTTTTAAAGTGGTAGCATAGGTGGCCAGCTTGTTTGGGGAATCTTCATCCTCATTACGTTTTCTGTACAACCGTACACAGATGTGGTACGGGACATTCTTTACTCCTTTGGCCCAGACGGCTTTGTTAAGCCTGGTATTAGTGTGAACATCTGGTATTCCTTTCTCCTTCATGGTAAATTTCCGGATCTCCTTGAGTGGCCGAGGGGCACACTTCTTAAATCCCACTCCATGGATGCGTATGTGAATGCTGATGGTGTACTCTCTGGTCACCACTTTGTTGATGGCTGAAGGGCCTTTCTTCATCTCACCACCCTTTGAGGGGGCCATAGCCAGGATCAGGCTGGAAAGGAAGAGGGCTGGAGACTTTTTTTTCATAGAGTTTATACAGAATATATGGGAAGCATCCTAATATTTTCTTAGTCGTTGGTGATTTATAACATTTTGATGTCTGTGTAAAATGGAATAGAAACATTTTTTCTTATAAATGAGATGTTCTGTATCCATTGATAAAGAATAAATCACAAAATGTCTTCAAGGACAAAACCCTGTTTTATATTTCTATGCGTACATACTTTTAATATGTTTGGAGCATCTCTGCGTCATCTGGAGATAGAAAGAGAGCTGGAGGGGAGGGCAAAGTTCTTTTCCCTCCAGACTCTTTTGTTTTAAATTTTGCAGCATACACCTGCATTTCCAGTTTAGAATGTTTCAGCCTGATTTCAGGCAGTAGATTTTAACCAATCATTCTGTTTTTGTCTTGTTCCGTTGCTCCTGCTCTTGGGTCAGGTGGCGCAGGCCCTTCAGTGAGCGCCAGGCACGTTCTCATCATGGATGAAGTTGACGGCATGGCCGGCAATGAAGACCGGGGAGGAATCCAGGTAACGGAAGGCTATGTGTTCACAATGTTATTGCTGGGATTTTGTTGTTTTTGTTTTAAGAAAATAAATATTTATCGTCCTCTGATTTGACAATTAAACACGTTGCTGAGTAGTTGGGTTTTTTCCCCCACTAAACACCTAAAATATGTTGTGTGACATTTTATTGTTCTATTGATAATTAATTTTGTGTTGCATATTTGACTTTCAGGAATTAATTGGCCTGATAAAACACACAAAAATCCCCATTATTTGTATGTGTAATGATAGAAATCATCCCAAGATTCGTTCTTTGGTTCATTATTGTTTTGATCTTCGTTTTCAAAGACCGCGGGTGGAACAGATTAAGGTATGATGATTGGACTTTTTTATTTTCCTTCAACAATCTTTCCTTAAATATATAAGTTCAGTTTTTTAAAGTATCAAGTATCTGGCTGTTTGATTTTTTAAAAAAAATTTTTCCATCTCCCATGTCATTTTCAGGGTGCTATGATGTCCATTGCATTTAAAGAAGGCTTAAAGATCCCCCCTCCAGCGATGAATGAAATAATTTTAGGAGCCAATCAAGATATCAGACAGGTAGGTTAACAATATGTGACTTTGGTTGATGATTCTTATGTGTTGATACCTCGTGGGGCGGAGGTGAGGGGGAGCATTTTCCCATGTTGACGTTGTCTTAACTGTTTGGATTCTTTTAGGTTTTACACAACCTGAGTATGTGGTGTGCACAGAATAAGGCGTTAACCTATGACCAGGCCAAGGCTGATTCTAGCAGAGCCAAAAAAGATATCAAACTGGTAAATAAATTTCCATTTCTTAACAAGTACTTCTTGTTTTGTAGATAGGAATTTATAGAAATGGTCTTTATAGTTCCTTGACCTACCTAAAGAACTCATTTCTATATCTGTCTTGTCTGTCTGTCTTTCTGTCTGTCTATCTATCTATCTATCTAGATATATCAGGAACCATTGACAGCTGCTGAGTGGTTCCAAATCAGATGAATTTTCTTCAGTGTTGTAAATTGGAGCAAGGGTTAAGTTTTAATTACATTTATAATTCAGTTATACAAAATGGCTTTTTTGAGTCTTTATAGATTTCATCAGTTTAATGTTTTGAACTATTCAGAATATTGTTTCAAATAGTTTGGTTTAATAACTTATGAAACCAGAAATTACCTTTGTGTTCTGATTTATGTGGTCATTATTCTGAATTTAGTACAGCCAGAGCTGTATTAAAAAAATGGGGTTTTTTGTTTTGTTTCTCTGTTCGTCTCTTTAGGGCCCATTTGATGTTGCCCGGAAAGTATTTGTATCTGGAGAAGAGACTGCTTCTATGTCAATTATGGACAAGCTGGACCTCTTTTTTCACGATTACTCAATAGCACCCCTCTTTGTCCAGGAGAACTATGTACACGTGAAGCCTGTGGCTGCAGGGTGAGTGCTGGGTGGGAGTTGAGGGAGAAGCAGTACCTCCCCAGGCCCCCAGAGGCACCACTGAGAAGCAGGGACACTGTGGGTGGAGAGTAATGTAGTCCACAATGCTCCTTCCCGCAGGGGTGACATGAAGAAGCACTTGATGCTGTTGAGCAGAGCAGCGGACAGCATATGTGATGGTGACCTGGTGGACAGTCAGATCCGGAGTAAACAGAACTGGAGCCTTCTGCCCACACAGGTTAGCACCGTGCCTACCTGACAGTGCGGACAAAGTTGCTTTCTCCTACCCAATGCTACACTGAAGTAGCTTTTCAATATTTGAAACACCAGATAATCCTTATGGCTCTTGTGACAGAAATGCACTTTGCTAGATGAAAGCAGTATGGAATGACTGTTATCCTTTTCTTAATTCACACTTATTTTTTAATGGTTTAAAAAGCATTTTCATGTCAGCAAGTTGCATTAGCAGTTTCCCGTGGAGGAGCCACTGATTAATTTTGGTTTTGGCCCACACCCTCTGATGGCTAACATAGCTTCCCTTGAAGTGCGACCAGGGCAGGGCCACTGCTGCTCCTGTGATGTGAGCTTCAGTTGTATTCTTGTTTAAAAAGCAACTTTGGATCAAGTACTATTAAGAATGTTCTTATTTGGGATGTTCATTCTTATACCAGATTGTTGGCCTAAATAATAAGCAAGGGACTCTCAGGTAGCCAGCCATTACTTGAGAAACAAAAACTCGTGAAGGGTATAACATTTTAAAGTATTTAATATTTTCCTATACCTAATCATTATATATTTGAGAATTTATTCTAAAGAAGTTATTTCTATAGAAATAATTTTAAGCATTGGAAAAGTTAATGTATAAAAATATTTCCTAAATTACTTCTGAGAGTGCAAAATTGGAAGCTGTCTCCATGTCCACTAACACAGGAATGACTAGTTATGGTAAATCTACATGAAGGAGTGTTAGAAGGACTTTAGAATTATTATAAGGATTGTTTAATATGGAAAAATCCTTATGATAGAATATCATAACAATAAAGATATAAACAATAAGCCTAAAAGGCGCAAAACCCCTAATATTTTCCACTAAAGCAGGCAGTAGAAAAGCAGTAAGATATCATAGTGTTGAAGGTAGAAAACTTTAGAAATTGAGAAAAACCAAGGCGTTTCTTAAGAGTTCTTACTGGCTTTCAAGTTTCACTGTATACCTCTAACCTTAGAAAGCGAGTCTCTGGACTCAAGAGATACTGAAATGATGCCTTCTTTTACTCTTCTCAGGGGCCAATTAAGTTGATTTTCTAATTATTAAACTTGCCATACTTTGATTCACACATACGAGTAGCTGTTTGGAGAGAATTCTATTCCTCTTAAATGAACCTTTCCTGAGGCATTGGCATCCCAGAGGTAACTGTTGAGATGAGTTGGTCCAGGAGACTGCGGTGGTGAGAGCATCTCTGCTAGCAGGCCCTCCGGTCCTCTGGGGACGTTTCCTGCAGCAGCCGTCAGGCACACAGTTAGGGGCTGCTCTTGACTGGAGGTCTGGCACCATGTTGCCTTTTCTTCTACTGTAGACCTCTTAGCAGCTGCTGAGGAAGCAGCTCTTTATTGGATTTTAAATTCTTGGCTAGACTTGCTCTTTTTTTTTTTTTTAGGCTATTTATGCTAGTGTTCTTCCTGGAGAGTTAATGAGGGGGCACATGACTCAGTTTCCCGCCTTTCCAAGCTGGTTGGGAAAGCACTCGTCGACAGGCAGACATGATCGCATTGTTCAAGACCTGGCTTTGCATATGAGTCTCAGGTAGGGGGGCATTACTCTTTTCCTACCATTTTATCAGTGTGCAGTTTTCAGCTTATATTAAAAAAAGATTCACTGAATTAAAAGAACTGTGTTTGCATTTTGATTTTAATGCTAAATAGAGATGTGAACCCACCAGCTGCTCCAAAGGAGAAAAGTAAGATGGGCAATCTCCTCCTTGGCATTTTACTGCCCCTGAAAACCTGCTGGAGGGTCAACTGTGGGTTGGTACTGATTTGACACAACAAGAGATGTGATCTTTGGGCTTTTTATTTTCTTGGCCTTTGTTTTACCATCTAGGATCAGGAGAACACTTCCCATATCTAGTCATTTGGCAAATGTGTCTTAACTTTAAAAATACAGTTTAAAACTATACCTCTGAGGTGGTGCTATTATGTAGTTTAGCTTAATTGGTAACTGAAAAAATTCCAATTCATCTGGTGCTCCACAGAAGAAAGGTGTTGCAGCCCATTTCCGTAGGCTCTGTCCTGCAGGGTCATTGTCTTGTAGGGATCACCTCCACGGCCGGTGTGTGTCATTCTGCCTCTTCCGAGCAGGAATAGCTTTCCGCTTCAGAATCATTTCTCAGGAAAAAGTGAACTTGTTAAAAAGGCATTTGACTGTGTGGATCACAACAAACTGTGGCTGACTGAGAAGAATGGGAATCCCAGAACACTTGATCGTGCTAATGTGAAACCTATACTTGGACCAAGAGGCAGTCATCAGAACAGAGCAAAGAAACACTGCATGTTTCAAAATTAGGAAGGGTGTGCATCAAAGATGTGTACTATCTCCATATCTTTTTAATCTCTATGCTATGCAGAACAGATTATCGAGGAGGCTGGGCTCCATGAGGCATCAGGATTGGAAGAAGACTCATCAACAATATGTGATATGCAGATGACACAACCCTGCTTGCTGAAACTGAGGAGGACCTGAAGCGCTTGCTGTGGAGGATCAGGGACTGCAGTCTTCAGTATGGATTGAAACTCAACATCAAGAAAAAAAAAATCCCCCCACTGGGCCGACTGGCAGCCTCATAATGGATGATGGAGAGGTTGTTGACAGCTTCAGTTTGCTTGGCTCTACTATCAATACTCTTGGTACCAACAGCCAGGAAATTAAAAGATGAATTCCATTGAGAAAGTCTCTTGTCAGAGACCTCTCCAAGGTACTGAGGAGCAGTGATGTCAGTATGGAGACTAATGTGCACTTGATATGGGCCATGGTCTTTGCAATTTTTATGCATCAGAGAGTTGGACAATGACTAGGGATGATAGAAGGAGAATTGATGCCTTTGATTTGTGGTGTTGAAGAAGAGTATTGAATATACCATGAATTGCTAGGAAAACAAACAAGTTCGTCCTGGAGAAGGTGAAGCCAGGCTGCTCCTTGGAGTCAAGGATTCTGAAGCTTCGTCTGACATACTCTGGACATGTTGCAAGGCAGGATCAGTCCTTAGAGAGGGACGTCATGCTTGGGAGGGTGGAGAGACAGTGCAGGAGAGGAAGACCCTCCATGAGGTGGATTGTTACTGTCTCCTTTTAGATAGAACATTCTTAAAGGTAGAAATTGAGGCTTACTCATCTAGGAAATCAAATTGCTTGTAAATTTTACTTGAATGAATCTGTACAGGATATGTTTCTAGGAAGAATGTCTGGAAGAATTTCACTTTTTTTTTTAAGTAAAAGAAAATTTTTCTGTTTAACTTTATAATCCTGGTTGAATCATGACTCCTGTTGATCTGTTTATCTTTAATAATGGAATTGTAGTTTTATTTTTGCTTCTTAGTCTTTTTTTTTTTTTTAAATGGAAACCTTTGAGAATTTGAAGGCATCGATCTTTAGTCTCAGAGCAATGCACCCAGGCATGAATGACAAATTCTTGAGATTAAGAATTCTTTAGGTATACATTAGATTGTTTTGTTAGGCTTTTTTATAACTTTAATAGAAGGTAACAACAAAATGCAAGAAAATATTTTCGGAAATGGCTTTATGATTTTCTGGGTATTCGGGCTTGACTCATATTTTGCTTCTAGGATTAATATGCTTGATTATTGAAGACTAAATCTAGAGAAAATGGAGGTATTGTGAACTCTCCTGGCCACAGCAGTCGGTGAACTTGCAGACCTGTGATCAGGGACGAGCTCTGTGGCTTCTGTGACACACACTTTCAGTGACCTGAAGGCAAGGGCAGGACTCTGGTAGCCTTTTGGTTGGTAGTACCCTATGCACCGCTCCACCAGAGCGCCATTTTTCAATAAGTGATCTTTAAAACTTTGCATCTCTTTTCTGATACTAGTGTGGATTCTGATAGAATGGCTTTTTAGTTCTCTGGTGTAAAGCAGGCATACTTAAATAGTGTGTTTGAAGATGGATACAGCTGGATTAGAAAAGTTTAGGGTGTGGCATTTGAAACAATACTTGATTCTGTTTTTTTTTTAATTCTGTTTTTTTAAGAAGAAAGTGACATCACTTAAGAGAGACCACTGTTGGTGTCATAACTTTGTACCTGTTCGCACATTGGAAACAGCTTTCTCAGCCCTCCCCTGGCTGGCGTGCCCCTTTCTGGATTTTGCAGAATAGTGTCTATGTTTTATGATGTTTGAGGGCAAAACCCTGTTAACAGAGAAAGAAAAGTATTACGATTACGTAGCAGGTTACAGTGGCCCGTGAAGTGGGACATTTCACTGCTTGATGCTCTTAATATTTTGGAACTTGGAGTGAGTGATCTTTTAGCTGTAGTAGCATGCACACAGAGACACACTGCCGTTGCTGGGCTCTAAGAGCAGGATGGAAGTAGAACCCTCATTCATGTTCATTCACCGTTCCAGGTGAGCAGAAGGCTGCACTTGAGCACGTCATTGTGTACCCATTACCCTGACGGCACGGAGCTTGGTTTTCCCTTTGCCAGTGCTGCATGTAGCACTCCTTACACAAGGAATACTTCAGAAGCCTTAAAACGATCTAGTAATTTTCCCTTCAATGCTTACTTCTTAGGTCCTGTGCTCTTCTCCAGCACCACAGCTCAAAGGCGTCAATTCTTCTTCTGTCATCCTTATTCATTGTCCAGCTCTCACATGCATAACAAGTGATTGGCAATATTATGGACTGAATCAGACATATCTTAGTCCTCCAACTAACATGATTACTCTTCACAAAACTGTAGAGGTCTCTAACTGCAGATTTGCTCAGTGCAGTATCTCCTTATTTCCTGACTATTTGTACTAAGGGTATTAATTGTGGACCCAAGCACGAGGAAGCTGTTGACAATTTCAGTCTCTTCACCATCTGTCACAATGTTACCTATTGATCCAGTGGTAAGAATCTTTGTTTTCTTGACATTGAGATGCAGTCCATACTGAAGTTTGCATTCCTTGATCTTCTGCAATAAGTGCTTCAAGTCCTCCCTTTTAGCAAGCAGGGTCCTGGCATTTGCATAACGCAGGTTACTGATGTGTTATTAAAGTGGACTGAATGCTGCCTGATGAGGCAGTGTTGATATTATAGAATACAACTCCAATTGTGATACTTTGACAGTTGTCTGTTTTGCTTTGGTTTAAGAACGCACTCCAGCAAAAGGACTGTCAACCTGGATTATCTGTCACACATAAGGGATGCACTTGTGCAGCCACTGACCTCACAAGGGGTAGAAGGTGTGCAGGCTGCTGTTGAACTCATGGATGCTTATTATTTGATGAAAGAAGACTTTGATAATATCATGGAACTTAGCAGCTGGGGAGGCAAACCTAGTCCTTTTTCCAAGCTGGATCCCAAGGTAAATCATCTTACCTACTGATTCTCCTTCACTTATAGTTACTAGGATTCTATTAGAAATGGCTCAAAAATTTTAATAAAGGAATACTTAAGATGCCTTAAAAAAGATTGTATAATTTTCCTTTAAATGCTTGTTTCCTATTCCTGTGCTTCTGGGTTTGGCTTTATAATTTGTTTTTCTATTCACAAGATGTGAAATGTGAGGAACATAAAAGTATTTTCTTAGAGGCAGAAGGGTAAGCCTTGGGAAGTAAAGCTGTGATTTTTTTACTACCTGAGGAATTTTTCCAAGTCTGCCTCATCTGAAGATTCAGTATTTATATTTCAATTGGATAATCTATAATAACATAGCCCCTATTTACCTCTTGTAAAAAGTGTAAAGAAAGTCATTGTGTTAAGACATGATTATACAGTTATCTAACACCTCACTCTTGAGGCTGTTTATATGATGCTGTTTAGAAGGCATAGCCTCCTCCTCTGTGACTTGCCTTTTCCATAATCTCGGCTTTTTATTATTGTTGTCAGTAAATTCTCCAAGCGGATTTCTACTGGTAGAATTCAAGAATTATGTCTAAAAGCTTTTATGTATTTATGCACCTTGAAGTTAAGGCTTTTGGAGGTAATGCATTTTTGCATATAATGAACCCATGTGAATAAAACATACAGTGCACAATCTGAGTAGGAAGTTAATGCAAGAAGGAGTTGTACAGGATATAACACGTGCTATTTGCATAAAAAGGATGGCTGTTAGTATTTTGAACTATAAAGCCAAACCCACTCTTACTGAGTCAGTTGAAATTCATTTACTGATTTCTACACAATTAAATGCCTCTGAAAATCCACTGGAGGGTCAGCTATGAGTCGGTTCTGACTTGACATTATATAACCACCACCACCACACACACAAACACACACATATCAACATGTTAGAGATAATTCCAGGGGCCTCCAGGATCTGAAAGTCCTTAGGCTTAACAGAATTGAGTAGAATCATTTGGCATGTAGTTGTTATCCTTAACTCCCTTCTCCTCCTCTGATTACATAGGTCAAGGCAGCCTTCACGAGAGCGTACAATAAGGAAGCCCACCTGACTCCATATTCCCTTCAGGCAGTAAGGATGTCTAGACGCAGCACAGGCCCGGTGCTGGAGTCTGAATACAGTGAGGAGTTAATTGAAGATGACTCTCAGTCTGATGAGAAAGACCAGGATGCTTTGGAAACCGATGCGATGATCAAGGTAGCCTTTTAAGCTGCGTGGTCCTTCTAATGGTTTGCCTTCTCTGGTGTGTAAGTTGCTTTTGAATACTAGTGATTGTTTAGCAGGTAGCAGAGTGAGTTGAAAATAACTTTTCATTCTTCTTACAGTAGCTGTTGGGTGCCATCGAGTCAGAACTGCCTCACAGCTAAGCCCCTCAAGGGGTTCTCAGAAGCAGTAAATGGGGAGAGACTGCCCATCCTTTGGCCGCATAGCACCTAGTGGATTTAAACAGCACAGCTCCTTACCTCTAGGCCACCAGAGAGTAGAGGATCCAGACACTAAGAAAATAAGTCATACACATGTGCTAGAGAACATACCATTTTTGTTTTTCTCGATGATTTCGTAACCCACAGACACCAGTTTTCACAGAATAATCAAGAAAAACACTTTAAATGAAATCATATGTTTTATTCTGTTATTTGTGCTTTGCTATAACTACAGAAGTTTCACAGAACAGAACATCCTTGTCATCATTAGTAAAGATGAAAATCGGCTCTCTTATCAGCTCAGTGTTTCTCACTGACTGGAGCAAAGCCGTCTTGTCTGTGGCCACCTCTGCCCTTTGCGTGGGTGCGGATCATTTTTGCTACTTTTATCTGTTTTGTATGTGGGCATCACATAGTGTAAGTGTAGCTCATGCAGACACAATAGTAGTGTTTGGATCTTTATTTGAAATGTGAGGGAAAAGGAAACCAGATTCTTCACTTAAGCACTGCCCTCTTTGTCATAAGTCCAGCGACCTGCCTACATGGGTAACATAATTTTGCTTTAGATTCTAAACAGCTTTCTAACTGTTGGTATGATCTCTTTTTTTTTTTTTTTACAGTCTTTTTTAATTGATTGATTCTTGTGTGTAACGTTGAATCAGATCCAAAGTTGGTGCTATTTTAAAAAGATGATAACCAAAGTGCCTGATCACTGCTTGACAGTGAACTCCTCAGGAAGATCATTAGTCCAAGCTCTAGATGCAGACAGGCTAATCTCTCGCTCTCTTTTAATGAAGGACAGGTAAAGAACAGAAGAACTGTGAAACAGCTTACTTCAGCTGTTCATAAATGCTGTATTAAGTACTTCTTGTGTATATTTTCCCAACAGAAAAAGACAAAATCTTCAAAGCCTTCAAAATCTGAAAAAGATAAGGAGCCGAAGAAAGGAAAAGGCAAAAGCTTGAAGAAATAAAACATTATCACTGTTAACAGCTACTTGTACTCACCCTGCTGACCTGTCTAGCTGGTCTAGAGAAAGCCTTAAATTTCCCCCGAGGAACCATGTCTCGGCAGTAACGGGATGAGCCCCGGTCCCAATACACAGATGGTAATACAGCTAGACGGATGTAATTCCTAGACCGGTGTACACCTCTTATAGAGGTTGATAGGACTCCCTTGTCAATCTAATCAGATTGCTGTACTTCCAAATTACGGTGTGTCATTAAAACTGGAACCGAGACATAGGCTATGAAGTTGGATTTTAGTGAAACAATAATGTGATTTGTAACACTGGTACTGAGATGTTGTTTTAAGCTTACAAATTTACTCTGGTGGCTTTTCTAGGACTAATTATTTTTTAAAAAATTCAGTTACTGTTAAGTGGTGAAATATTGTAAATAAATCAAAATACAAACCAATCACCACTTAAAAGTGGTTATTCTTTGTACATTGTCATATATCTTGCAAAGTATAAATTAGGAATAAAAATATTCCCCATGCTACATAGGCAAATTCTCAAACTTGTCCTGTTGTACAGTAAAATATTATGTTGGTGTGCTATTTTTCCTATTTACAAATGATGGCATGAAACAAAAACTTATTGTATTCCTTACTAGCCACTGTGTGAAACATACCTTTGGCAGTGGAAGAGCCAGAACTTTTCATTACTCTTTGATCTAACCCTCCACAATTATTAGTTATGCCTTTAAGCCTTGCTGTTACTACAGGGTACAGCAGGCACTACAGAGGGTTACTAGGTATTTTTCTTGTTCCAGAGTCTCAGTCCATCAGATTCAAATGCATAGGGTTCAGGCTGGGTCCCATGCTTCAGTCCACTGTGACGCAGGACGAGAGGAACACTGGTTTTGCTTAGTTCTTCCTTGGGAGATCTGATTCTGTTCTGTCAGACTCCACACCCCCTGCTGAAGCTGGAGATCCGGAACAGAACTACAGCCGTGCTTCCTGAGTGACCCTAAGACTGTGTGTGGGATTTCGGTGCCCAGCTTTTTAAAATATTGTCAACAGATGCTCACAGTCCCTCTGTGAAATATGTTCCAGAAAGACGTGAAAACAAGAATACTTTATTTTATTTGAGGAGGTTATACTCTAGTTTGGAAGATGATGCATAACACTTTGAAACATTTAAAGTATATTTACTAGTAACAAAAGTGTCTTTTCATGTAGATGACACTCATGACAGGAATAAAACAATTGCTTTGCTTACTGTGTCATATCCCCCTCTCAGTCAGAACTCAGCTGGGAACTCTTCTCCAGCGAAGGTTCCCGTCAGTGCTGTCTCACCAGACCAGCGAGGGAGGATGACCACCTTTTGTAAATTCTTCCAGGACAATGAAGAGTGTCATTTACTGTTCATTCTCTTTTTATTTTTCATGATAAATGCTTTAACCACCAAGTTGGTATAATATGTATATACAGTAAATAACTTTTAGTAGTAGCAATCATAAATGTGCTCTTTGATGTAAGAAGGTGACACATGTCTGTTTGATTTATCTTCATCACAATGAGATGAATGGTAGGATTAATGGTAGAAAGGTGTTAGTTTCACACTAGATTGGATGAGAGTCTTAAGTGGCCACATAGGGATAAATAGATGCTCATTGGCACCACGAGATGCCACACATCTATGAGGCATATCCTGCCCACTTGCTCTTCTTGAGATCAATCTCAACCATTTCACAGTTGATAGATTACGTCTCAACATCAAGAAAAGAAAAATTATTACTGGTCCAGTATGCAATATCATGATAAATGGAAACAAGACTGAAGCTGGCAATGATTTTATTTTAGTTGGATCCACAATCAATCAACACACATGCTAACAGAAGTCAAGAAATCAGAAGGCATGTCGCTTGGGGAAAATCTGTCAAGGAGCTGGCTACAGAGAAGCAATGTCCATTTAAAAACGAAGGTGCCCCTGATCCAGGCCATGGTATTTTCAGTTGCTTCCTATGCATCTGAAAGTTGGACAGTGAAAAAGGATGATAGAAGAATGAATGCCTTTGAATTGTGGCGTTGGAGAAGAGTACTGACTATCCCACAGACAGCCAAAAGAACAAACAGGTCTGACTTGGAGCAGTGGAGCCAGGGTGCTAGAAGCCAAGATGGGGGACTTCAGTGAGGCTAGTTGTCAAGAGAGTCCAGTTCTCAGAAAAGAACATCATGCATAGAAAGGTGAGAGGTCAGAGAGAGAGGAAGACCCTCAGGATAGATTGACACTGTAACAAAGCATGTTGGAGATTGTGTGACGGTGTAGGATAGGTCAGGATTCAGATCTGTTCTTCAGATGGCTGTGAGTTGTTGTCACCTGGAGGGCATACAACAGCTATCCCGTTCAGCTTCATCCTTCATCTGGTTGAATGGCAGCAGTCAGCAGCACCCTTGTTTGCCTCTTGAAGTTACTAAAAAGCAGTAGATCTATATATGCTGGGATGAGTACTGTCCTAAACATTTTCTGATAAAGTTATGCTCACAGATTAATTTCTAAGGCCCTAACTCCTAAAATATGAATGTTCTCATCCTCTCAGAATCCCAAGTACCTCTGAGGATTCTTATTTCTAACACGTTATCCTTAAAATAAGAAGATACAGGAAGAGGGTAGACTGTATAGTAATGTGTGTTGATCCACTTTAGTAAAACCAAAGCCTCTATAACCAGCCAAAGAGAATGAATGAATGAGTTACAAAGCCGGAGGCATCATCGTGGGCGGGCTCCTTACTTGAATGCTCTAGAACACTGTCAATTTGGGCCGCAGTCTTGATATACAGGTGCTGCTTTAATACATTGCTGGCAGGTGTGCAGCAGGCTACATGACTCATTCTTCCAGTTGAGACTTCAAGGACACTGGTGGGGCATGGCATGCAGCAGGCAGGCTAGCAGGAGCTGCTGCAGGAGTATGCATTCCCAGTGGGGTGTCTCTGCACATGTACACACACCCCTCCATGCTCCCATCGCATCCCATGTGCACAGATGCACTAGTGGAGGTTGGGAGGGAGGATGAGGCACGCCCTCCATCAGCCTTGAAAAGATTCCAAATGTCTTATTTTCATAGGTCAAGTGAGGAAACTTCAACAGGAATTCTGTAGCACATAGTATGACTGACTGGTTAGTTTATGGCTGTTGTTACATCCGTAGACTCAACTCTGATTCATAGCAACCCATTGTACAACAGCTTACTATCCTGAGCTTACTCACCTTCAAATGCTGGTTTTACATGTTTTGATTATAGGATTGGTGCTGCTAAGTGGCCTTGATTTGTAGAAACATTTCTGTTTTAACAGTGTTTACATCTGTGCAACACACAAACTTCACAGTTGTTATGTGCCATGGAGTTGACTCTGACTTACTGGGACCCTACGGACAGTGGTTCTGAATTTGCTCTGTCATGGGCCAACTTCACCGTCTCTGACACACCTAACCCCATTCGTTGCCTTAGTCACTATCAAGCCATCTCCCAATATGAGGTCTCAGCTTCTAGTGCTGTATCTAAAATAGTCTTAAGTGTATTCTGTTGTTCATAGGGTTTTCAAAGGCCTGTTATTTCAGATGTGAAAGGCCTCCTTCCTCATGTGTCTTAATCTGGGAGCCCTCCTTTAAAACAGCAACTGAGAGAGAAGCGCTGTATCCACTTCACACGTGTTTCCTTCATCTCCAAGTGCAGGAAAACATGATATGTGTTTGGTCAATTTTATTTTAAAGGAGAGATTTCAAAATACAAAAGTTATCAAAAAGCTATAAATATTTACAATTATGTCACTGGTTACTATTAACAGTGCACAGCATAGAACAGGTAAGACTGTGGAGAGGAAATAAACACATTTTGCATCCCCCGTTCTGTCAGTCCATAAAGGTGGAAAGTGCCGACCCCAGCAGCTCGCCTTTACTTTTCCGTGTGAACTTCCAAATTCCTTGGCGGTGGAGACACACGAGTTTCTCAGGAACATTCAATCTAGAAAGAACACATGACATAGTTTTAGAAGGTCTTGTGGAACAACCAGCATTCAGTCCATAACACATTGTAGACTTGCTCATTTCTGTGGCGCAGGTGCACTGCATGCAGGTTAAGACTCTCAAGTCTCTATCAGTGCTGAGGTCCAGGCCAAGTCTTGTAGCTGACTCAAGCGTTGCAGGTGAGCTGTGAAGCCTTTACTTTCTTTCAGTTACAGAGTGAGGAGGACAAGAAAATGCAAGCTGAGTGCTTTTTCTCTGTGGAGAAAAAAAATTGACCTGATAATAATCAGTGGCCTGGGGGATGGCAGAAGAACTGATGCATTCGAGTTGTGTTGAAGAGTGCTGAATATTTCATGGATTGCCAAAGGAAGACATACGCCCTGGGAAAAGTACACCCGAGTGTTCCTTGGGGGCAAAGATGGTGAAGCTTCCTTTCATACTTTAGGCATGTTGATAGAAGATGCTGTTTCTTGGTAAAGGACATCGTTCCTGTCAAGGTGGAGGGTCAGCAAAAGGAGGACCCTCAATGAGGTGGACTGACACAGTGACACTGCAGTGGGCTCAAGTGGGCCAGAGATGAAGAGGACAGGACAGGATTGCTATGAGTCCTTGACTTGATGGAACCTAACAATAACAGGGGTTCTTATCTACCGCTGTTCTGTCAGTTTGCCTTATTGTGGCTTGCACGATCTGGAACCTGTGCCTTTGTATTTCAGTACCAGCAGGGTTACCCGCAGTGAACAGGTTTGAACAGAGCTTCCAGCGTAAGGCAGAACAGCAGTGCTGGCCGTCCACTTCGGAAATAATGGGTCATTGGAAATCCTAACAGCAGCAGCAGCAGCTCACTGGTAGAGTGCCTGAGTGCCTGAAGGTGAGACACTCAGGTTGGAAGGTACGTAAATAAGACTGAGGAGAATTGTCTCCTCACAGTGGACTCTAATAAACTAGTCACTGTATTGTACCAAGAAAATCCAGAAAAATAGGAGGTTGTCACAACAGTGAACTGGATTGCATAAGCCAGAATTCTCATAACTGGACTAATACCATCATGATAAATGAAGGCGGAAGTGGTAAGCGTTTTATTTCACTTGAATCCACACTCTGCCCATTGAAGCAGCTGTTAAGAAATCAAGACATTCCATTGTGCTGTCAGGCAGCTCTAAACTACCAAAGAGCAAGGAAGTCTACAAAGGCCTTAGATGTGTGCCGTCAATCCATGGTTAGAGATGCGTGTGTGACAGTTGGACAGTGAATATAGAAGACCAAAAATGAACTAAAGTCTGAATTGTGATGGCGACGAGTATTAGACGGCCCAAAGAACAGATCTATCTGGGAGAAGTGAAGCCAGAGTGCTCCTTAGAAGCAAGGATGGTGACATTTCATCTCATACTCTGAGCTGGAGAAGGACTTCATAATTGAAAAAGTAAGTCAGTGAAAGAGAGTAAGACCTTAAAAGGGCAAAACCTGATAAAGTGATTCTTAACAGTGGGCCCTGTTATGTGCCATTGAATAGCTTGTAATTCATAATAACCCTATGTACAACAGCCCTATACCCTGCTCTATCCTGAGGCAACCTTATTGTCTCTGACACCCCTACTCCTACTACCCCACTCACTGGACTGGATCAATTCTTCTTTTCCAGGGTTGTCTTCTCTTGCACTGTCCCTCCACCCTCCCAAACATGACGTCCCTCCTTGCCATATGTCCAAAGTATGTCAGACAAAGCTTCAGAATCCTTGTCTCCAAGGAATAGCCTGGTTTCACCCTCTCTAGGATGAACCTGTTTGTTCTAGCAGCCCATGATATATTCAGTGCTTCTCCAGCACCACAGCTCAAAAGCATCATCATCCTTCTACCATCCCTAGACACTGTCTAGCTCTCTAGCAAGTGATTGTGAAAACCATGGCCTGGATCAGGTGCATCTTAGTCTCCAGACTGACATCATTGCTCTTCAGTACTCTGGAGATGTCCCTCAGTCCCTCACAGCAGACTTTTCCAATGTAATTATGAGGATGGCAAAAGATGTGGTGGCAGGTTTTCATTTTCTAAAACTCAGCTAACTCAACAGCACATAACAAGGCTTTCTTATCTAAAGACGGTATGAACAACTGCTTTAAGTCATTATCCTTAGTATATGAAGATACTTAATTACAAGGATATCTTAAAACACCAGTTCATAATCTACAAGGAGCGCCAATACAATGGTCTAGCTAGCTGAAGTGTCCTAAGCTTTATTTTAATGCAGAGTTAAGAGGATTTTAAATATGATGGGACTAAACTCTGATTGCTGTAACATGCCGGTAAGTCAGAAATGCCTCATTATTGACCCTCCAGTGGGTTTTCAGAGGTAGGAAAGCGCTCAGGGAAAATCTGTGGTCTAGGACCTCTTGAGTACTGAGAAGCAAAGATGTCAGTCTAGAGACTAAAGATGCACCTGATTCAGGCCATGGTCTTTGCGATTACTTAGATTACATAGAGCCGGGCAGTTACTAAGAATGACAAAAGACGTGATGCCTTCAAGTTATAGTGCCGGAGAAGAGTCTGAACATACCATGGACTGCCAAGAAAGCAAGTCTGGCTTGGAGAGGGTGAAACCAAGTTTCCCCTTGGAGAAGGACATCATGCTTGGAAGGGTGGAGGGACAGCGCAGGAAAGGAAGACCCTGGATGAGATACGGTAACTGGGGCAATGGGGGTAGCATGTAGAGTTAGTGAGACTGGCTCGGGACGGCAGGTTTCAGAGCTATTGTGCATATTGTGAGTCGCAGGCAACTTGATGGCACATAACACCAGCACAACTAATCGTGCAGGAGACGGCTCATCTCTCTCCAGTGGATTCAGACTGCATTGCCTTGGGTTGGCATCGCAGCTCCTTAGTACTGGGCCACTAGGGCTCCCTGTGATTGTTGTTAGGTTAGGGTTAGTCCTGACTCACTGACTGTAGAGTGCAGAATGCAGTGTCTTGCCCTGCACCATCCTCAGTCTTTGATGTCTTGGAGCCCATTGCTGTAGCTGCTGGGTCCATTCTTTTCTGGCTCTCCTTCTGTCTTGTCAGGCATGATTTCCTTCTCTAAGAACTGGTCCCTCTCTTTGAGATGATGCCCTGTAATCTCTGCTTCTCCTGAACATTCTGGCTGTACTTCTAAGATAGATTTGTTCAAACTTCTGGCATTCCATGATGTGTTCAATGGTCTTCGCCAGCAATCCATAGGCATCAATCCTGCAGTCTTTCTTTTTCAGAATCCAACTTTTGCAGGCTTCGAGGAGAATGCCATGAGTTGGGTGAGGTACACCTTAATTGTTCTCTGATAGGATGTGATCAAGGTCCCTACGCAGTTGACTGGATAAAGGGAGGTTATTCTAAGCAGCCTGTTTTGTCATGTGAGCCCTTAAGGGAGGATACAGACTTCCCTTAAAGGTTCTAAAGGAGGGATATGCTATATGCTTTCATTCCGGACTGGATGTACACTGCCCTGTGGAGCAAGGGTCTTGTGTCAGCAAGCGGCAGGATGCCTCTAGCAGTCGAGGACCTCGGTCCTACAACTGTGCACTACATTTTGCCAGAGCCTCAAATGAGAATGCAGCCTTGGCTGACGCCTTTAGATGCAAAATAATAAGCGTAGTCAAAACTATCTTTGGAAAAAAAAGCAATGCTGCAGGGACCACACGAACTATGAGGACATGCTGCCAGTGAGTGGATTACAACTCTTATCGACCCCATGTGATGGGGTAGAATGCCCCTAAGGGATTTGTAGGTTGTCATGTGGAAGCAGATTTCCAGGTCTCCCTCCTGTGGAGACCCTGGTGGGATCAAACTGCCAGCCTTCTGCTTAAAAGCTATGTGCTTAACCACTATCCCACCAAGACTCCTTCTAACAGATATTGTTGCTGAGTGCCAGCAAGTTAGAAACAACTCCTAACTGCCTCTACAGAAGGTTTTCAGAGACAGTAAACAGGACAGGAGGAGACTGCCCCATCTTTCGCTAATGGAGCAGCTCGTGGATTTGAACCATGATACCTTTGCATTGACAGTGCAATTCCTTACACTAAACCATTAGAGCTCCCTTGGGACATTAGACCACAGTAAGACTGTAATATTTTTTTAAAAGGATAAATACATCCAAAGGAGGTCTAGAAAAACATTCTTTATTAAAAACATCTAATTGCTTTTCAGCAAAGCACCTAAACCACTTGATAGGGAAAGGATTAATTTAACAGATGTTAGTTAAAAAAATACACCACTACAACAAGATAAAGGTAAACAACAGAATTGAAAAATTGGCAAAGAATATGAACAAACACTTCACCAAAGAAGACATTCAGATAGTGAATAGACACATGAAGAAATGTTCAAAATCCCTAGCTTTAAGATGCAAATCAAAACAACTATGAGATACCATCTCACCCCAGTAAAAATAGCAAAATTCAACAGAGCAGCAAGCAACAAATGCTGGTGAGGTTGTTGAGAAACGGAAACCCTTATTCACTGTTGGTGGAAGTATAAAAGGGTGCAACCACTGTGAAAGGCAGTATGGTGCTTTCTCAAAAAGCTGCAAACAGGAATACCATTTGATTCAGCAATTCCACTACTGGGAATATACCCGAAAGAGACCATAACCACCACCCAAGCAGTCGTATGCACACCCCTGTTTATTGCTGCTTTGTTTACAATAACAAAGAGTTGGAAACAGCCCAAGTGCCCATCAACAAATGATGGATAGAGAAGCTGTGGTATATTCACACAATGGAATATTATGCAGCACTGAAAAACAACTCATGAACTATTATACATAATGAGTGACCCTGGAGGACATTATGCTGAGTAAAATATCTCAGTCACAAAAAAGACAAATAGTGCCTAATGCCACTGTTATAAAACAGAACTGACAGGGGGTTGGGGAAAAAAACTAAGAAAAGAGGGGATAAATAATGTACACAGCATTGAAACAGATAAGGGAGAGTACTGTACAAAAAGAATATATGATTAGGTATTATTGGTATGACAAGAGTCCAGAATAAGAGTTGTATAGTAAATTGGTCTTGGGAGTCGGGGGGATTGTATAACAAGGAAAGAAGTTTTTTCTAAAGAAAAAAACAAACTAGAGGGAAGGGGTCAGGGAGGAGAATGTGCAACAATGAATGAATGGAAATCCAAGTTCTTTATAAACTTACAATAAAATCATGATTAAAATAAAAAAAAAACACACCTCAAAACACTACTTGAGGCGGGGAGGGATGAGCGGGGAGAGAAGTGCAGCAGTGAATGAATGGAAATCCAAAATCTCTGTAAATGCTCATTAAAATTATTTTAAAAAGATTAGAAAAAAAACACTACTTGAAAAAAATAGGTTTCTATCCCTCCTTAACATTTTAAAGAAAAATTATTTTGCTGATGCATTATAGACTTGGAGCATGTAGAATTAAAAAGGAAAATGTGTTCCAGACTTATGAGTAGGCAGTTAAAAAACCCCACAGGACACCAGATTAAATAACTATAAAATAATTTTAGAAATTGAAAAACTTCATAAAAATAAAAATCTGTCCATCAAAAGACAATATGACGGGAGCTCTGGTGGCCTAGTGGCAAGAAGCTGCACTGCAATTCCAAAGGTACGTGGTTCGAATCCACCAGATGATCTGCTGGAGAAGGAGGGGCAATCTCCTGTACCAGTCAGATCTGATTTGATGGTACACACAAAATATAATAAAAAACGAAACCAAAAAACCACTATGAAGACAATCAATAGATGAGTGACATAGAAGCGGGAAAATAGTTCCTATATGTAGTGTGTCTCCATGTCCAGACAAGCTCTGGTGGCCTGGTGGGAAGGAGTTGTGCTGGCCACATAGAAGCATGTGCTTCCAGTACGCTGGCTACTCTGAGGAGGAAAGACAGGCAATCTCCTCTCCTGGTATTTACAGCCTTTGAAAACCCACTGGAGGGTCAGGTATGAGCTGGCTCCAACTCCATGACACATAAGAACAATGTATGCATATATGTATAAAGCTTAATAAGAGGATAAAAAACCGATACCAAGACCATTCAGTTAGAGACAGAATAGTCTTTTCAGCTAATGGTGCTCTGATAATTGTTTTTATGTACCATCGCGTAAGAAGCAACTCAGAGCTGCCCATCCAGTGAGTTTTCATAGGCAGTAAATTGCATGAGAGTTGAATGACTGCCTATCTTTCTCCTGCAAAGTAGGTGGTGAATTTGAACCAGGTACCTTTGGATTGGCACCACAATTGCTTATCACTAAGCCAGCAGAGCTCTCTTGGGATAATTACATAATCACATTCGAAGTTATGAAACTGGACCCCTGTTGTATTTTACTGTAAACAAACATCAACTTAAAATGCAATAAAGACTAAGACTAGGAGTTAGTAAGGAGCTCAAACTAGATAAACCTTAGAAAGAAACAGTAAATGTTTCTGCTCTTGGTTAAGCAATGGTTGCTTCTAGACACAACACCGAAGGGATAAGCAACCAGACCAAAGGGTAGGAGAGGAATTTATCTGTTGTTGTTATGTGCCTTCGAGTCGTTTCCGACTCATAGCGACCCTATGCACAACAGCCCTAAACCCTGCTCTATCCTGCGCCAACAGCACCGCCTCTGACAAACCCATCCCGATTACCCCAGTCACTGAATCAATCCATCTCATAGAGGGTCTTCCCCTCCTGCGCTGTCCCTCCACCCTCCCAAGCATGATGTC
>NW_006399917.1:1183672-1205544 GCF_000299155.1 Elephantulus edwardii
AGGCCTGCTATTTCAGAAGTGGGTGGCCAATCCTTCTTCCTAGTCTGTCTTAATCTGAATGTTCAGATTTAGAGGAGTATCTGACAGACAGCAATTTGTGAAGCAGTGAAAGATAAATCCCTTATTGTGGAGTTAAACATTAGTTACAGTGTTGACCCGGAATTTATCTACTTAAGTTTATTCCACCAAAATCATACTTTTTACATCAAAAGCACTACACCAAGAAAGTGGGAGGGGGGGATCTACAGAATGGAAGACACATTTTGCAAATCAATTTTTCAATGGTGGATTCGTATCTTTTTAAGGAATCCCAACTCATCAATAAAATTCAATACTTCAACAAGTGAACAGAGTACTTTACTATTTAGTTATCTGAAAAAGATATACAAATAAATGGCTTTGAAGCATATGATAAAATGTTCGCATCATTAACCACAAGGGAAATGCAAATCAACCACAATAAACCACTTCAAATTGACTAGGATGGCGATAATAAAAAAGACAGACAGTGATTAGGTATTACTGTCATGACATGAGTCCAGAACAAAAGCTGCGTAGTGGAGTGGACCTGGGAGGAAGGACTGTATAACAATGAAATAATTTTTTTCTGGGGGTGGGGCGGGTGGGCAAGGAGAATAAAGTTCAACAATGAATGAATGGAAATCCAAAGTCTGTAAATTTTTATTAAAATTAATAAAGGAAACTTTTTAATAAAGACTATGGACAAAGTGGAGCCTTCAAACACTGCTGGCAGGCATGTACAATGGTCCAGTTGCTGGGACAAGAGCTTTTGTTTCCAAACTAGTGAGTCTCCCTTGTAAAAGTTGTCAAATAAATACATTATTAAATGTATTTTAGAATGGATCTTGTTTTTGTTAATATGTACAGTAGAACATAAATCAATGTAAGAGTTTCTATGTGTACAAATCAGTGACATCAGTTAAATTTCTTCAAGTTGTCACCATCCTGACATTCATTTCTGAGTTTTCTGTCCCCTATTAGTGTACATAACTCGTTACTTCTTACTTGCTGCTGTCAATCTGATCCCATAGAGATATTCAAAGGGTACAGTGTCCTCTTGCTCACCTGACCCTTTAAGCATTACATAGTGCCCTTCCTTGTCCTTTACGATGGCTTGTAACTGGAAGTCATTTTTCTCGAGATTAATATTGCTACTCATACTTTTTCCCTGTGTTGCCATTTGCTCGGTGTATTTTTCCACTTTTTTTATTTTAGTCTGTATTTTCTCCTTACAGGTATATCTCTTGTAGAGAGCATATTGATGGTTTGTTGTTGCTGTTATTGAAATCCAATCTGCTACTCTTTTTCTCTTCATTAGTGCATTTAAGCCATTCCCATTCAGAGTAACTGCTGAGAGGCAGGTTTTGGTGCTATCATTTTGTCAGGTTCCTGTTTGTGCTGTTGCTGGTTACCTTGATCCATCCACTTTTCCGTGGAGTCTCACTAGGAAAAACTTCCTTTGGTATTTCTTACGACATTGGTCTTCTTTTCATACACTCCTTTAGTTTCTACTTTTCTGAGAATGTCTTGATATATCTGTCATATTTATTTTTATTTTTTTTTATTATTTTGTGTGTGTGTATACTGTCAAATCAGATTTGACTGGTACAGGAGGAGATTGTTCCTCCTTCTCCAGCAAAGCATCTGGTGGATTTGAACTGCACACTCTGGGACTGCAGTGCAGCTTCTTGCCACTAGGCCACCAGAGCTCGCCTATATATCTGTCATATTTGATAGACAGTTTTGCTGGGTACAGTGTTCTTATTTGACAACTGTGTTCTGTGAGTGTTTGATAAATGTCATTCCATGGGCTTCTTGCTCGCCTGGTTACTACTAAGAAACTGGCACTTAATCTTATTTTCTCTCCTTTAAATGTTACTCTTCATTTGGGAAAAAATATATGGCAATGACATATTGTGTTAAGGACTAATATTCAGAATAATCTGGCACCTCAACCAGAACAAGGCAAGCAACCCAATCACAAAAAAATGGGCACAAAATATGAACAGACACATCACCAAATAAGAAATTCAGATGGCCCACAAACACATGAAGAAATGTTTCAAAGTCTCAGCTACCAGAGAGATGCAAATCAAAACTACTATATTATCTCACCCCAGCAACACTAGCAAAGGTCAACACAGCAGCAACTGACAGATGTTGGCAAGGTTATGGAGAGATTGGAACTCTTATTCACTGTTGGTGGAAATATAAGATAGTACAGCCACAATGGAAAGCAGTCTGGCGCTTTCTCAAAAAGTTGGAAATGGAAATACCATTTGACTCAGCTATCCCAAAACTAAGAATATAACTAAAGAAACCAGAGCCAGACCACCCATGTTTATTGTGGCTTTATTTACAATAACAAAGAGATGGAAGTAGCCCAACTGCCTGTCAACAAACGAATGGATTGAAAAACTGTGGTGGATCCATACAATGGAGTATTACACAGCACTGAAAAACAATGAATTTGTAAAACACTACATAATGTGGAAGAGTCTGGAAGACATTATGCTGAGAAATAGATCAGTCACAAAAGGACAAACACTGTATCAGACCTCTGTTAAAAAGACAGGAAGGACATGAGGAAGGGGCGAGGGGAAGAGTGGATAGCGAACACTACTGGATAGGAGAAGGGAGGATTATCTGAAAGGAATGGATGATTACACATTATGTGTACGAGAATACTAACAGTCTGGAACAGGACTGCATTACAAAGTGAATAAGGAAGGAGGAAAAACAATTGTGTATCAGTGAATCAATGAAAACCCATTCTTTGTATAAACTTTCATTAAAATCACAATTTTTAAAAAACTCAACAACTTTCTTCTTCCAAGAAGGGCAGGGGAAGGAAAGGGCACAGTGCTCAAAGCAGACACTCTTTACTAAACTCTTTGTTTTGGGATGACTTTTAGGGTGTAAGGTAAGTGGGCAGGGCGGGGTGTGTGGGCAGTGGGAGGGGTGAGGGAAGCGGGCAAGGTGTATTGTGAGGTGAGTGGATGGTGTGAGGTGAGCTGGCGGGGGAGGTGAGCGGCTGGTACGGCACTTACCTGTCTATGGTACTCTACTCCACCTCTGTTCGCAGATACTGGGTTGCATCTGAAATTTTTTTCAGTTGACTAAAGTTTAATCTTTCTGAACACATGGGACATGTGTTTTCAGCATTCAACAAGCTGTTTGGGGGGAGACATGCAGAATAAACAAGAGCTGCAATAGTCGTCCAACCTGGACTGATCTAATGTGAAAAACGTTAACTTCCTGTTCGCACCTCTAAGTGTCTGTTCATCAAGCAATTTAAGAATTAGTACTATTAAGTCTCATGTTTAAAAAGGGTAATGTTTTCACAAGTCATAGGCAGTTCTTTCAAGAAGCTGAGTTAGCAATCTTTTGGGAGTTGCTGTTTGTTTTTAGGCGCTGTCAAGCAGAGACCAATTCATAATCGACTCTCTTGGGCTTTTCAGAGGCCCTGAGTCATGTGGGAAGGGACTGCCCCACCTTTCTGCCTCAGAGCAGCTGTTGAAACCACATGCCTGTGTACAACTCCTCACCATCATAGCCCCCTTGTTAGGAGTACTGTTGTTATTGTTAGGGGCCACTGAGTCGAGTATGACTCATTGTGGCCCTGTGAACAAAAGATCTGAACCCAGTCCTGTCCTGCGCCATCCTCACACTTCCTGACACTCAAGAGCCCATTGCAGCAGTCGCTGTGTCAATCCATTTGGTTGAGAGTCTTCCTCTCCTTCGTCCATCCTCCACCCTTCCCAGTATCATGTCCTTCTCCAAGGAATAGCCCCTCTTAGCAACATGTCCAAAGTATGTGAGGCGAAGCCTCATCATCCTTGCCTCCAAAGAGCACTGCAGCCACACCTTCTCCAGACATATCTGTTTGTTCCCTTGGCCGTCTATGGGGTGTGCAGTGCTCTTACTCTGCTCCCTCCCCTCTACCCTCCCCGCTTATACTCCTAATTCCAAACTGAAAGAGCAGTTGAATGTAAAGCCTATTTTCTGATGTGTCTGGAATTAAGTGAAATGAACTTACAGCTTCAATTCTGAGTACAGAGCAGGGAAGTCACAATGCGGACACACTGTCCAGTCATCTCTCACCATATGTCGACCCTGAAAACAGGACATTGAAGGTAAAATTCAACTTTATTTTTTAAAATTCTCACCATTATCCAATTATAATAAGCAGCCCAAGTTTAAAGCTGGACCTCTTCATTACCAAATTATTGACACTTCGTGCATGTAAGTGGGTCATCGACTGGAAATCGAGGCTGACAGCCAGATTTCATCAGATCTGGGCAAATAAAAGAATAATTTTCACTTTCTGGATGTTGTTGTTAGGTGTCAATGAGCCGAGCATGACTCATAGCGACCCTATGGAAAAAGATCTGAGCCCTGTTCTAGCCTGTGCCGTCCTCACACTTCCTGACACACAAGAGCTCACTGAAGCAGTCACCATGTCAGTCCACCTGGTTGAAGGTCTTCCTCTCCTTTGCTGACCATTCACCGTTCCCAGCATCATGTCCCTCTCCAAGGAACAGCCCCTCCTAGCAACATGCCCAGCTTTCCGGATACTTCTGTCTAAATTGATTTTCTTTTAAAATAAAGCTTCTATCAATGCATGAAGTAACAAATAACCCAATATTTAAAAGTTTTACAATAATAGGCCTTGTTGTTGTTTGTTGTTAGGTGCTGTTGAGTTGTAGACGACTCATAGCGACCCTATGAACGAAACACCTGAGCACTGTTCATAATTAATAGCTATCACGCATTATCGTTGGGTTTCATAAATGCCATCAATCAAGCTGTGTTTCGGTAAGGCAGGAACCATTATCCTCATTTTATGCGTGGACAAAGGAAGGTAAAGTAAATTAGCTGCACCCGGTTATATAGTCAGTCAGTGGCACAAAGAGTTGGAGTCCAGGACCACCTGGTCAAGCCCACCCTGAAGTACCACCTTGATTATCATTAGCTTTGAAGGCACTTTGTTGACCAAGAAGTTATGTACTAAATGTTGTGGGAAATTTGAGGGATCCTATTATTTCAGAGGAGAAGAAACAAAGATTTCAACAGGCTCTGGTTATGCAAAGCCAGAAAGGGGCATTCTGAAGGTACTCACTGTTGCAATGCAATACGGGATGTTATTTTTACATCCTGGGCAGATGAGTTCACACTCTGGGAGGAGAAATTCACAGTATGGGCATGGAGTCGTGGCCTCTTCCGTCTCGGATGTGTCAGGTCTCCTGTGGAGGAAGCACACGTCTTTAAAACAGCGATGTTTATTTCATGTTAACAGACAGCAGATGAGAAGTTCTGAGAGTCAGTAACATGTAACACACCTCAACTCAAGACAAGATCCTTCCCACCTCACCCGTGGGCCCTCACCGCTGGGCTCCAGCAACAGGGCAGAGGCAGGATAACTAGAATGTTACCTTTGGGACTTGGGGGAGTTCACAGGCAGAGCACATTAACTGCCAGAGCACGTGTGTGTGGGTCTTGCTGTCTCCTCTCTTCCCGTGTCACTCAAGTAGTGAACTTGACCTTTCTCCGCTCCCTCTCCTCTTGTGTAACAGAAGTGGCAAAGGGCTAGGAAGTGCTGCTCTCTCAATGGCTGCATACCCTCCCATGTCATTGTCCACCTACAATACCTCACACAGCACGGCTTCCTGTGACACTAGAAATGCTCGAATTCTCTGCTGCTCAAGTCACTGCCCGCTAGCCACATGCAACTTTTGAGCACTTGCTGTTGTTGCTCTTAAGTGCCACTGAGTCGAATACTGCTCATAGCGGTCCTATGAACAAGAGATCTGAACCCTACCGCATCCTGTGCCGTCCTCATCATCTTGGACACACTTGAACCCACTGCTGCAGTCACTGTGTCAATACATCTCATTTAAGGTCTTCCCCTCTTTTGCTGACTCCACCTTTCACAGCATGATGTCCCTTTCCACGGCACAGCCTCTCCTAGCAACATGCCCAAAGTATGAGAGATGAAGCTCCCCCATCCTTGCTTCCAAGAAGCACTCTGGCTGCACTTTTTCCCAAGACATATCTGTTTGTTCTTTTGGCCATCCTTGGGAGAGTCAGTGCTCTTCTCCAACACTGCAGCTCCAAGGCATCGATCCTTCTCTGTCAGCCTTATTCATTGTCCAGCTCTCAGGTGTATAACAAGTGACTTAAAAAGCTATGGCCTCTACAACCAGGAGAGGATAAAATAGATTAATGGGACCTTATCAGACTTAAATCCCTATGCACATCCAAAAACTTCTCCAACAGGGTAAAAACAGAAGCCACAGATTGGGAAAAAATGTTTGGTAATGACATGTCTGACAAGGG
The DNA here is from genome assembly GCF_000299155.1 of Elephantulus edwardii. Taxonomy (NCBI): domain Eukaryota; kingdom Metazoa; phylum Chordata; class Mammalia; order Macroscelidea; family Macroscelididae; genus Elephantulus; species Elephantulus edwardii. Next base: position 1,190,033 of record NW_006399917.1, read on the forward strand.
ACTTATATCTAGAATTTATAAAATACTCGAGCACCAGAACAAGATAAAGGTAAGCAACCCAACTGAAAAATGGGCACAGGATATGAACATATACTTCACCAAAGAAGACATTCAGATGGCCAGCATGTACATGAAGAAATGTTCAAAATCCCTACCTCTAAGAGATGCAACTCAAAACAACTATGAGATACCATCTCACCCCCAAGAAATGTTCAAAATCCCTACCTCTAAGAGATGCAACTCAAAACAACTATGAGATACCATCTCACCCCCATAAGAATAGCAAAATTTAACAGAACAGCAAACATCAAATGCTAGTGAGGTTGTGCAGAAACTGGAACACTTATTCACTGTTGGTGGGAGTGTAAAATGGTACAAACACTGTGGAAGGCTGTATGGCGCTTTCTCAAAAAGTTGCAAACAGAAATACCATTTGACCCAGCAATTCCACTACTGGGAATTTACCCTAAAGAAACCATATCTGCCACTCAAGCAGATATATGTACACCCATGTTTATTGTGACTTTGTTCACAATAGCAAATACTTGGAAACAACCTAAGTGCCCATCAACAAATGAATGGATAGAGCAGCTCTGATATATTCCCACAACGGAATACGATGCAGCATTGAAAAACAAGGAACTCATGAAATATTATGCAAAATGGATGATCCTGGAAGACATTATGCTGAGTGAAATATCTCAGTCACAAAAGAACAAATACTGCATAGGGCCACTGTTGTAAAACAGGATTGATATCAGGGTTCAGGGAAGACAGAAGAGGGGAGGAATGATGTATATTGCATTGAAACGACGAGGGAGAGAACTGTTTAAAAGGGATATATGAATAGGTATTCTTGTCATTACAGAAGTCCAGAGTGAAGGCTGCATAGTGGAGTGGACTTGGGGGGGAGGAACTGCATAACAATGAAAGAGTTTTTCTTTAAAAGGAAAAGAGTAGTTGGGGTTGGGTGGGTAGGGAGAAAAGGGCAACAAGGAATGACTAGAAGTCATCCTAAGTCTCTGTAAACTTTCATTAAAATTAATAAATTTTTTTAAAAAAGCTATGGCCTAGCTAAAAGTATATCTTAGTCTTGAGACTGACACTACTGCTCCTCAGTAATTTGTAGAGGCATCTGACCGTGGACTTTCCCAATGCAATACGTCTCCTGTCTGCTGGTACCAAGGGTGTTGACTATGGATTCCAGTAAGATTAAATCATTAACAATTTCAATCTTTTCTCCAACTATTATAATGTTGCCTATTAGTGTAGTGGCAGGATTTCTGTGTTGGTCATGTTGAGCTGCAATCCATATTGAAGGGGGTAGTCTTTGATCTTCTGCAGCACGTGTTTCAGGTCCTCCTGACTTTCAGCAAGCAAGCTTGTGTCTTCTCACAGCATGGGTCGTTGAGCATTCGAGATATGGCTAATGTGCTGAGAAACTAATTTTTCAATTTTGAGCACTTTCAATTTAAATCGTCATGTGTGACTAGCAGGTACCGTACTGGCCAGCACAGCACTAGATCACTCTCTCATGCCTGACGCCAGGTCAGTGTGGTGCTAACCCATGGAAGCAAATATGCTCTCTCATTTGCTAATTACTCTCTGCACATCTGATGGCTTAGTGGGAAAGGAGCTGTGCTGCCAACCCAAAGGCACTCGGTTCAAATCCACCAGCTATCTGTGAGAAGATGAGCCATCTCCTCCTCTGTGTTTTACCGTCTCTGAAAACCTGCTGGAGGGTCAGCTATGACCTGAGAGTGTACAACAACAACAACAACTCGTCATGTTGTCACTGACCATGTTGGTGAGGAGTGTGTTGAATCAGCCTGACTAGATCTGAAGCTTACACTTCTCAGCTTTCACCTTCTCTGCTTTAACAGTTGGCCTCATGGCCAATTAACAATTAAGTGTTACTTGCTTCTGTGAGCTATCACTGGGTGCATTCTCTCCCCAGTTTGAGGTTCTGGCCAAGATTCTGGTTCACCTGGGTCCACTTGACACAATGACAGTGAATGCTGTTGCTGCTGTTAGGTGCCACTGAGTTGGTTCTGACTAAGCGATCATATGTCCAAGAGAACAAAACACTGCCTGGCCTGTGCTGTCTGTGCTCACCCTACTTTGAGGAGCTTTTAAACTCAGTTGTATTTTGAGTGCCTTCCAACCCGAGGGGCTCATCTGGTAGGTACGATGGCTGTCCGTGGGCATCTGTAGAAAAGTTTGCTCCAGGACCTCTGACCACTACTGCTGTTGTTGTGTCCCACTGAGTCGCAATCGACCCATGCTGACCCTCTGGTGAGTTTTCTGAGCCAGTTAACCTCATGGGAGGAAACTGTCCATCCTTCTCCCATGGAACAGCTGGGGTATTCGAACTGCATGTCCTCAGGACTTCAGCATAGCTTCTTACCACTAGGCTACCATAGCTCCCTACTACTAGAAAATAAAAATCCAAGGATGCCCAAGTTCCTTATATAAAATGGCCCAGTACTGCAATAGCCTTCACACACTTTAACTCACCTCTAGGTTACTTATAATATCTAGCACAACACACATGCTGTGTAAACAGCACTTTACCTTCCCTTTCACCTTTGAGGGATCGCTCTGGCCACTGAATTGCTTTTCAGAGCTCCTCCCACGAAGTGTTTCCAACCCAGGCTCAGCTGAATGCATGGATGTGGAACCTACTGGCAGGAACGGATGACTGTCTGTCAGATCATGTCTCGCTGTTATACATAAGGTTTTCAATGGCTCATTTCCTCCCCAAGTACATCACCTGGTCCTTCTTCCTAGTCCTCCTTAGTCTGGAAGCTCCCTAAACCTGCCTACTGGGGGTGGCCCTGCTAGTATTTGAGACACCATGGCACAGCGTCTGGCATCACCGCAACATGTAAGCCATCACAGTACAGCAAACTGACAGACAAGTAGGGGTTGATAATGACAGGCAGCCCAGATGTCACCAGCAAGTGGGAACAGCAAACTACTACATGATTCTGTTCCCTTTTGTAAACTAAGTGTAACTAATTTTCCAAGACCAGGCAGATGTAGGCCGCTGGCTTCTTTGAAGCAAGGACCTGCCTATATGTCCCTGGAGCTGTAAAGGGCTCAGACATGAACTTTCCACTGGCAAGGGGCTTTGTTAACACAAGTTTCTTACAATGAGATAAAGTCACCAGTTCCATTCATCCATCTGCGGCAGACAAGGCTGCCTAGTATTTTCTCTTTCTTTATCAACAACTTTGTCTTTACTCAGCAGTGTGTTCTGCAGCTACAAGTAGTGATGCAGGAGAGTGAGAGCTAAAGTCTTGGGCAAGGTGTCCACTGGGATAACAAAGCAGAGCCCTTTTTGATCTTTTTTCTCTTCTTCCTGCCTGGGATGGAGACGTGATGTCTGTACTTGAGCAGCTATCTTGCAATCATGAGTTAGAAACCCATAAACTAGGGCATCCTAAGCTGGTGGCAGCAGGATGCAGCTGTATTGGCCCTGGGATTCAAAGCCTTGTAGGAACAAGGATATTATTTAAACCATTGATTTGGGCTTTCTGGGATCTGTCACATAATAAAGAAAAAAAAAATCCTAATTACTACCTACCTACGTGTCAGAATCACTGGCTGACAGTAAGCTTTTGTAAAATCCTCTTTCTTATTAGCCTACACATTGACAGTCCCATTTTCGAAGCCCCGCCTGTGAAATGGGATCAGATGGTAGAAGCCGTTTCCCCTGCCCACCTGACCATTGCCTCGATCTTCTTTTTGTACTTGGCATCTATTTTGTTGCGGTACTCGGGCCGCATCAGCATAGCCGCGAAGCTGAAAGCCGAGTTCTTCAGGCCCGCTCTGTGACACTCGATCACAGTTGATGTCAGGATTGGCACGATGTCTGCAACACAAATGGGAGAGTTGAAAGAGCAGGATGCCTCCCCTCTTCAGGGGTGCCGGCGAGACACACACCGTGACGCAATATGGAAACAAGGGCAAATGTGGCCTCTGCTTTTCCTCACAAAGAACCAGAAACAAATAGTTCAGTGGGAAAAGGGAACCACAGAAGCACCAGGCCAAACCACTCATCAAAACGTCTTTCCTTTGCTCACGCCGGGCCTTGTCCCATGGTAACAGATCTGCACACCTCTGAGGGCCATTCTGCATCTGCCAGGACAGCGGATGAAAAGGGCAAGGGGAGATGAATGGTGTATGCCGGCCCGGCAGGCAGCTAATTATTTCTTCAGTGCAGAGAGATACCCAGAAGATGAATTACTGACCTGAAGAACATGACCTTTTCCACAACACTCTTATCACAAATTGCCACACTGCTTTCTACAAAGTTCCATTTTTAGCCCAGCCTGTAGACCTGGGTGTGCTTTCCTGACAGTGCCCTTAGCTGGCAAGGGACACAATTATTTTAAAGGTATATTTATGAAAAGAAAAGAAAAAGAAATCACGGCACAAAGGTTGGCAAAAGATGACTCACTGACCAAACCCAGTTCTGTGGCTATTTTTCTCCGGCCCATGCTTTTAAAATGGTACCAAAAAAAAAAAAAAAAATCAAAACAAGACAAGCACAATATTTTATGACATCTGAAAGTTATATGCAATTCACATTTCAGTGTCCACAGCTAAAGTGCCATTGTAGTCCAGAAAACACTCACTTGTTTATGTACCATTCACGCCACATGGCAGAGCTGAGCCTGTGACAGACACAATATGGCCCGCAAAGCCAAGGACATTTACCAGCTGGCCCTTTACTGAAAAAGTTTGGTGCCAGCTGTCATAAAATGTGGCTAAATCTATTTATTTACTGGAGAGATATTATGATAACGTTTCTAAAATAATGGAAACTTTTCCTAAGACGATATACACTGTACTAGGTAAAAATACAGACTGACTAGCTGTGACTTTGCATGAGCATTCCTTTGTTTCTGTTGGCCATGTTTATTTTCCAGGAAAAGAAAAACAGTACCAGCATGTGCAGAAGAGTCAGTAGGTCAGAGATTGCCATCCTTAGAAAGGCCCGCATCAAGGCTGGCTCGGGGTTGGGGGCTGGGGGCTTCCCAGCAGGCCCAGCATGGGCAGGAGTGGGCCAGAGCCCCTACACTGTGCTAATAACACAGTTCATGCTGAGCACCTGTTTCCTTGTGGGGTGTTGGTGAAGTACCATGCCCAGGGCGCACTATATGCCGAGTCCCCAAACCCGCCTGGGTACTGATTCTCTAATGAACTTCCCTTGCAAACAGCACTTCATACATGATGCCACAGCACACTGCTGGAGAGAGTGTGTCCTGCGTGGGCCGAGGACCCGCCGACAACCCTGGGAAGCCTGTGCCTGGTTTACTCCAGCCTCCGCCCGCATGCCACAATCCCTCTAACCTAATTTTGCTTTATCTGTTTTCACCATAATAAATCCGAAGTATCTGGGACAACTGTTGAGTCCTGAAAGCCCTCCTGGTGAATCACTGAAGCTGTGAGTGGTCTTAGGGACACTAGATGCACAACTCTGTGGGGCTGTGAGGACTAGCTAACTTGTGGAGAGCTCAGGATGGAGACTGGGAGAGTCAGCAACTGCTGAGTTGAAATGCTGTCTTAACACAGAGCAACAGTGGATATGGAGCTCTCAGGCAGGACTTGTTACTGCCCTTGAGTCAACTACGACTCATAGTGACCCTATTGACCAGAGCTCTGAACCCTGCCCTATCCTGAGCCACTCTCACCGCTTCTGACACACCCACCCTCATTACCCGTTATTGTGTCAAACCATCTCATCCGGGGTCTTTCTCTCTTCTCCCTTGACCCTTTCAAGCATGATATCCTTCTCCAAAGACTGGCCCTTCCTGGCTACAAGCCCAAAGCATGTGAGACGGAGTCTCCAAATCCTTGCCTCCAAGCAGCGGGCAGTACTTACGCGAGGGGAATTTGCTAATGTTGTTGGCCACGCGAATGAGCATCCGCGCTCCTTTCACATGATCGCCATTTTTAACATGAATCTGAAATAAAGACAAGAGTTTTCTATTATAGATGTTGATGAAGCCCAACTGCTCGCACACAAAAACAAAACCCAATTCAAGCTTTATCCCCACAGATAACTCCTAGGTCGTGACCAGAACTGGGTCCCCATGAGACCCCGAAGCCCTTCTTGGCTGCTTAACACATGGGATTTCTACCATGTTCCCTCTTCTTCCGTCAACTGCTGCTGCCAGTACCACAGGTTCACCACCACCCTACCCTCCTGCTTTTTGCTTTTCTTTAAACAAGAGTTCAATCCCTGACTTATTAACTATAGGTTATTCGTGTGTGTGTGTGTGTCTAATAAAGCCAAAAGGAAGCTCTGATGGCCTAATGGTAAGGAACTGTGCTGCCAATCCAAAGGCAGGCACTTCCACTCCACCAGCAGCTCCGTGGAATAAAGATGGGCAATCTCCTCCCGTGCGATTAGAAGGCCTATGAAAACCCACTGGAGGACCAGATGTCAGTCAGTTTTGACCTGACGGCACACAATAACAATAAAACCAAAACCAAACCTTCCATGCTGTCACCTGAAAGGTGAGTTAGGAGTCATTAGGAGTAAAGAGAAAGAATGAGTTGTTACAGCAACAGGGGACGACTGCCTGCTGTTACGACAATAGGGCAGTGACTGGTGGAGGGGCAGGAGACACAGCAAGAATGGCTGGGATATGAGGCAAGAAAGATGTGTGCTCAGAAGAGATGGAGACGGAGGGAGGGTCAGCAGGACTGGGCAGGAGAGCCTCTGTGGTCACCCAGGTGTGAGACGGGGTGGTGGACAAAGGCACGGGGGTGTGCATGGGAAGAAGCCGGCAAATGCAGAGTTAGACTTCTTATCAGTGGTGAGTCCAGAGAACTCCACGTTTCAAGCTTGAGCACATGGATCATGGTGTAACTTACGGAGCTCAGCAACATAATTAATCACATTGAAAAGGAGAAGGTATTGCCCCTGCCCAGCCATCCACACCTCGAGGATGCCCTTTGGCCAAAGCTGTTCTTTTCACTGGGTGGATGAAGCATCGTGTAAAGCTAAGTTTCCCTGCACTGAATGACTCTTCCTTCAGTCCTCTGTGCCCGAGATGCCCTTGACACTGTTGCATCAATGTGTTCTTACTTGATAGGGTCTGATAGTTTCCCTTTTGATATCCCAAACACTTGACATATTAGAAAACATCAGAAATGTGTTTGAGAAATTAGCTAACAATGTGACACTGAGTTGAAACACATTCATATCAGAGCCTATAAATCTCATAGGAGGAGTATGCCCATTTTATGCTCAAGAAGCAGCTGGTGGATTTGAACTACATGCCTCTGAGTTGGCTGTGAAACTGCTTACCCAAGACTACCAGAGCTTCCTTCAGAAATCAGAGCAGAGAAGACAGCCACAAGGGTGCTCTTCTGGAGGAGGAAGAGGAGCCTGGACCAAGAGAAGCTCCAGCTGAGTCATGGTGGTCAGGGAACATGAAAAAGACCAAAGGGCATCCCTGTGACCTTATGGGTAGAAAGCCCTACTCCCTGAGGGAGGGCGTTGTGTAGGAGTCTTTTTTTCCTCGTCTTCCACTAAAATGTTCCTACCCCTCTACCAACCTCAGAGGCTTCAATGTACAGGTCTCTGCACCCCAGGACATTTGCACACCCACTTGTCTCTGATGCTGGGATAGACCTCCCTCCTCCCTCTTTCTACCATTGAAGGACTACAGGAGGGAGAGGTCTCCTAGATGATCTGCAGGGCAGTGGACTCCTGAGCACGGAAAGATGGAATTTTAAAAGCATTTTCCACATAATCAATGTACTAGATTTGTGTATATTTTATGTACTGTTGAGGTGTCTGTGATTCATAGCGACCCTAAATACAATAGCCCTAAACCCTGCTCTATCCTGAGCCAGTCTCACTGACTCCAATACACCTAATCCCATCACCCCAGTTACTGTATCAGTCCATCTCCCGCGCGGTCCCTCCACCCTTCCATGCATGATGACCTCCTCCAAGGACTGGGCCGTCCTGGTCATGTGCCCTAAGTATGTGAGAGCTTCAAAATCTTTGCTTCTAAGGAGAAAACTGGTTTCACCCTCTCCAAGACAGACCCATTTGTTCTCCTGGCTGTCCATGGTATGTTTAATACTCATCTCCTGCACCACAACTCAAAGGCATCAATTATTCTTCTGTCAGCCCTAGTCATTATCCGGCTCTCCGATGCATAGCACATAGTTGGGAAGATGATGGCCTGGACCAGGTGCACCTTAGTCTCTAGGCTGACTTCACATTGCTCCTCAGCAAACTACAGAGGATCCTAACAACAGATTTCTCCAGTGCAAATTCATCTTTTGATTTCCTGACTGCTGGTGCCAAGAGTGTTCATTGTGGAGTCGAATAAGCGGAAGTTGTTAACAACGTCAACCTCTTCTCCATCTATCATGGTGCTGCCAAATGGCCCATAACCCATGTCTATAGCTATTTACATTTAAATTAAGGTTACAAAACACTAGGGTATAGATGGGGGGTACGGTGTTAATCAAAGGGTTGGACAATTTGATGGGTGGGTGGGGTGAAGGAAATGGGAAGGATCTTTTGTGAAAAACAATGTATTCAAACTTTGTAAATAAATCATAATAAAATTTAAAAAAATTAAAAAGATTGCAGAACACTAGAAATTTACTATCTCAGTTCCCCTAGTTAACTGTCTGTCAGTGCTCAGAAGTGTGACTATTTGGGGGTGCAGGTCAAGAAACAGGGAGCGTTACAGGACAGCGCTGATGTCGATGATAATTAAGATCTAAATAATTCAGAAAAGGGCCACTCTATCTAGCTACTTTAAATATTGATTAGGCTCTTATGGACTTGCCTGGGAACCAATTGAATATTAATATAAGGTGATTTACTTTGACACAGATACAACTTGGGGGAGATATTGAAGTTGGGTTCCAGGTGTATCTCTGTGTGTGTTCATGTGCACGTATAGGCAGCCCATGGGTTATGAACGTCCCTAAACTTAAAGACAAATAGTATTTGTCCCTTAATGTTGTGTCGTGTGCCTTCACTTGGAAATGACTGAACCAGCCCCAGCTCACACAAATTGTTCACAATCACCTTCACTTACTGCACCTATAGCTTTTAAATCAATGACAAGGTGTTTTGCCTTTTCTTCTACTAATCAAATTCACTGCTTGTAAATTGATCCAACTCACAGAAATGTGACAGGAATGAGCTGAAGTGCTCCACAACGTTTCCAAGGCTGTAAGTCTGTACATAAGCCAACTGCCGCATCATTCTCCTGTAGGGTGACCGGTGGGTTCACATGGAAACCTTTCAGTTAGTGATCTAATCCTTAATTTGCTTAGTTCACCACCAGGACTCCTCTGCACTCAAGTAAGGAAGGGTAACTATTAGAAGCAGGAGTGGCATCCACTTCCTAAATAACATGCCTCTGGAAACCCTATGAACTTTGATAAATGTCGGTAGCTGTACAGGGGCTTCAGGCCTTTTGTTCATAGGGTCGTTACGAGTCATGCTCGACTAGAAGGCAATCAGCAACAACAACAACAACGTAACTAAGAACAGACTTAATAAAAAATCAGATTTGAAGACACACTTAGGAACAGATCTTGTTTGTTATCTGAGGCCTGCACACACACACACACACACACACACACACACACACTGATGTATCACACACACATGCACACATATAATATGTACTTAAATTATATGTATACCACTACATGATTATTGTATGCTCTATTTTGTGTCAGTTAAGAGTCTATGAAAAGAGACAAGGAATATATATACATTTATAGAAGCATAGAAAACATATACAACATAGTGTTAACAACTGTTATAACTGGGTGATGGACTTAAACGATGAATCAGATTTTTCATTTTGCTTCTCCACATTCTCTAAATTACCTCTGTGAAAGCATGTTTACTTCATAATCAGAAGAACAGCAAACGGTATTCACGTGGATGAGGACCCGCTGCAGTGGCGCTGATGCTCACGGCCAGGGGTGCTCAGCACTGAGCAGAACTGCCCCATCGGGCCCCGTGGCTCTACGTCAATGGGAGCCATGTGCCCTATGTTTTTTGAACCACAGACCTGTGGGTTAGCAGCCTGACACCTAACCCACAGCATCACCAGGAAAACTGCCATAAAAGCTACTACCTTAGGAGTAAAGAACTAACAAGCTCCAGACAAGTAAAGCTGTTTTAAGTAAACAAGAATTTCTGACAAGTAATAATACATCATGTGATTAAAAAAACCCTGAAGTAATATTAAAAACACACACTGAGAAGATACATCCTTCCTCTCGTTCTACCTCTGCTGGGGCTTGGCGTCATGCCTCCCCGGCCTTAGCCCTCGTTCCCTTCTGGAAACCATTTCTGTTTGATGCTTGAATAGGTTTCCAACATGGAGAAGACCATTCTGGAAGGAAAGACCCCAGGTGGGGTAGGTCCCAGGTCAGCTCAGAGCCTCACCTTCACCAGCACGTAACTGTGCAGAATCATGAGGTTCGTGGCCATCTCGGAGGGGATCTTGATTTTCTGGGACTTCAGCTCTGCATACATGCTAAAGAGAACGTCATGGGCGTTCCGATAGTTTCCTGGGGAAAAAAGGTGGTAAAGGTACATTAGTACCAAGTGAGAAAATGGAGTACTCTCTGGGGACCTTCATTTCCTTGGTGGGTTTTGTCAGTGACATTATTTGCAATGTCTTAATGGTTTCTTATAGTAATTGAGGATCCCCTCACTCATCCAGTCACTTGGGGAAAAACGTGATGTCACCTCAGCCGTTTCATTCTTACTCAGAACACCCACCTGGCCCCAGAGTCACCACGTCCTCTGAGCCAACCTTCAGAAGCTGTCACTTCCAGCCTCGCACCCCTGTGCCCGCTTTTCACGCTCCCTATCAGTTCTCTCTTAGTGATGTACTAATCAGGATTACCAGAACATCACCTGCCTCTCCCGATGCCCTAATCTTTTCAAATCCTCAAGCTGTCGGTCATATTCTCACATGAAACCTTTCTCAACCCTCCCCAAGGCCTTAAGGCTCAGAAGCAAAGGCCTAAGCTGATTACCTGCGGCCCCAGGACCTGCCTCTGCTTACCACTGCACCTTATCTTTGCCTCCACACATTCTAGTCCTGCAGAACACGTGCACGCCGGTCCCTCATGCCTCACTGCTCCGCTCCCCTCCTCATCTCCTGTTAGCACGTCCTTTCAAAACTCGGCCGAAGCTTTTGCTTCTCCTCTAATCTCTACCCTCCAGCTCCTTTTACCCCCAAACTTTAGGCTGAGGTGGATCCATTTTCTACTCCCCTTCCTGCTGTTGAGTCAATTCTGACTCAGACTTCATCAATGTTAGGGTAGAACTGAGCTTCACAGAGTTTTCAGTGCCTTATGTTTTTGAAATTAGATGGCCAGGCCTTTCTTCTGAGGCAACTCTGTTGTTGTTGTTGTTGTTGAGCACCATCAAGTCAGAATTGACCCATGGCTGACACTTCAGCAAGTCTTCAGAGGCAATAAATCACATGGGGGGAGACTGCCCATCTTCCTCCTGCAGAGCATCTGGTGGAACTGAACTACATACCTCAGCGCAGGCAGCCCAATTCCTTACCACTAAGCCACAACCCCAAATCTGCAAATCCTTTGGTTGGTAGAAAGTTAACCATTTGTTCCACCCAGGGACTTCAGCACCCCTAATTTAGCATATTGCTATTTCAGCATTTATCACCCTGTACTGCAACACTGAATTTTCTTTCCTCTTTCCCACCAAGTCCCAGATCACTGAGGGCAGAACTGTGGCCCGGTCCTCTCTGCACCCTGAGCTCCAAGCACAATGTCCAAGAGCCCCTAGCTGTCAGATAAACATCTGCGAGGAAAGTGGTGGCTCAGTTCATTTTATCACGTTCAAAACTGTGTTCCACAGTCATGAACATCAAAGAGGATCCCCCTTACAACAATGAATGATGATAGCGGCATAATTAACTGACTTATTCGACAAATATTTACACGGCATATAAATGTACATCACCATTCTGGTGAGTCTATAAATAGTCTCTGATATTATAAAGAACTAGATCAATAATGTCATGAAATATCTCACACTGTCAAGTCCAAATCCAGGGGTAAGTACGTATGCTGTGGGCAGGAGAGGTCAGGAAATTACTGTCTAGGAGACAGAAACTGTGGGAGGCCTTGAAGGCACAGAAAAAACAGCATCCAAGCGAGAAAGTCCTAGTGTTATTCCATATCCCCTGGGGATGGTGAATTCCTTTACTTCTCAGGGACTGAGAGGAAGTCATGCCTCTAATTCTGAGTTTCCACAGTAAACCCAGATCAGAAACTGGCTACATCTCCTGGGCAGGGCAGAGAATGGGTGGGGGATTTGAATCTACTACCAAAATATAAATAACACAATATAACAGAATATAAATAACACAATGTAACATTCTATAGCATAAGGTAATATAATAGAACATAACATATAAATAACACAATATAACATTCTATAGCATAAAGCAATATAATGTAACATAACATATAACCTAACTTAAGGTGAAGATAAGCACCCCACCTGAAGTCTGCTCCTCTCTGGCAATGATAATGGCAGTCTGGGCGGCCTCTCGGTACTGCTTCATCGCCATGTACAAACGGAACAGATACTTGGCGTCCTGACAGATCAACAGTTAGAGAAGCATCACTTTTCATCAGCTAAAGGGGAGAAACACCTAATACCACATTTTTAACACAACAACATTTACCTGAGAGTAACTGATAATGGTTCTTTAAAAATCTCAGTGAATTATTACTTTGTTGTTGTTGTTGTTATGTGCTGTCAAGTTGCTTGCGACTCAGTGACCCTATGTACAACAGCCCTAGACCCTGCTCTATCCTGTGCCAATCTCACTGCCTCTGACACATACTTTACTTATCAAATAAATACTCAGCAGAAGATAGGCTTCTCAGTATTTGAGAAATAACAACAAGTTCAAATCCTTTCTCCTGCAGAGCAGCTGGTGGATTTGAACCCAGTGCTTTTGGACTGGCAGTGCAACTCCTTGCTGCTAAGCCATCAGAGCTTCCTTCACATCCACCCTAGTAGGAAGGTATTATTTTCCTCATTTCACCGATGAAGCAACTGAATCACAGCTGGAGAGGGGCAGAGCCAGCATGTGAACCGAGAGATTCTGGTGTCAGGGTCTGTGTTCCTAACCACTATTCTACTGAGTATCTCTCACATGCGCTGAAAAGAGAAATATATTCTCAGTAATGGACTGACTTCACAAATTCTCAAAAGAGTTAACATCTACACAGAAAAGTTTCCTTGACCTTTGGTCATTTTCCATTCCTCCTCCCACTAACTTTAGATCATTTCACATACTTGATGTTTGCTTCCAGATAACCGGAATAAATGGATATATATGGGGAGATGGTTTAGCAGAGTTCAAAGGCACCGTGACCTTTGGTAAGCCAGCTTAACCTTTCTCCATCCCAGCAGCTTTACACACAAGGAAATGGACTTTTGTGAATGGATCGTGAATATCTCCTCCATTTGTGACATTCTGTCATCACCATTTTCCCCTCAGCACCACAGTAAACAGGGATGGAAAACTGCAAGAAGACGGACTTCTTCCCTCACACTGCTTTATATACCGTGAAAAGACGCTCTTAACAATGCATTTCTGCTGCATATTTACAAAAACTCAATGCTCACACTCACTGCTGTCGAGTCAGAACTGACTCAGAGCTGAGCCTGGAGCAGGTTTCAGAGGCTGTAAATCAAATGTGAAGAGACTGCTCAGCTCACTGCTTGGAGCAGCTGGGGGAGTCAAACCTCCAGGGAGGCACTGCCTCTGGGTTAACGGCACAACTACACACACACACACACACACACACGGGAGGTGACCCGACTCACAGCTGACCATCCAGGGGCAGTCAACTGCATGGAAGGAGACTGCCCATCTTTCCCCCATGGAGAAGCTGGGGAATTTGAACCACACACCTCTGGACTGGCAGCACAATTCCTTACCCTTAAGCCACCAGAGCTCCTTAATATTTATAAAGAATTACTTTTATGCTTAATGTGATTTCACACATCTAATTTTTTTTAAGCTTATTTTTTGCTGTTGTTTATTGTGACTTCTGGAGAGCCCCCCTCTGTCATGGAGCAGAACTGCTTCACTGGGTTTTCTTGGCTACAGCCAAAGATTGTGGGTGCTGGAGACTATTACCTAGAAGAGGCTTGGCTGTTTCACAGGGATCAGTGCCAAGTACAAAGAGTGACTATATACATGTGTTGTTGTTAGGTGCCATCGAGTTGAGTACAACTCATAGTGACCCTGTGAACGAGACATATGAACCCGGTCCTATCCTGCTTTATCCTCACACTTCCTGACACATTAGAGCTCATTGCGTTGGTCACTATGTTAATCCACCTGGTCGAAGGTCTTCCTCTCCGTCACTGACCCTCCACCTTTTTGAGCATCTGTCCCTCTCCAAGGAATAGTTCCTCTTATCAACATGCCCAAAGTATGTGAGGTGAAGCCTCATCATCTTTGCTTCTAAAGAGCAATCTGGCTGCACCCTCTGCAAGACATATTTGTTTGTTCTTTTGAACATCCATGGGGTGTGCAGTGCTCTTCTCCAAGAGAAGACTATGTATAGAGTCCTCTATGAACAGTAGAGGACCATACACATAGGGGTCTGACTGGAAGAATTCTAGAGCTGCTTTCAGAGATAAAAATGTACACATCTATAATGAGAAAGCCCTAACAGGTAAAAACAGGATACAACAAATTAGCACTAACTGGGAGACCAAGGACACCAACGTGTCTAGTACCTTTGGCATGCCATCGCTCTCCCCCATCAGGTGGTCGATCAGCTGACTGGTCAGCAGCTCATCCTTGGCCTGACTGACCTGTTTCATAGGAAAGAAAACAGTCAATCAGTATCTTAAACACAGCAATAGGAAAAAGAAACCCCAAAATGCATACACATACACACACACACACACACACACACACACACACACACACACGTTGTTATGTACCATTGCATCAAAGCCGATTCGTAGCTGCGCACTGGGTTTTCAGAGGCAGAGAATCACATGAGAGGAGGCCGCTCATCTCATGGAGCAGCTGGTGGATTTGAACCATGTGTCTCTGAGTTGGCACCATAACTCTATTATTAAGCCACTAGAGTTGCATGTATATAAAAACATATATTTATACATATGTACACACACATGTGTGTGTGTACACATAGATATACTGACAGTATTGTTCCTGAAACACGGTCTAAGTGCAAGTCTTTCTTCATTCATTTGTAGAGTCTCCACTGATAAAAATTTATCTTCAGAAACTACCTGTTCTCAAGTGTTATATTGGGATGGGAGTGTCAGAGACAGTGCGATTGGCACAGGACAGAGCGGAGTTTAGGGCTGTTGTACATAGGGTCGCTATGAGTCGCAGGCGACTCGATGGCACATAACAACAACAACAACAACAGCTGGCTTTATTTCCAAGTAT
>NW_006399917.1:1205644-1208039 GCF_000299155.1 Elephantulus edwardii
TTAGGGCTGTTGTACATAGGGTCGCTATGAGTCGCAGGCGACTCGACGGCACATAACAACAACAACAACAACATTGTTTTGCATATATAGAAAATATGCTTCTTGGCTGTTTGGGAAAACTTCAAGAGAGCTGACAGACACCTAGAGAATATAGCCTCTTTCAGCACAGGAGACAGGTCTTATATAAGAGTCAGTGATCAAGCGTCCTGCTGTTAGGTGCTGTGGAGTATGACTTATAGCGACCCCATGAACAACAGAGCTGAACTCTGTCCTCTTCTGTGCCATCCTCATCATTTCTGACATACTTGAACTCACTGAGGCAGTCAGTCACCAGTGTTAATCCATCCCATTGAGGGTCTTCTTTTCTGTTGCCAATTATCTACTTTTCCAAGCATGGTGCCCCTCTCCAAAGAAGAAAGAAGTCTTTCCTAATAATATGCTCAAATTATGTGAGATGAAGTTTTGCCTCCAAAGAGCACTCTGGCTGCCCCCTCTCCAAGACATATCTGTTTGTTCTCCTGGCCTTCGATGGGATGTTCAGTGCTCTTCTCCAACATCACAACTCAAAGGTGTCAATAATTCTTCCGTCATCCTTATTCTTCGTCCAGCTCTCAGATGCGTAGCAAGTAATTGGAAAAACCATGGCCTGAATCAAAAGCACATTAGTCCTCAAATTAACATCATCACTCCTCAATAATTTGGAGAGGTCTCTAACTGCAGATTTTCCCAATGCAAAGCCTCTCCTTGTTTCCTGAAGGCGAGTACAAAGGTGTTAATTGTGGATTCAAGTAAAAGGAAGTTGTTTACAGTTTCATTCTCCATCTATCATGATGTTGCCTATACTTCCAATGGTGAGAATTTCTGTTTTCTTGACATTGAGGTGTAATCCAAATTGAAGGCTGTCATCTTTGATTTTCATCAGCAAGCATTTCAAGTCTTCTTCACTTTTAGCAAGCAAAGTTATATCATCTGCATAAAGCAGGTTACTGATAAAAGTCCCTCCAATCCTCATGCCACATTCCTCTTCAGAGTCCAGCTTCTCAAATAATTTGCTCAGCACAGAGATTAAATAGGTATGAAGAGAGAATATAACCTTGAAGCACTCTCTTCTTAATTTTAAACCATGCATTGTGAAAATCTGCTGTTGGGGACCTTTTTAATGTGAGGATATCTGTTTAAAGAATAAAGAAAACCTACTCAAAACCATGGTCTTTTCAGTCATTTGCTGTGCATCTGGAAGTTAGATAGTGAGTCAGGGTGACAGAAGAATAACTGATGCCTTGAGCTCTGGTGTTGGAGAAGAATGCTGAATGTCTCAACAAACAGATACACATTGTAGAGTGCAGCCAGAGTGCTCCTTGGAGACACAGATGCTACTCTTTGGGCATACTGTTAAGAAGGGCAAGACCTTGAAAGAGGACATCATGCTGGGGAAGGTGGAGGGTACAGAAGGAGGGAAAGCCCTTCAATGAGATGGACTGATACAGTGACTGTAACAATGGGCTCGAGTATAGCAGGGATGAGGAGGAGGAGGGTACAAGACAGGGCAGGACTCAGATCTGCTAGTCATAGGGTTGCTACAAGCTGTAGTCCACTCAGTGGCTGCTGACAACATATGTTGGTAATTGTTGAAGTTCAACGTGTGGGAGTTAGTAATACTGTTTACTCTGCTTTTGTAATGTTGTTAGGAGCCATCACGGTGGCTAAGAATCACAGTCACCATGTGACTAGAGAATAACTAGAGAAACTAGAGAGAGTAACGAGAGAATGTAACACCGCCTAGTACTGCCATATTCTCAACATCTGCTGCTGAGCTTAGGCCCACTGTTGCAGAGCACTGTATCAGACAACGCACCACTGCTATTCATAAGGTCTTCAGTGGCCAATTATTTCAGAAGTGGCTGCTCCATCCTGCTTCTTCATCTATCTTACTCAAGGACCTCTCCAAATTATTGAGGAGTAATGTCATCATTTTGAGGACTAAACTGCATCTGATTTAGGTGATGGTCTTTTCAGTCATTAGTTATGCATCTGAGAGCTGGACAATGACTAGGATGACAGGGGAAAAAAAGGGACGTCTTTGTGGTGTTGGGAGAAGAATGCTGAATATCCCAATAACTGCCAAAAGAACAAACTGATGTATCGTGGAGAAGGTGCAGCCAGAGCTTGGAGGCAAAGATGATGAAGCTTCATCTCACATACTTTGGACATGTTGCTAGGAGAGGTTATTCCTTGGAGAAAGACATCATGCTTGGAAAGGTGGAGGATGGCAAAGGACAGAAAGACCCTCAAACAGGTGGATTAGCAAGATGACTTACAGCAATGGGATTGAGTGTGTCAGAGATTGTGAGGAGGCACACGATAGGACAGTGTTCAGGTTGGTTTATTTTTTTTT
>NW_006399917.1:1208860-1266857 GCF_000299155.1 Elephantulus edwardii
CAGCTTAAAGGCATCAATTCTCCTTCTATCATCCCTAGTCATTGTCCAGCTCTCTGATACATAGCAAGTGACTGCAAAGACCATGGCCTGTATCAGGCGCACCTTAGTCTCCACAGTGACAACATTGCTATTCAGTACTCTGGAGAGGTCCCTAACAGGTATCTTAAACACTGATGCTGGCAACATAGCTTCCAGCCTACCAGCAACAAAGCTGCCACAACACAATTAAAGAACAGAGTGGTAGGCTTGTGAAAGAGAGTGATACAACCAAAGTTTACTTACAGTTTCGATTGCCATTTCTATTGCTACATTTTCTTCTGAGTTTGGGCATTTCAGGAAGTGTTTAAGTGCCTGGAATGAGAATTGAAGAGCAATTAAAAATTTCCGACTACTTGCACATGAAGAAAATGCTTTCACATACACACAAAGTAATTACAGTTTGTGAAAATATCTTCCTCTCAACGTGGGCCTTGCTTAGTCCTGCTTCTAAAATATATATTTAACAGGCTGAGTGTACTTTTAAAAATGGAAGGATTTAATTAACCCTCTGAAGAATCTACTTCTGGTTTCAGACAAAAATGCAATTAAACTAAATTCTTTCAGTAGGAATATTTATTTATTCTTTTCATTCACTTATTTGTTCAACAAATATTTCTTGACTACTGGACACTGCATATAAGACAGTGCTAGTGTCAGAGGGAATATCAACAAGGGTAAGAAAAATCCCCTTACGGTGTTTGTTTTCAGTACTATTTTATTCTATGTGAAATTTTATACAGTAAATTAGGTTCTTAACAATTTTTTATACAAATGGTCCTGTGACCTTGGTTACAATTTTCAAAACGAGTCAGCGTTCTCATGATTTTCATTCTGTGCTGTTTCCATTAGCCTAGCTTCCCTCCCTTCTGCTCCAGGCCATCTCATCTTCACTCTGTGTAACTGTTAACAGCTGATCGTTAAATCTCCTGCAGTAGACTGTATAAGGCAGCACTTTGTTCACAGGTGGTAGTTCCTCTTTCATATATCAATCTATTATTTGACCAAAAGGTGACTTTAGAAGAAGCTCCAATTCCAAGTCTCTACTGGATTACAAGGTCTGGTCTTTTTTCAGGAATTTGAAGTTTGTCTTACGTTCTTCTCTCCTATTATCCAGTATCTTCTACTCCATCCGTTGTCAGAACAGTTGGTAATAGTAGCCAGGCCCCCATTTGTTCTGGCCTCAGAAGAGATGATGGCTCATGTGAAGGGCTCTAGTCACTTGTTGTTTTGAGGTGCTGTTGAGCATGACTCATAGTGACCCTCTGAATAATAGATCTGACTCTCTCCCTACGCTGTGTCATCCCCACTATCAATGATACACTTGAGCCCACTGCTGCGGTCACAATGTCCATCCATCTTGGGTGTTCCTCACTTTTGCTGACCCTCCACCCTTCCAAAGCATGGTATCTTTTTTCAAGGAATAGCCTCTCCTAGCAACATGTCCAAAGTATGAGGGACAAAGCTTTGCCATTTTTGCCTCCAAGGAAGACTCTGGTTATACCTTTTCCAAGACATACTGGCTTGGCTTTTTTGGAAGTCCATGGGATGAACAGGTGGATTCTGGAGGCTAGGTTCTCATTTTAGTTGAAAGTGAGGTGTAACCTGTTTGGTTGTTTTTATTTCATTCACAATCATGTGTAAGTTAATAGAATTTAATGGATTTAAACTAACAATCAGCTGTGGGCTGGAAGCCTCTTGGTTGAGTCAATCAGGACCTGTTAATTGTATTTGGGAAGAAGAGTCTTCTAAGTGGTACAGCACTAGTCTGTCAGTTTGCTGACTGAGATAACCTGGGGTGGTTGTGATACTGAACGCTGTGCCACTGGCATGTCAAATGCCATAAGGGTTACCCATGGTGGGCAGTGTTTGGTGGAGCTCCCAGATTAGGACAGGATTGGAAGCAGAATTGGGGTCCACTTCCTAAACAACATGCCTTTCGAAACTCTATCAACATTTGAGAAACAACGGTATTTTATAGAACAAGTTTCAGATCTTTTGTTCATAGCATCGCTAAGAGTTGTGCTCAACTGGAAGGCACTTACAACAATAACAACAAGAGATAATCAATACTCTTCTGCAACACCATAACGCAAAGTGTTAAGGAATTGCACTACCAACCAAAGGTACATGGTTCAAATCTACTAGCTGCTCTGCAGAAGAAAGACAGGCAGTCTCATCCAATGCAATTTACTGCTTTTAGAAACCTGCTGCAGGGAAAGCTATGGGTTGGTTCTGACTCAATGGCACTCAACAACACAACAACATGGCTTATGTGGTCTAGTGTCTTCTTTTTATCTTTAATTTGCTTTATTCTTTTCTGTTCCATATGAGTAAAAACCAATTGTTGTATCTTAGATGGTTGCTTGGAAGCTTTTAAGACCCTGAACATTATTCACCAAACTAGGATGTAACACATCTTTCGTGGTTTTCTAAATTTAATAGGGAGATCTATGCAATAATGATCACATATAGGGAGCAAATTATTTTTAAGTCATGACCCTCATTCCATCACATTTGTAAGGAAATGTAAGGTTCTTAAAGATCAGTCAGTTTTACATATGCTCTGAGGATGAAAAGATTATGATGTATGGAATGATCTACACAAAACAAAGGACCTGAAGGAAGAGCAAGTCTACTGGAGGGCGGTGTGAAGTGAGCCCAGAGGAAAGGAGATGACAAAGAAGAAGGGGGACAGGGATAGTGGAGCACAGGCCGCTGTGATGCAAACAGCTAGGTTTCAGATTGAGCAATGAGGTGGTTGGGTTCAACTGCAACATGTACTGGAGGAGAGGGGAAGCTGTTCCCTTAACAGCAGTCACATATCGTCCAGGTGTCCCTACTTCGGATGCACAACTTCACCCACAGCTTCACTTACTTATGTCCTTCCTTTTGATACTTGCCCCTCTGCTGTCGGCAAAGGATTTTCTTCCCCACAAGAAAATAATTACTATATTTTAAACTTAAGAAAGAAAGAGTAGCAGAGAAATGAAGCATAAGGGTAAAGACACCAATGCGATTATCTAAAGTGAGGTGGTCAGGCTTAGACTAGATTGATGGTAGTTAGAATGAAAAGCGACAGCTGTGGGAGAGATGATTATGAAGGAAGCACGTGGACGGATGGGGCAGAAACGGAGGAGGCACGGCTGACTCACGGTGAGTCTGGAGGTCTTGGAAGGGAAGGCACTTTTACTGTTTCCTGTAACCACTGCAGCAGAATTCTGTGTATGCTTTTTTAGCAAATATTATACTAACTCGGGAATACTGGCCGCAGAGCAAGAAGAATTTTCCAGCTTGAAAATGTCTTTTTTCTCCTTCAAAGTATAAGGCGATGCTCTGATAATCCTCATTAGTAGTGTCTTCAGAGCCTGCAACAGAAGATCATTGACTCAATTAGCTTTGAGTGAAACCTGTTTCTTTTTATCGCCAATCTAAAAATAAGATCTAAAAACAGGTGCTCCAGAAAGAGATGGATAAAAACTTTAAAACTGCAAATGTCAATGCAATCAGTGTCTGTTTTCACCATGAAACACCTCCATCGTAATTATCCTGAATATCAATGCTTTGTTTTTTTCTTTTCAGTCTAAAAAAGGAACCAGAAGAGGAAATGAGGAGGTTTCTGTGAGGAGCGAGTTTATAGCCTGCACATCTCAAATGGCTGATCGAAAGAGTCTCAGTCTCATTTCCAAAAACAAGAGCAACAACTACAACGAAAATCCTCAGCCATGATTTACCCGAAGTTATAGAACACCAGAAGTAAAGTTAACCACAAAACAAATTCTTTCGTTTTACAACTTCCTTCCCTCAGCAGCTGGTGGTTTAAACAACTTTGTTGTTAGTTGCCATTAATTGATTCTGGCTCCTGGTGGCCCTATGTGTGCAGAGTAGAATTTCTCCATGGGTTTATCCAGAACTTTCAGAAGCAGATCACCAGGCCTGTCTGCCAAGGGGCCCCAGGTTGGTTTGAAAAACAAACCTTTCAGCAAGTAGTGCTCAACCAGAGAGAAAATTTAAACAACACTCTAGGGGGTCTATCTGTCGTAAGAGAAAGATGATGGTCATTTAGTTGGCCCTTAATGTTATTTACATTTTTTTTTTAAAATTTGGTGTGTAAGCATATTAAACACAGAGGAAGAAGAACTCTGAAGATGCTAGAGTTCCAATTCATTGTTAACATCTATCTATAAGTTCCAGGCCCAACAGGATACGAAGCCTTGCACCAACACCTCTCTGACTGCAGCCCAAGCCAACTATAGATTTATTTAAAAGGCAGTAAAAGACAGTAAAACAAACAAAAAAAAGTGTATTTTTAGGTTCAGTGGAGTTTGAGGTTTATATTTTCTTGGAAAAGATTACCTCTTTCCCAAGAACTTAGAAA
The DNA here is from genome assembly GCF_000299155.1 of Elephantulus edwardii. Classification (NCBI taxonomy): domain Eukaryota; kingdom Metazoa; phylum Chordata; class Mammalia; order Macroscelidea; family Macroscelididae; genus Elephantulus; species Elephantulus edwardii. Next base: position 1,213,275 of record NW_006399917.1, read on the forward strand.
AACTGGACACATGTTACTGCACTGACATGTTTTAATGTTAGAAAGGAAATGCCACCAGCACTTGTTTTGGTTGTTGTTAGGTGCCATCGAATAGAGTATGACTCACAGAGAACCAATGGATAGCAGACCTGAACCCTGCCCTATCTTGTGCCATCGTCATGATCTCTGACACGCAGCCCGTTGCTGAAGTCACTGTGTCAGTCTATCTCACTGAGGATCTTCTTCTCCTTTGTTGACCCTCTATCTTTCCAAGCATGATGTCCCTTTCCAAACAACAGCCTTGGCTAACTACATGTCTAAAGTATGAAAGACAAAGTTTTGCTGTCTTTGCCTCCAAGGAAGAGAGGGCTGCACCTTTTCCAAGACATATCCATTTGTTCTTGTGGAAGTCAATGAGATATTCAGTGCTCTTCTCCAACTCAAAGGTATATCAGTTTTTCTTCTGTCATCCTGATTCACTGTCCAGCGCTCTGATGCATAGCAGGTGATTGAGAAGTTCATGGCCTGAATTAGGCACATCTTCAAACTGATAGGACTGTTTTTTAGTATTTTGGAGAGGTCCCTGATAGCTAACTTTCCCAGTGAAATATGTCTCCTGATTTCCTGACTGCTGGTACCAGGAATATCAACTGTTGATCTAAGCGAGATTAAACCATTGAGAGCTCAAATCTTTTCTCTATCTACCCTAATGTTGACTGGTGGGCCTGTTGTGAGGATCTTTGTCTTCTTGATGTTGGGATGCAATCCACACTGAAATCTGTAGTCCCTTGATCTTCTGCAGCAAGCCTTTCATATCCTCCTCACTTTCAGCAAGAAAAGTTGTGTCATCTGCATAATGCAGGTTATTGACGAGTCTTCCTACACTCCTGATGTCACATTCCTCTTCACAGAGTCCAGCTTCGCAAATTACTTGCTTGGTATGCAGACTGAGTATGTACAGAAAAAAGGATACAATGCTGACACACACCCTGCCTGATTTTAAACCCCTTCCTCCATTCAAACAACAGCTTCTTGGTTTAGGTATAGATTCTGAATGAGGACAATTAAGTATGCTATCACCATTATCTACAATTCTTTTATTTTCATGACTTTTCCCCTCTTTGAAATTATCTTAATGACCTCCCAAGGTCTTTTCCCTCATTTCTTCTCATGAAGTCTAAAACATTTTCTCAGGAATCCTATCAATGACTAAGGCCATTTTGTGAATTAAAAAAAGCAAAATAAAGCAAACAAAACAACACAAATAATGTCTTGCTGGGGCCAATCTTTCCAGTTTCTGAGAATAAAAAGCATGGGAAGAAAACCTGTAAGTATTCCCAGAATATAAAATTTGGTTTTGGATCTTCAAAGATCTTTAAAGAACTCAACTTGTGTACCATAACTCCCAAACCCAAACCACTGCTGTTAAGTCAGTTCCAATGCACAGTCACCCTCCAACTAGGTTTTCAGAGGCTCTAAATCCTTATGAGAGGAGCTTGCCCCGTCTTTCACCCAAAAGAAGGCTGGTGGATTTGAACCATGCACCCTTGGGTTGGTAGTACAACTCTCTACCCAAGATGCCATCAGTTTCCTGAACATATTTACTTTTTTTAAAAAAAATATTTTTATTTTATTTCATTATTTTTTGTGTGTACCGTCAAATCAGATCTGACTCATACAGGAGGAGATTGTTCCTCCTTCTCCAGCAGAGCATCTGGTGGATTTGAACCGTGTACCTCTGAGATTGCAGTGCAGCTTCTTGCCACTAGGCCACCAGAGCTTGCCACATTTACATTTTTTAAAAAATGATCCTGAAAAGTGGCCTCTTGGTAGTTAGCCAAAAAAAAATCTTATTTAAATTTTAAAACTGTCCTCATAATACCATCCTACCTTGATGGTAATGGTAACTAAGTAAGTAATTAACTAATTGTTGTTAACTTGACTTGGCATCACAGCACCACATGTGTCAGAGAAATCCTTTATGAAATAAGGTTTTCTGTGGCCGATTTATCAGAAAGCAGAACACTAAGTCTTTGTTCCACAGTAACTCTGGATGGATTCAAGCTTCCATCTTTTGGGTTAGTAGCCAACTGAATTGTTTATAGCACTAAGGAACTCTTAAGGAAGGAGATCTGTAATCTCGCAAATAACATATATGTGTGTGTATTTTCATGTGTATATTAATCTGATAACAAGGAGGAGCTACTGTGGGACAGTGGTTAAAATGCCTGGCTGCTAACTGAAAGGTCATCAGTTCAAGCCTACCCGAAGCGGCTCAAGAGAAAGAGGCGGCACTCCTCTGCTTCAGTGAAGATTTACAGCCTTGGAAACCCTAGGAAGTAGTTCGACTCTGGAAACTTGCTTGGAGTCAAGGCATTTTTAAGGATAAAATTATTGAAAAGAAATTAGAGAAAACAATGGTATTTACCAATTATGTCCGCATAGATTTCCATTTTGTTGTGCTGCTGAGCCAATGTGAACGCTTCATTATTGCATTTGGACATGACAAGAAACTGGATGGCAGATCCATAGTCACCTAACTGGAGGAAAAACCTGAAACAAAATATTCTCCATTAGCTACACTTAGAATTCGTTTGAGTCTTATACAATGGAGCCTTTTTCAACTCTAAGAAACCATTTAAAAAGAAGAGCTCATTAGGTAAATGGAAGCTCTACATGATATATTATTCTTGAAAAACAATCTCACGTGCTGTTCATAATAGCCTTTGAATTTAAACACAGACACTGAGTAAAAATATAAAAAAAGAGAAATATTCCCTTTGCATTTATTTTTCCAGGAGGGAAAGGTGAAGTTTTCCTTTGGGCTAGTCTTTGGAAGCCCAGACTGCGTCCATTCCATTACCTGGCCACCATCTTGGCTCCGTCCAGAGAGTGGGTCTCGCGGACAATGCTGACGGCCTTCTCAGGATTGTTGAGGTGGTCCAGATAGATGCGGATCACGCTGTTCCACTGTTTGGCGTTCTCATACGCCACAACAGCTTCTTTGTATCTGCAAAAACCGCTTAGTTTAGATTTGCTTACTAACGCTGTTGTATTTTCAGCACTTGGGAGCCATATTTTTCTGTTTCATTCACGGTCGAAACCTCATCGCCATCTAGTTGGGATCAACTCCTAGACTCTGACTGTGGGTTCTGCACAACGCCCTGTGGACTACGCCACCAGAGCTCCCTTTATTGTTGGTAGTCACTTAATTTTCTTGAACTTCTTTTCTCTTTCATTGAGAAAAAAACATCAGAAATCATGCAAACAAGGAACACATTCTTTTTAGGGATTGGCTAACACAATACTGAAATACTAATATGGGCATTGTGCTTTTTCGTCTGAACTACATCCATTTTATCTGACCCAAAATAAAATTGTTAACATTTCAGTGTTTGTTTGTTTGTTTGTTTGTTTTTAATGAACAGGGGATTCTGTAAAGTATAATAAACTATTAGCAGGGCAAACAGAAAGCCCAGATTTTGTCACAATTATAGATAAACCCCTAACAGTGAGACAGAGACAATCCTGTAGATGGAGCTCAAGACCTCTTCTCAGTCCCCAGTTCTCTATCTAGCACTTTTCATTTCAGTATGACGTTAGCCCAGAGTTCTGCTTCCTAAGTTCACTTTCCTAAATCTAATGTCTTCCTTCAGTTTGGCTCTAATTCATATAACCTGTATCTGAGTTGTGAGGCTGTAAATCTTAACAGGAGGAAAACGCTCATCTTTCTTCTGCAGAGGTAGTGCTGGATTTGAACCTCTGACTTTTCAGTTAGCAGCAAAATGTGCTACAAGCTATGCCACCAGAGCTGCCTACTCTTCTAAGAAGGGAAGGATGCTGTTGCTGTTATGTGCTATCAAGTTGAACCAACCCAGCATTGAACCTCTGGATTTTCAGAGGCTGGAATCTTACCCCTTTCAGAGCAGCTGGTGGATTAGAACTGCCTGCTTTGGGTTGGCAATGTAACTTCTTACCCTCTAGAACACCAGAGCTCCCTAAAAATGGAGAGTATTAACCTTTAAAAATATCTTAAAACATACCACCAAATTATTACCCAAAATACAGAAATTTATATTCCAATTGGTCATGAAGAGCAAGTGCATTTTGACACACTTTTTGCCAACATGATCGATTACAATGACATTACTGCCTGAATTTCATTTTTTTTAATAAGGTGGAACTTTTCTCACATTTATTTGATAGCCGTATTTCCTTACCTGGCACCTGCCATCATCCTGTTCTTGGCCCATTCCCCACTTTTGTCTTTTGAATTGCATTGTAACAGATCTTGACAACTGTATACTGAGGACTAGCACTTTCCCTATCTTCAGGGAGCTCCAGTGGTGCAGTCCATGGGGAGTTGGCTGACTTACCCCTCTGGCAGTTCCAACTGATCAGGGTCTGTGAGGGAGAAAGATGGGCTATCTCCAACCATTCAGTTCACAGCCTCAGAAACCCAATGGAGGGTCAGTCAGTTCTGACGCGACAGCCATAAGGATGAGTAATTGCTAAATGTGAATACTGTGTGTGGCTTGCTCAGGGCAGCCGTAAGTGTGGGTCCCTGCTTTGTCACTTTTCCTTCTGTTTACCCTCCTTGATAAAGTTCTTAGTGCTTCATTTGCATGTCATATTAGATAAAAAAAAATTCAACTTCCATTACTTAACCACCAAATCAAAAGACGAACTGAATTAGGAAAATCTGCTCTTAGAGACCTCTCCAGAGTGCTAGAGAACAACGATGTCAGTCTAGAGACTAAGGTATGTATGCCTCATCTAAGCCATGGTCTTTGCAATGACTTGCTATGCATCAGAGAGCTGGAAAATGACTAAAGATGACAGAAGAAGAATTGATGATTTTGAGTTGTGGTGCTGGAGAAGAGTCTTGAACATAACATGGACTGCCAAGAGAACAAACAGGTTTTCCCTAGAAAGGGTAAAACCAAGTTGCTCCATAGAGGCAAGAATTTTGAAGCTCTGTCTGACATACTTTAAGCATGGTGTCAGGAAGGATCAGTCCCTGGAGAGGGACATCATGCTTGGAAGGGTGGAGGGACAGTGCAGGAGAGGAAGACCCTGGATGAGATGGATTGGCACGGTAGTGGGGGTAGTGAGGGTAGGTGTACTGGATACAGTGTGATTGGCTCAGGACAGGGCAGACTTCAGAGTTACTGTATACAGGGTGTCTATGAGTCCTATGTGACTCGACAGCACAAAACAACAATCTAAAATTAAATACACAGGAGAGGGATTGAAGGCTTTGAGGTATAAGAAGACTTTACATTTTGCTGTGCTAAACTGGAGAAGGGAATAGAAAGACATTTTTTGTCTTTCCTCATTTTGCCTTTTTCTTGTTGTTAGGTGCTGTAGAGTCAATTCTGACTCACCGAGCGTGACAGAGAACCAGCTGCACCACAGGCTCTCCTCGCTGTGACCTGAAGCCGACCTCCTGCCTTCTCCTGGGAGGTACCTGGATATGTATGAGTCACAACTGTTTTGGTTAGTGGCTCAGTGTTTTACCACTGTGCCACAAAATCTCCTTCTGCCTTTCCTGCTTTTGCTATCGTTAGGTGCTGATTGAATCAGCCCTGACTCTCAGTGTCCCTACGCACAACAGAAAGAAGCCTGGCCAGGTCCCATGCCCTCCTCACAATCTCTGCTGTGCTTAATAAGTGCACTGTTGCAGCAACATCTCACGGAGGGTCTTCCTCTCTTTCTTGGACCCTCTCCTTTTCCAAGCACCATGTCATACTCGGGGGAATGTTTTTTCCTGATAATATGCCAACAGCATGTGAGATGAAGTCTCGGCATCCTTGCTTCTCAGGAGCACTCTGCCTTCACCTCTTGCAAATATTGATGCTAATTATATCTGTGTGCATCTGTGGGAGTGTACAAACCTTCCATCTGCTTCTTTAGCTTTGGCATACTGCAAGTGAATCTTAGGAGAAGAGACGTGAGGCAGAAGCTCACCAACTTTGACCCTAGAAAGACAGGTTCAGGAGAGTAACATTAGTACTAATATTAACTCCAAAGCAGCATTCTACAACCAATACAGAAATCATAGCCTTTATATTGGAGCTATATTTATACATACAGTATATATATATTATATATGTTGTTGTTGATTGCTTTCGAGTCGAACATAACTCATAGCGACCCTATGAACAAAAGGCCTGAAGCCTTTCTCTAACTATCGTAATTTCTCCAAGTTCACAGAGTTTTCAGAGGCATGTGGTTTAGGACGTAGATGCCACTCGTGCTTCCACATACTATATATAAATTAATATATTTATAATGTTGTTGTGTACTATAGAGTTGGAACCGACCCAAAGCTGACCCCCCAGCAGGTTTTTAGAGGCAGTTAATTGCACAGGAAGATTGCCCATCCTTCTCCTGTCGAGTAGTTGGTGGCCTCAAATTGTGCCTTCGAGACTGCAGTGCAGCTTCTTGCCACTAGGCCACACAAACTCCCTAGATTTAGAATATATAATAGATTATATGTAGCAGATTTATTTATTTTGGCAAAAGTAGATTTAATTGCTTTTACTTGACCCCTACATCAAAGGTAGGAAAACAAAGGGCCTCCTCACGTCCCTTAGGAATTCTCTAATTAGGGATTTTCCCATAAGCAACCAGATGAATGTATTTATTTTCAGGGGAAAAGGCTCTTAGTATGTAGTCATCCAAGAAGAAAAAAAAGAGAAGGTGCCAGGGAGGGGAATAGAAGGTACAGGTGGAAAGAGTAACAAGTGGGGTGTCAATGGCTGGTACCCTTATTCCAAAAGCCTCTGTGGAACAAATGTGCACAAATTCTTACCAGTTTTTACAGCGGATGTAGACAGATGCTGCTTTGTCATAGTACAGGCCTTTTTCATACAGTTGAGCTGCTTCTGAAAATTGCTGAGATAACAGGAGATTATTAAAACTCTTAATTCATTATGTCTAAGAGCGCGTGAATGAATATTCATGCCAAGAACAGTGTACCTTCATATTCTCCAGAATGGCTCCACAGTCTCTCTTAAGAACCCTGCTGGGATGTTTGAGGGCCTGGGCCACCCCTCGGCGTATGTCCCCCATTCTAATGGACATCTGGGCCACTCCGGCCAGACACACTTCATCATGTTCCTGTAATTGTGAGGCAAATCCAAATCACTCAGAGCTTAAACTGTTGTAGTCCATAAGGAACATAGAATTTAAATATAAAATGAGTCCAGAGGATCTAGTTTATGGTCATAAATCTTTTTTAGATAAGGCATAAAGCTTTTCAATAGTATTGAGATTTTCTTTTTTAAAAAAAAGTTCTTTTAGCGAGCTCTGGTGGCCTAAGGGCAAGAAGATACACTATAATCCCAAAGGTGCATGGTTCAAATCCACCAGATGCTCTGCTGGAGAAGGGGAAACAATCTCTTCCTGTACAGTCAGATCTGATTTGATGGTACACACACAAATATAACAAAAAATAAAAATAAAAAAAAAGTTCTTTTGTCTTTAGTGAAAATCCTTATTACTCACATAATGTGTATGCTTAGAGGAAATTTTAAATGAAAGATGGAAAATCGATAATAACAGCTACCATTAGTGGATGTGGATAAAGGAGAAAATATTGGCATCTCACTGTCCTTGTGACCATAACCTCATGATTTTTCAATTAACCATAATGAGCTTCTGTTACTTATATGATGAAAATCTAAGCTATAAAACTGAACATGCAAATATGTTCAATCCTTACAAAATATCACCTAACTTAAAAAAATCATGCTTTTTATAAAATTTTATTCACCAAACTAAAATCCTGGGATTGTGGGATAGAGGAACACAGTGGGTCACGTGTACAGTTTCAGGTTCAGCTTAAAAGACAACAGAGCAAAAGATGTGGCAGAAGGCACTCTTGTGGATTGGGACTAACTTTCAAAGTAGTTATTGAAATTTTTAAAGGGTAAAAAGAAAAGCCATAGGGAAAAACAGCTGATCAAGAAGTGAAAAGGGAGAAAAATGCTACTTCCAATTTAGGTAAACTCAATTCACGCCATTGGTGTAAAGCTGGAATTGACCCTTAGATGACCCTCTAGCGAAGCAGTAAATGGTCTGTCTTCCTCCTGAGGAGGTGCCAGTAGATTCGAACCTCCAGAGAGGTGGCTCTTTTCAGTTTAGCAGCATCACTCCCTTTGGACTATGTCACCAGAGCTCCCTCCAAACAAATTAAAGAAGTTCATAATTAGGTTTATTGGTACAACAAGAGTCCAGAATAAGAGCTGCATAGTAGTCTGGGCGGGGGACTACATAACAATGAAAGAACATTAAAAAAAAAAAAAAGCGAACGTGGTTGGGGCAGGGAGAAAAATGTGCAACAATGAATGAATGGAAATCCAAATTCTTTATAAACTTACAATAAAATATCAATAACAATAAAAAAAGAAAGTTCATGTTTAGAGTGCAGTAGAAATGGATCTTTTTCAAACTGGTAAAAATGTTATCTTCAATTTTAAAGTTTTTAAAGAGTATTAAAAGTTTTAGAGAGTTATTTAAGGTTCCTAAAAACTGGGGAAAATAGTGAATAAATATGATGCAACTAAGATTATGATTTTAAAATGAAAGTGAAGCATACCTAGTATATTTTTATTTAAAGTTACCTTATTATCACCTGTTATTCCTTTCTCATAATGAGCCAATGCATTTACATAATCACCCCTGTAAGAAAAATCAGAGTGACTTTTAATATTTAAATATTTATAAATATAAGATTTATACATACCAGATCCTGATATTAAGCTGCTTAAGTTTACATGAGATGTGATAAATAATATATATGCAAGCATCTTCTTTCAAAATATGTCATGTGTTGTTGAGTCGGAAATGACTCAGAGCTGAATGTCCGGGGGGTTTTCAGAGGCTGTAATCCAAATGAATGGAGACTTTCCATCTTTCTCCAGTGGATTTGGACTGCTGAAGGATTTGAACTGCCTGCCTTTGGGTTCCAATGCAACTTCTTATGTACTAGGCCACCAAAGCTCTCAAAGAGTAGTCCCTTATTATTCTTCTACTTAAAAAACAAACAAACCTATACTTGGACCAAGAGGCAGTAGTCAGAACAGAGCAGGGCAACACTGCATGGTTCAAAATTGGGAAGGGTGTACGCCAGGGATGTGTCCTGTCTCCATACCTTTTCAACCTATATGCAGAGCAGATTATCCGAGAGGCTGGGCTCTATGAGGAGAAGCGTGGTGTTAGGATTGGTGGACTATCTATCAACAATCTGCGTTATGCAGATGACACAACCTTGCTCGCTGAAACTGAGGAGGACCTCATGCACTTACTGCAGAGGGTCAAGGATGCAGCCTTCAATATGGACTGAGGCTCAATGTCAAGAAGACAAAAATTCTCACCACTGGACCAATCGGTAGCATCAGGATGGATGGCAAAGAGATTGAGATTGTTCACCGCTTCAGTTTGCTCGGCTCCACGGTCAACACTCTTGGCACCAGTAGCCAGGAAATAAAAAAATGTATTGCGATGGGAAAGTCTGCGGTAAGGGATCTCTCCAAAATACTCAAGAGCAACAGTGTCTCTCTGGAGACGAAGGTCCACCTGATACAGGCCATGGTCTTTGCAATCACTTGTTATGCATCAGAGAGTTGGACAATGACTAGGGAGGATAGAAGGAGAATTGACGCCTTTGAGCTGTGTATTGAATGTACCATGGACTGCCAAGAAAACAAACAGATTCATTGTAGAGAGGATTAAACCAGGCTGCTCCTTGGAGGCAAGGATTCTGGGGCTTCGTCTGACATACTTTGGACATGTTGCAAGGAGAAACAGGTCTTTGGAGAGGGATATCATGCTGGGTAGAGTGGAGGGACAGTGCAGGAGGGGAAGACCCTCTATGAGGTGGATTGATTCAGTGACTGGGGCAATCGGGATGGGTGTGTCAGAGGCAATGAGATTGGCACAGGATAGAGCACGGTTTAGGGCTGTTGTACACAGGGTCGCTATGAGTCGCAAACGACTCGATGGCACATAACAACAACAACAACAACAACTTAAAAAAAGGTTATTAAGAGGGAGCTCTGGTGGCCTAGTGGCAAGAAGCTGCACTGCAATCCCAGAGACACACAGTTCAAATCCACCACATGTTCTACTGAAAAAGGAGGGACAATCTAGAGAGGGCAATCTGTGGATTGACGAGAAGTAGAGAGCCTCAACTTCTTTTAATTATTTAGAACAGACTGGGTCAGTGATTTGCCTATGGTCCTTTCTGAGATCCTTCTTTCTCTAAGAAAACCCCCACCTTCTCCAGAATAAATGAGTCAATTCCTGAAAGGGCCGGTACCTGGGTTCTACCATTTACCAACACAAGCAAGTTACTTGACTTCACTAGGGTCTTCAGTTCCCTATCTGTTGATGCAGTTCCTGGAAGAGAGGCTGTTATTTATTGGGAATTCCATTTTACAAACCCAGCTCTACTCTGCCAACAATGTTCCTGGGAGGAAGTTGTGAATTTTTTACTCATCCCTATTAACCTGGTTAGAGATGTTTCCTGACAACAGTAAAGACAGTCCCTCCTTCATAAGCCGAGGGTTTTCCCTGAGCAAACTCAACTGGGAGGTGCTAAATCATGATTCTGGAATTCTAATTTTATTTTGATAGCATCTTGGTGCAAGAAGCTGTGCTGCAGTCCCGAACGCACACGGTTTGAGGCCACCAGGTGCTCTGTGGGAGAAGGAAGGGCACTCTCCTCACATGTCATTAGCTGCCTCTGAAAACGCACTGGAGGGTCAGCTATGGGTTGGTTCTGATTCTGTGATACACAACAAAAACAACATATGAATCTCACTCATTAGCCTAATAATCTGAGATTACAGAACTATATCTTTCCCTTATTTAGATTGTCCTGTTTCAAGATCTTGAATGCATTATGAAAAAGTCTATTTTTATCATAAAGACTGTTGGAACTAAGCATAGGCCTAGGGTCTCACGGGTCAAAGTCAGCAGTTGGTAGCTGCTGGGATCTTTGGCGCTGATGAAATATACCCAAGCTGAGGGGAGCTCTGGTGGCCTAGTGGCAAGGAGCTGCAACTACAATCCCAGAGGCACATGGTTCGAATCCACCAGATGCTCTGCCGGGGAAGGAGGGGCAGTCTCCTCCTGTACCAGTCAGATCTGATTTGACGGTACACTCATACAGAAATAATAAAATTAAAAAATATATATATACCCAAGCTGTTGTCGTTGGGTGCCGTCAAGTAAACTACGACTTCTAGTGATCCTGTGAACCACAGATCTGAACCCTGTCCTATCCTGTGCCATCTCCATCTCTGATACACTTGAGCCCAAGCCTGCCGTCACTGTGCCAACACATCTGGCTGAGAGTCTTCCTCTCTCTCTTCTGCTGACTATCTATCCTTCCAAGCATGATGTTCCTCTCCAAGGAATAGCGTCTCCTAGCAATATGACCAAAAAGAGACAAAGCTTTGCCATCCTTGCCTCCAAGGAGCACTTTCTCTAAGACACAGCTGTTTGTTCTTTTAGCAACCCAGGGGATATTCAGTACTCTTCTCCGTGGTAACAAGAGAAACTGACAGTGAGGATGAAGATGTGTATCTAGATCAGGTTCCCGGGGTCAGAACATAGAATAGCAGAAAAGCTTTGCAAATGACAGCTTCATTGTCAAGTTCTGGGCAGAAAGAATAGAAAACAGCAACAAAGCCCAGGACCCTTTGCTGACTTCAGTGTATCTGATTAGAATGAGACAAAATTTTAGAGTTTGTTGCAAAACTTCAATTCCCTGCAAGGTTTGAAAACCAAAGTCTTTGAGATGGACTAAGAAGTTCTGATGGCCTAGTTGCCAAGAAGTTGCTCTGTAATCCCAGAAACAAGAAGTTTGAGGCCACCAGCTGCACCACAGGAGAAAGACAGGCAATCTCCTTTCGTGTGATTAACTGCTTCTGAAAAATTACAACAAGGCGTACTCGGGCATTGGTGTTGTGATTGGATGGACATATGCCTCAATACATTACTAACACATTTATCTCTAAGATTCAGTCACCCTCAGGATGCACATAGTGGGAAAAGACTGTGAGGCTTTGTCACTTGTGTTACGTATTAAGATGTCCATTTACTCTTTTAAATACATGAATCTGTAAGGGTTCAAAAACAGATCCAAATTAAGTCAACTTGGACTAAGAATATTAGAAAGCTCCATAAAACTTTTAGTTGTTGTTGTTGTTATGTGTGGTCAAGACGCCTGCGATCCATAGAGACCCTATGTACAGCAGCTCGGAAGCCTGCCCTGTCCTGAGCCATCTCACTGATTTCAACACAGCAACCCTCGTTGCCCCAGTTACTGTATCAACCCATCTCTTCTGGGGTCTTCCTCTCCTGAACTGTCCCTCCATTCTTCAAAGCATGCTGTCCTTCTCCAAGGACTGGTCTCTCCTGGCCATGTGCCCAAAGTATGAGAGACAGAGCTTCAAAATCCTAGCCTCCAAGGAGAAACTTGGTTTCACTCTGTCCAAGAGGATGTAACATTTTAAATGTGGTATCCTGGTTAGAAATGAAAGTACTCTGAGGGAATAATTTACACAACTGTACTTTGTGTTTCAATATTCTTAACTCTAAAATCTCCATGAGAATAAAGTGGGACTACGGACAAGTATGCTTTAAGAAAAAAGTCAAATGTTAAAAAACAAAACAACAACTAACCATATTATCGTCACTCAAAGATAATTTTCCCTTCAAATTTTAATATTCTTGAAATTGGGATGTAACATATAATAAATGTCAAAAGGAAGTCCCCAGTTGCCAAAGAAAGTCATAATGGATTCCTCATTGCACATACACCTGTGAACTTCTTTTTGTGGGGAAAACATTCATTTTTGCTTCTCCAGGTATTTATGTTGGCAGCACCACCACAGCTGCATGTTAATGTAAAACTAGTTCCCAACCGGCTCTAGAATTACACTGCCACATGAGCAATGAAACAATTCAAAGTCTGTCAGAGTAATTAAGAGTATCAGAAATTACGGAAACTCAGACTAAAGAGATGGTGGTATTTTCATAGGCAGGAGAGACAGATGAGCCTATTTATGCATCACAAAGAATTACAACTAAGCTGTTTTATTTTTATTCAGACACAATTCAACCATAAAAAGAAAAAAAACCACAAACCTTCAGAAACCAAACTATACTTTTCAGTAAATAGAGGATCTGTACTAAAACTTGAGATTTTCCACCACACAGTGAAATGACACTGCAAATCCTCCGAGTGTTAACAGAGGTCAAATTCATGAGCTGAGGCTATGTAAAGTGGTGTGGTGCCCTGCTGCCACGCATACTGCTAATGACCAAAAGTAACTTGAACCAAAGCTAGACAATTAGACCTAAACTTAGATTTTGAGACTGAAAATGAAAGTAGATAACTGTAAGGTTACATTAATTAGAAAAATTAGCAAAATAAATTTTTTTAATGTACATTTAATAATTTTTTTTGTTTGTTTTTCCTGAAAAGAAATTACATCAATAGAGGATCATACAATTAATGGCAACTCAGAACTGAAAACATATAGCACTCAATAAAGAAGCAGACTTACGTGAATTCAAGCTGAATGGCATATTCCTTTGATATAAGTGGTATCTGGTCAGGGGCCAAACGCTTCGCTAACTGTAAAGCACTGTCCCAGTGTTGTAAATCCCTTCTCATCTGTGAGGAAGAGAGGGACCTTTTTTCAGATGGGTCAATTAGCTTGTAAGAGTCACCAGTTTTAATAAAAATGATCACAAAAACTTATTTAAATAATGAAATTTAATCTTGGCCAAGATATTACAATAGCATGCACTCTGAGTGGGAGTGACATCATCCTCAAAGGAGAGAAAACTGGTTCTTAGGGAACAAGCAAGTCTTAGTGATTTCAATGGTGTGTGGCCCTCCAAAGCGCTAGTCTACCACAAAAACCCTACTATTTAGTTCTTCTCAACAAAGAGAGATGAAATTTAAATGAATTTTAGTCCATCATATAAACTAGTTCTTTTCTGAGGTGATAATAAAAAGTTGAGAAGCATTATACTATAGGAATTGGTTTATTTTTAGACAAAATCTAAAGTTATTTCACAATATGAATGATAAATACTAAACCGAATGCCATCAAGCTCACTCTGAGTCAGGGTAACCCTCTCCACGGCTGAAAACCTTGAAAGAAGCGGGCTGCCATGTCAGTCTCCCAAGCTGCTGTTACGTGGCATCGAGTCAAAACCGATTCACAGCTGACCCACCAGTGGGTTTTTAGAGGCGGTGAATTGCATGGGAGGACACTATTCCTGTGAGGAGACGGTGAATTCAAACTGCAGATCTTTGGACTGGCAGCTATCCTCCTTATCACTAAGCTACCAGAGCTCCTGTATCTGATGGGTTCATGCTGCCAACCTTTCAAATAGCAAATGAGCGCTTAGCTACTGCATCACCAGGCCTATGCAGAATGACAATGTTGTTGTTATGTGCTGTTCAATCAACTATGACTCATAGCGACCAACACCTCTGAATCCTGGCCTATTCTGAGCCAGTCTCACCATCTCTGACCTCATTATGACAGTCACTGTGTCAATCCATCTCATCCAGGGTCTTCCCCTCTACCTTTCCAAGCATGATCTCCTGTTGAAGTGTCTTTGCATGCTGAGATACACTTACATCTGTTTGTCTATCATCTGCTCTTTTGGGTAAAATATTTGTCTGTCAGATACTGTACTAAAGCTGAGATTTCAAATGAAGACAAAGCAGGAAGGAAGACTGGCTATCCACTTCTAACAGAACAGGCCTTTGAAGCCCTAGGAAATGAACAACAAAGATTATAAACACAAATCAAATGGCTCTTTCTTCCTGACTCCTGCCTTCTTTTGTCCGTGGCTGGTATATAATCCAAATATAAATGAATTATTAAAGAACCTTTTAAAACGCTTCCTACACTTTAGTCCCACTTCGTAAAAAGCCTTTCATAATTACTAATATTGCTCATGTGCTTATTCTCTGCTCGCACTGTTCTAGCAGCTCATTCCTTTTCATAAATACCCTATGAAAGATGGAAAGAGCTTGTCCCCATTTTAGAGATGCAGAAACTGAGGCAAAGAAATGCTCAGCTTGTATGAAACAAAGCTGAGCTGTAAGGCTCTGCCTCTGACCTCTTCTCTTGGCTAACATATCAGTCTTCAAAATGAGCTTAAAGGAATGATCACGCAAACAGACCTCTTTATTCTAGAGCCACAAACACCAGTCTTGTAAGAACCTCACAGTACACGATCTGTGTAACAGCAAAATGCAGAAATGTCTGTCTCATTCACTGGAGCTGTACTCCTTCTTCAGTGTGTACCAATCCAAATTTGAAAAGTTCCCCAGTATTCCCAATTCTCTCAGTATCATAAAATCCTCTAAATTTGTCTCAGAACAAATTTAGTTCACCTGAAAATTTTCCTATAGAGCAATCTAAAAAAGGGAAGTTACAAGGTTAGTAGCAAATCCTTTTAAAACAACCTCCTCTGAACTGTTGAAGAAATGCTGGCTTAAGAAGGAAGGGTATGAATAATGACAACAGCCATTTTTGAGATGTCACTGTTGGTCAGAGACCATGCTGAAAGATCTTATCTCATTTTAAAACTTCTATCACTAGCCTGTGGGGTGGATGTTATCATTCCACCTCAGAAAAGCAGGCCCAGGGATCAGAGGATTAGAGAACTTGTCCAAGGTGGAGATAAAGTTGGTTTTTGTCCGACTATGTCTGACTCTAAGCAGCACTGGATGGCACAGTGCATTATGTTGGTCTACTAACCAGAAGTTGGTGGTTTGAATACACCAGTCTCTCTGAGGTGGAAAGATGGGCAATCATCTTCTAGAAATCATTACAGACTCTAAAACCCAACAGAGCATTAGCTGGAACTGACCTGATGGCAGTGGGTTCCTTCTTTTTTGTATGTCTGACCCTCAAGTCCACGTTCATAATCATTATTCTATATCGCCACATCTCCTTTCTTATCTGCCCTTGAACTAAATCTTTCACTTTGTCCTAGTCCCCCAACTTTAACACTCATCTCCAGAAAAAACTGTGATGATACATGGGTCCTAAGCCCATCTTTTAAGAGACAAAAGAATTTCATATAAGTAAAAGGTAAATGTGCCTTGGATTTCCCATCATGGAGAAAAAAAACAACTCCAACCATCTTTTTTTCACAGAATTGTTTTGAGGCTTAAATGAGAGAAGTGCCTGGTGTGCATAAGCACTCTTTAAATGTTGGCTTATTTCCATGCAGGGAGCTCTGGTAGGGTGTGTAGCCCATAGAGAGCTGTGCTGCTATGCCGAAGGAGGTGCCTCTCTATTGATTAGAATCCACCAGAGGCTCCTCAGGAGAAGGATGGACAGTCGCCACCAAGTGAATTACGTCCTATGAAAACCCGCTGGAGGACCGTCTAGGAGCCGATTCTGACTTCATGGCAATGAGTTTTGTTTGGTTTGCTTTTTTTTTTTTAAATAGTTTATACATTTTTGTGAAAAGCAGAAGCTATTCTCTTTGGACACTTTTCTATTTTTATTTACTAAGGAATATTATAATACTATGACTTTTATGCCTCGATAGAAGGCAGAATGAAAAGATTATTTTTGACGTTCTTAAGAATTCAGAGGATCTTGAAGTGAAAATGGACAAATCCAGCAAATGGGGAGGAGAGCGGGGACAGAGTAGCATGTGGCATCTGGTGCTGAGAAATATTAACTGTACAAAAGGTATGATCCCTTTGCCAGCCCTTCTTCCCATCCTCATTTGTGGCCATACCTCCAGGGCAGCAACAGGGCAGCTGGACGCCAGGTACAGGTCCTGAGCCAGGTTGAAATCATTAGTAAACATGGCAAGATGTCCTGCCAAAAGGTTGTGGTCCTCTATTCCCTGGGGGGAGAAAAAACCAAACAAACCACCAAAAAAACATTTTGGATGAAAAGCCACACAAACCCTTAAAGTTTTAAGGTTCATTCAGGAGGCAGTGAGAATGTTCTATTAACTGGATATAACCACAAGAATGTAAAATAATGGAATAAACAGCACTTAAAGTTCATCTGGGAATTCTCCTAAAAATGCCATTTACCTTCATTTGGTCTAAGGACATCACTATGCCAACATTGCCAATGGTCCGGTACACTCGGATTGCAAACTCCACTTCCATGTGATGCAGACAAACTCTGGCCAACTCATTCCAGGCATCATGGTCATTCAGAATCTCGCATATTTCCCACGCATTGGAAAACCTATTGAGTACACAAGCTCCATGAAGAGAGCTCTGCTTGGCACCATTAGGCAAGGCTTAGATGATAGATTATTTAATATCGTATCCCAGAGAAATTCTGCAAAAAATTTTCTTAATCTGTCATTTTCACTTGTGTGCTATGAAAGGGTAAACGATTCTTTTTTTTGTTTGTGTAAATTGAAGAGTTTATTTGCTTAGTACACCCACCAGAAGCAAGCACTCTCATGACAAATACACAGAAATATGTGGATCAGCGTAACACAGGTGCGGCTCCTCTCTCCCACCACTGCCTCAGTGGCCACCTCCCGGCATCAGGAAAGGAAAGAGAGCAAACTATTCTTTCTTATTTGGACATATAAATGTTTACTGTTGAGTTCTCTTTATTAATCTGAATCTACCCACTACAACCACTCTCTTAAACCCCTTCTCTAAGAAATCCCAGGGTTTAATAAAAGAATGAATTCAATTCTTTTTTTTTCTTGTTGTGTACCATCGAAAGGGATCTGACAGTGGAGGAGATTTTGCCCCTCCTTCTCCAGAGGAGCATCTGGTGGATTCAAACTGTGCACCTGGGCATGTTGCCAGGAGGGACAGGTCCTTGGAGAGGGACATCATGCTTGGGAGGGTGGAGGGACGGCGAAGGAGGGGAAGACCCTCTATGAGGTGGATTGATTCAGTGACTGGGGTAATCGGGATGGGTGTGTCAGAGGCAGTGAGATTGGCACAGGATAGAGCAGGGTTTAGGGCTGTTGTACGTAGGGTTGCTATGAGTCGCAAACGACTTGACGGCACATAACAACAACAACCACCACCACCACCTTTGGGATTACAGTACAGCTTCTCGCCACTAGGCCATCAGAGCTCCCTCAATTCTTTTTTATTTCACACAAAGATGAAAATTATTTTTTGTTCTTACAGCAACTTAATTAAATTAGTTGTTATTGTTGTTGTTAAATGCTGTCAGGTCTGAACTGACTCATACCTGACTCTTCGGTGCATTTTTAGAGGCCGTTAACCGCCTGGGAGGAGACTGCTCATCTTTCTTCTGCAGAGCAGTTGGTAGATTCGAACTGCTTGCCTTTGGGCTGGCAGCAAAACTCCTTACTCACTAGGTCCAGCAGAGCTGCTGCCAAATAGATGCCAACTCATGGCAACCTATGTGCACAGCAGAGGTGCACTGCACAGGGATTTCAGGGCTGTGATCTTCCAAAAGCAGTTCACTCGCTCTTACTTCCAATGTACCTCTGAAAGGGTTTGAACCACCAACCATTCAGCTCTATTGCTATTAACTGTAGTAGTTTAAAACAGGGGTTCAAAAACTAGTTGGCCAAAAGACTATAGGAAGAAAAAAAAGTTAGAGGGTTTACATTAGTTCAAATGAGAGATGGTGAGGGTCTGCACGAAGACAAGGGAACACAGAGGGGAGAATGAGGCCTGGGGGTGTGTGTGCTTGTGTGTGAGCCTACTTGCATGCCGGGTAGTACTCGTGTGGTCAGCATACAGGGAGGGGAGGGGACTAGGGAAGATGGAGTTCTGTTTTAGACAGGGCTTGTTGAGGAGCTCACAGTACTAAGGTGAAGATGCAGACTTTGGAACCAGCCTCATTTGGCTGGTAACTAAAGGCAGGTAAACAGAAACGACTTGGGAGAAAGAATCAGGGCAATAGGGAAGAGAGCTTATGTGACTCTGAGGAACCTCCTTGACCTTGAAGAGACAAAAGAATCAGAATCACAGAGGAATTCAGACTGGCCTGAAGAGGGAAGGAAAAAAAACAAAACCAAGCAAAGGAGCTCTCAAGCAAGGCAAGCTCAAACTCCATTATGATGAAATCAAGACAATCCTGAGACTTCCACAGCAACTCAGCTATCAGGGCTCTTGGAAACTCTTGTCTTAAAAACCCTTTTCCTGTACTAAAACACCACCAACACAGGACCACTATATTTCCCTTCAGATCTCTATGTATGTGCATACTCATGATTTTATAATATGGATTTGATATGCTCAGTAATATCTAGAATCATATGATTACTTTTATATCCACAGCTTCAAGATGATCCTATCAAGCAAACAAGGTAAGTACTATTACTCGCCACCACTGAGTTGATTCGGACTTGGTGACCCTGCAGGATGGAGGAGGGCGGCCCCACAGTGCTTCCAAGGGGCAGGTCACCTCACATTTCCCAAGGAGTCTCATGTGGGTTCATACTGTCCACCAGGTTAGCAGCTGAGGACTTTAAGCACTGCACTATCCTCCTAATACTATTATCTCACTTTAACGGGATTTGATCTAGGTCTTTAAAACCATAAAAGCAAATGAGAAGCTCCAAGAGAGGTGCTTTAAATCCTACCTTTTCAACATCAAAGTCTGCGTCAGCATTTGCTTCAGCTGACTGGGCTCCCCATCTTTTAAACTGTTGAGGAAGCTGTGAGTGCTCAGGTAGATGTTGTTGATTTTTCCACTCTGTGTCTGGCAGGTCAACTCTCCGTTATAGAGCAGCAAAGGCTTGTGGGAGAAGGGAACTTTGGTGCCTCCTGCCAAAATCACCTTGGATCCTGTATTATAAAATGCACAACTTAAGGATGACAGCGAGCACTCAGGTGGCTTTCAAATGTAACTTCACTTGCCAGCAAAGTTCCAAAAAAAGAAAGTACCTTGGATGGTATCCTTGTGAAAGACATACGTGTACACCTTATCGTCGTCATAAGCAGCAAATACACCTTTATCCATTGGCCAGTTTTCCCAAAGAACACCTTTAATCGTCGGTGAAAAATCTGGGATTTCGTAGGTGGCATCATTAACCTACAAAGGAGAATGAAGATTTGTCCTGAATCTGTGTTTAATTCACTTGCTTTGGTAGTAACCTGTCTGCGTGTTATGAATGCGTAACTTAGAAATACCTGCCTCCTCTCTACTTTCCTCTTTAAATAAGAACAAAATACAAAATTCCTGAAAACAAGAATTAAAGTTGCAGAGCTGTGCTGTCCAACTTAGTAGCCCTCTGGTGGCGCAGTCCGTAGAGAGCTGTGCTGCTGCTAACCCAAAGGCCATGTTTCTCTGGAAGTTCAAATCCACTTAGAGAGAGAAAGATGGGCAATCTCCTCTCATGCTATCTCCAGCCTCAGAAACCCAATGCAGGGTCAGCTACAAGTTGGTTCCAATTCAAAGGCGATGAACTTTTTGAGCTACACGTAGGAGCTCTGGTGGTGCAGTCCATAGCGAGCTGTGCTGCTGACTCAAAGGCTACATGTCTCAGGAGGTCTGAATCCATCAGTGGCTTCAAGCAAGACGGTCTCCTCTCATAGTGATTGAGAACCTGACGAAGGGTCGCAATGAACCAGAAACAACGAACAGTGGTGAGCTTGTTGTGATTTTTCTTTTTTGAACCACAGGTGACTATTGTAGACAGAAATGCGCCTAGTCCAAACGAAGATACATACAAGTGTAAAGTACATACCCGAGTTCAATGACTTAATAGGAAAAAGAGACTGTGAAAATCTCATTAACAAGAATATTTTAATATCATAGTACTGAATTAATGCTTGCTGCAGGTGGTCAAGGACTGCAGCCTTCAATATAGATTGGAGTTTAAACATCAAGAAACAAAGATTGTCACCACTGGGCCCACTGGCAGCATCATAACAGATGGTGAAGAGACTGAGATTGTTAACAGCTTTAGTTTTCTTGGTTCCAAAATCAACACTTTTGGTACCAGTAGCCAGGAAATCAAAAGACAAGTTGCACTGGGAAAGTCGGCTGTCAGAAACCTCCCCAGAGTGTTGAAGAGCAACAATGTCAGCCTAGAGACCAAGATGTACCTGATCCAGGCCATGGTCTTTGCAATTACATGCTATACACCAGAAAGCTGGACAATGACTAGGAATGACAGAAGGAGAATTGATGCCTTTAAGCTGTGGTGCTGGACAAAAGTATTAAAACGACAATTGAATTAAATCAAACGTTGATTAAAATTCATTTTACCTGTTTCTTTTTACATCTTCTAAAAAATGAGACTGGTCAAAAATCCAAAGTTACATATGATGTATTTCTATTGGACAGCACTGCTCATTTAAATGTGGGACTGTTTACTTCCATGTATGTTACTGTGGCTGCTACTGGGTGTCATCATGACCATTTCGACTCACTGCACTCCGTGTGGCAGAACCATCTCATAAGGTTTTCTCGGCCAAAATCTTTATTCAAGTAGATCTCCGGGTCTTTCCCTAATGAAGCCCTGGGTGGGCTTAAACCACCAACTTTTTGGTTAGCAACCGAGCAATGTCATTCTAACCTCACATATGATACTGGAAAATGTGCTAAAATTAGACTTCTTTTAACTCTTCACCATTTGCTAATATTTCCCACAAGGAGATGGGCTGAGGTGACTGTAGTTACGTGAACATGAGCAGTAATTTGTGAAAACATTTTATGAAGGTAATGCAGCAGAGGCAGGGATGGTTGACAGACAGAGACAGACCAGTGCAAGAGGAAAAGAAAATAGAAAGCGGGGGACACCCCTCTGGAAAGTCAGGGATGGAGCCAAACCTCTGGGCTCATTGTTGGGGGTGAGGGAAGCAACCGTCAGATGGTGGTGTTGTTATTATGTGCCACAGAGTCACATGCCACTCATAGCGACCCTACGAACAACAGCCCTGAACCTGGCTCTATCTTGAGCCAATCGCATTGTCTCTGATTCTCTTACCCCCATGACCCCAGTCACTGAGTCAATCCATCTCATCCAGAGTCTTCCTCTCTTGTGCTGTTCTTCCACCCTCCCAAGCATGATGTCCTTTTCCTAGGGACTAGTTCCCTCAGGAAATGTGTTCCCAAAGTATGTCAGACAGAGCTTCAGACTCCTTACATCCCGGAGCAGCCCAGTCTCACCCTCTCCAGGACGGACCTGTCTGTCGTCTTAGTAGTGTATAGTATGTTCAACACTCTTCTCCAGCACTATACCTGTTTTTATTGACTCCCAGTCTCCTGAGCTGGTTCATAGCCTTGCCCTGTCTAGGGACCCATAGGATTGGCTGGGGTTTGGTTTTCCTGCATTCTTGGGGAAGGGGCTTCTTCTGGATGTAACTCCCTCTTGGTGCAAATGTTTTTTACTTCCTTTCCTATTTCTTCAGAGAAAGTAAAGTTTTAGCCATTTTCTATGGGAGTGGGACAAAGGGGGAAAGAGACTGACCACGTAGCAAATTTACCCTTGACAAATACTATTAGTAACCGTTCCATTTTACAGATGAAGAAAGTGAGGCACTGAAAAATTTGCATAAAGTCCTACAACTGAAATATAAACCTAAGCAGTCTGGGTTCAGAGCCTCCATTTGGAACCACTATGCTATAGTAGAAATAAAAGATGAATTATATTGGGGAGAGTCTGTGGTCGGGGACTCTCTAGAGTGACTCTCTAGAGTACTGAAAAGCAACAATGTCAATCTGGAGACTAAGGTGCCATGGTCTTTGCAATTACTTGCTGTGCATCTGAGAGCTGGACAATGACTAAGGATGATAGAAGGATCAAAGCCTTTGAGTTGCGGGACTGTGTTGAACATACTGTTGACTGCCAGGAGAATAAACAAGTCTGTCCTGGAGAGGGTAAAACCAGGCTGCTTCCTGGAGGCAAGGATTTTAAGGCTCCGTCTCACATACTTTGGGCATGTAGCAAAGAGCGGCAAGTCCTTGGAGAAGGACATCATGCTTGGAAGTGTGGAGGGACAGCGTAGGAGAGGAAGACCCCGGATGAGATGGGTTGACTCAGTGACTGAAGTAATGAGATTAGATCTGTTGGAGACAATGAGACTGACTCAGGATAGGGCAAGTTTCAGAGCTAATGTACAAAGGGTCACTATGAGTTGCAGGTGACTCGATGGCACATAACGACATCATGCTGTATGACTTTTGTTTGTGTCTTTATATAGAGGAACACACCAGAGCTACTGGACTGGCTGCTGTTTCAGGTCCTGTCAAGTCAATTATGAGTCATCGTGGCCCCATGACCAACAGGTGGAAACCTCGCCCTCTCCAGCACCATCTTCACTGTCTCTGCCTTGCTTGAACCCAGCGATGCAGTCACTGTATCACTTAATCTCACTGAGGGTCTTCCTCTCTTCTGCTGACCATCTACTCAACTGGTGGCAGAAGTGGGGGGCAAGGGGAGGGAAAGAACAACTGAGCCAGCAGTGCACTGAAAGCTTCACACATGTTATCTTACTTGATTTCCATACAACTCTATATGGCAGGTACAAGAACTATCTCCATTTCATTGATGAGTAAACTGGGAATTCAAACAGAGAGTTTTAGAGCAAGGTACCATGGGTCACACCATTCACACCACATGTTGGCTGTAAGCCCCTGGGCAAGATACTCATCTTCTCTATTTCGTAGTTTCTTCACTTGTAAAAGAGAAATGATGCCCATACTTATCTTTGAGGGTATTCAAAGGATTAAGTGAGACCATTAATAGATAAAAAGAATACTCACCATAAAAACCATAGTTCTTACTGTTACTGTCCTTAATAAACCCAGCTCAGCCAGTCTGTCTGTCTTTAAAATACACTCATGTAGTGTTCTAGTTTAATACTTCACTGCTTCTTGAAGATCTGATATTAATGAACTTTCTATGATATATCCCAAGGATTTCTTTATGGACAAATAGGAAGTCATGGAGTACAAGACCATTTTACTAGGGCATATTCAAAAAAAGAAACAATCTTTTCTAATTGCAACCTACAAAATGATTAATCTTCCTTACCAACACACAGTGAGAAAAATAGGTTGAATAAGTGTATTATTAAGGGAAATTATATTTTTTTTTGCCAAATAATCCTTCAATAATTTTTATCTGTTAAAAAAAATCTGTCTCTGAAACCTAACAAGTAATGTTTCAGGAGTAGATGTTTAGTAAATTGCTCAGCATCATGGGAAAAAGAAAGATGGACAATCACCTCCCGTGCGATTTACAGTCTCTGGAAACACATGCGAGGGCTGGTCAGTTATAAATCAGTTACAATCCAACAGCCAGTTTATCTCTAGTGAATGTTAGGAATTTTAAAGAATAGTGATTTGAGGTATTTTTTATATATATCACTCTTTTCATACATCTGAGTCGCAGGAACAAGAATTCTCTCAAACTTTGAAGTTAAACAGCAGCAGCAGCAGCGTGGAAGACAAGCTGTATGTTAAAGATCAAGAGAAACACACAGCACTCAACCATGGTGCTGTAGTACGTTATGTGTTGTCCTAATTGAAAGGTCAGCAGTTCAAATCCACCAGCCACTCCTGAAGAGGAAGATAATACAGTCTCTTCCCACGAGGGTGTACAGCCCCAGAAACCTACTGGAGGGCTGTCATGAGTCAGAATCGGTTCGGCGACACTGGGGTTTCCTGGGCATCACGGGGCTGTGGTGGCAAAGCCCACAGCATGGAGTGCTGGAACCAAGAGATACCAAGTCTCTAGTGGTTCAAGTGAGCTTGCTGAAGGGGCTCAAGTGGCCTTGTCTCCTCTGTTCTAGGCCCTGGGAGAAGCCACGGTACAAGTCTTCCTGTCCCTTTCCTTATGTACTGAAAAAATTTGGTACAATTTAGGGAAAGAATATACTTCTGTATGTACCACAGAAGATATTGAAATAATTTTGCTACCAAATAAAAAAGTCAACTCTTTCTTATTGTACAGTTGACTCCAGCCTATGGTGACCTATAGAACACAGTCGAACTGCCAGAGTCTTTAATGCAGTAATGTTTATGGAAGCAGACTGCCACATTTTCCTCTCAGGGAGCAGCTGGTAGGTTTGAACCACTAACCTTTCAGTTTGAAGCCACATGCTTAATCACTGCACCAACAAGAAGCATTACATCTTCCTTGTTGTTATGTGCTGTCGAGTCACCTGCGACTCATAGTGACCCTATGCACATACTGCACCTCTGAAGCCAACCCTGTCCTGAGCCATCTCACTAATTTTGACACCATCTCACTGATTTTGACACACCAACCCCCATTGCCCCAGTCACTGAATCAATCCATCTCATCTAGGGTCTTCCTCTCCTGCAGTGTCCCTTCAGCTTTGCTAGTATGATGCCCTTCTCCAAGGACCGGTTCCTCCTGGCCATGTGCCCGAAGTATGTGAAACAGATTTCCAAAATTGTAGCCTCCAAGGAGAAACTTACACAATCAAAAACTCTCACCTGTTAAGATCTTAATTTGGATAAAAGCAAACATTCATCCTCATGTTTGATTTAGTAGAACTTACACTATCAGAGAATAATTTGTGTGTGTTTTTCTAAATTCAGGTTCATTCTTCTCGTCACTTTACCAAGGTCTAAGTTAGAGGTGAGAAGGGGAACAAGGGTAAGCCGGAAGAAGTGAGAAAAAATTCTGGAACCCGAAGGGGCTTAAGGGTGAGACAGAATAAGCAAAGAGGGCAGAACTTTAACATCTGCTAAACATGGCTGGAGCCTGACAACATGTGGGAAAATCAGTTCACGGAAATGTAATTCCAACTCCATGAACGAAGTCGTACTGGGCTCTTCTGAAAGTATTAAGAAAAGACGCACAAAAGGGGAGAGTGAAAATGTCCACAGCTTGTTCACGGCTGCTCTTCTTTACGTGCCTAGCAGTTTTCTCTCAGTCCTGACTTCAATTCCTGCCACATGCTCAGAGCACCCACCCACCTCACATATCCGCCTAAACAGTTGTCTCTCTGCATCCCCACCGTGAGACTGCACAGCAGGAAATAATCAGTATTCACTGAACACAAATCTCTATGAGACTGCATTTCCGTACTAAGAACAGGTTATCTTTATGCCATTCTTCCTCATTTGCTTGGTGACTGGGAGAGAAATAGGCAGGTAACAACTAGTGCACATCAGGAATTTTGTATAACTAATATGGACACCTCATGGAAACCAGTTACATTTATCAAAGAAAGGGGGTGGAGGGCAGCGTTGAAATTTGAGAAGAAAAGAAGGAAGTTCCAGCAAGTGTTTTTAATGTAGAGGAAGCACCAATGGGAGGGGTGAGCTGTCTTCAGTGAGCAGATACTAGGGCAAAGGATAACACAAAGAACAATTCTCAACAAAGTGTCCAAGGGCAGCTGTAAACCCCAAAAGTCAGTCTCACAGCTGACACTCCAGAGGGTTTCTAAGGCTGTAAATTGCACAAGAAGAGACTGCCCATTTGTGAAGCTTCTGGTGGATTCAAACCACCAGAGGCAGGGCCTTTGGGTAACCAGTGCAATTCCCTACAGACGAGGCCACCAGTGCTCCCCAGGGCATCGGTAGGCAGCCAGCAAGGAGTAGGGGCTGCGTGAACTGTGACCGAGGCCCTACTAAACCACTGACTAGGTATTTTTATGTCTGTTGTTCTTATGTGCCATGGAGTAAGAGCCCACTTTCAGCTAACCTGCCAGCAGTGTTTACAGACTAAAATTCACATGGGAGGAAACTGCCCACCTTTCTCCTGAGGAGCAGCTGGTGGATTTGGACCACCTGCCTTTGGGTTGGCAGCACAACTCCTAACAAAGTTCCAAGTAAATTATGAAAAGCTACAAATTTCCTTTTTCTGAAATCTGTTTTCATAAAACTTAAAGATATTTAAAAATAG
Organism: Elephantulus edwardii; assembly: GCF_000299155.1. Classification (NCBI taxonomy): domain Eukaryota; kingdom Metazoa; phylum Chordata; class Mammalia; order Macroscelidea; family Macroscelididae; genus Elephantulus; species Elephantulus edwardii. Next base: position 1,240,122 of record NW_006399917.1, read on the forward strand.
AATTTTTTAAATGTCTGCTTTTCAATCATCTCATACAAAGATGCCTTATCTTTGTGTTCAGGATCTTCATGACAAGAGGAAAATTAAGTACAGGGGGATAGAAAATATAAGGTATATATAATTCCTGTCCTCTAAGGAAAGTCATGTACGGGGAAGGTATAGATACTGTAATATTGTTCAGTAAGTGATAAGGCTGAACATGGAATAATATGTAAAAGCTATACTAACCATTTAATTAAAAAAAAACACACACCTCTCAGAATGAAAATAATTGTAGGATAGTGAAAAATAAAATTTCTTAATATAGCTTGAAAATGGATCTACTTTGATTAATTCAACCACAAATATGATAACAAAGTATCATCCTTTCTAATACTGAGGAGAAAATAACCTTATTTATGATATCTTGTTGTTGTATGTTGTTTAGTCTGAACTGACTCATAAATGACCCTCCAGTGGGTTTTTAGAGAAAACTGCTTGCTGGGGAAGATTGCCCATTCTTCTCACATGGAGCAGCGGGTGGATTCAAGCCACATGATTTTGGGATTAGAGGACAGTTTCTTACCACTGGCCACAGATGGGGTTTGGTGTGTCAGAATTAGTGAGACTGGCTCAGGACAGGGAAGGGTTCAGAGCTACTGTACATAGGATTGCTATGCATCACAGACTCAACCAATAGCGTTCTAGGCAGGTTTGAAAGCAGAAGCTGCATCCACTTCCTAAACAACTTGCCTCTAGAAACGATGAACTTGATAAATGTCAACAGTTATGGAGGGGCTCCAGGCCTTTTGTTCATAAGGTCTCTATGAGTCATGCTCGACTCGAAGGCAATCAACAACAACATGACATTTTCTGTTAAAAAAACCCCTCTTCTTATATTTTTTTAAAAGCCAAATATTCTTAACATTTGCCGAACTTACTGGACAATAGACAAAGCCATCGCATTTCTCATCAATGAAAACCAATGTGGTCCCATGTGGATCAGGAAAAATCTTTTTCACACTGACAGGATGTCTATAGTCATTAACAAATTGCCAATCTTCAATGTAGAAATACTGAATGACACCAGTCTAAAAGAAAGAAACAAACAAAAAGAGACATGGAAATATGAAAGATTGTCAAGAAGATAGTGACTCTCAATACTTAAGCTAAATATACTTCCAAATCTGAAAGAAAAAAATGTCATATATTTATTTGAGGAAGAATCAGAAAATAACATTTAGTGTATGTGAACGGTAGCAAAATAAATGGGGCTGTACAAGCAATCTCACACAGTCTACTACTTCTAATCTGTTGGCATGGACTGCTGGAAGCTGCTCCATTTGTCCAAAGGTGATGGACGCCTCTCTGGCTGGTTAAGTCTACCAGTGGTTCCGTGGCAGAAGGATGCACAACCTCCTCCGGTGCAATTTACAGCCTCCCCACCCAGTAGTAATTCTAATACTCTTAATGAATGATATTTAAACGATAATATAAAACAGTGACTTTTAAACTTTCTACTTGCAAGAAATTTATCCTTAATTTAAGAGTAAATGATATCAAATGATATAATTTTTCACTGTTAACTAATAAATTAGAAAATCAAGTTTAAAATAAAACATTGCATGATAGAAATTAGTTTTCTCTCTACAAAGAAAAACCAAAGACCCAAAATGAAAAATATACCTTTATAATCATTAAAAACTGAAAAACTCAAGTGTAAATAAAAAAAATATATGACTTGAAAGCTGAAAACTTCAAAACACTAATGAAGGAAATAAAAGATAAATGAAGAGATGAGTCATGTTAGACATTAAGAATCAACATCCAAACATTATCAATTCTGTTTAAATTGATATAAAACACAATTCTTAGGAAAATCACAAGATTTTGTGCGTATGTGTGTTAAATTTAAGATTATTCTAAAATTTACACAGTAAGGCAAAAAAAAAGGAAAATAACTAAGATAATGTAGGGAGGTAGGGACGGAAAAAAATAAAGAAAAGCAGTCCACCTAATTTCAAGACTTTTTTATACAGCTTTAGTGGCCAAGCAGATAGAGTTGCGCTGCTAACCTAAGGCACAGTTCAACACCATCAGCTGCTCTGAGGGAGAAAGTTGGCCAGTCTCCTCCCATGCAATTTACAGGCTCTGAGAACCCACTGAGGGGTCAGCTATGAATCAGAGCTGACTAAATAGCAATGACGTTTTTCTGAGACAGTCATCAAGACTATAATACTGGTAAAGAGACAATATCTAGGTTAAAAGAATAAAATAAACAAGTCATGCAACTATGTTCACCAGATTATTTTTCTCATTTTTAAGATGGCTGAACAACCTCCTTCAATAACAATTTTTATTGGGATCCAGTTTATATATAATTCACCTATATAAAGTATACAATTCAATGATTTTTAGTACACTGACAGACTTGTCAACTATCTCTATCAATCTTGAAATCATTTCATCATCCCCAAAAGAAACCATTTCCCTCCAGCACCTAGCCCTAGGCTGAGTTATTTTCCTTTATAGATATGCTTATTCTGGGCATTTCATGTGATTGGAATCATATAACATGTGATGTTTGGGGAATGCCTTGTTTCACCTTAGCAAAATGCTATCAAGGTTTAGGAGGAATCAGGACTTCACTTTTTATTGCCAACAATTCCATTCAATGGATAAACCTCATTTACCCATTCCCTGACTGGTGGACAGCTGAGCTTTTCCCACTTGTGACTATCATGAATAAATGGCGCTCAGGTAAAAGTTTTTCTGGTAGATATTTGCTTCCAATTTTCCTGGATATATCCTTAGGACTGGAACTACTAGGTATATGGTATCTCTGACTTTTCAGAAAACTGCTCAAGTATTGATTCAAGTGGCTGCACCATTGTAGATTTTCATAAGGAGTGTATGCAGGTTCCAATTTCTTCATGTTTGTTATTATTATCTGTCCAGTATTGTTGCTCTAATTGGTTTGGTTTTGTGTTTTAAAATAGTACTGTGGGTATGAAGGTTTTTAACTCCAGAAAAGTATAAGCTCACATTCACATACACAAAAATCTGAATTTTTTACAGAATTATCTGTAATAGCCCAAAACTAGAAACATCCAGATGTCCTTTAATTGGTGTTTAAACTGTGTTACATCCACATCATGGAATAAAAAGAAATTACCATTGAAATGCACAAGTCAGATGAACCGCCAGAGAAGTATGCTGAAGGGCAGAAAAAACCCAGGATACCCTGCCTGATTCCACCGATACAGAAAACTCAAGAATATTCACACTCGCTTGGAGTAACAGAAGCACAATGAGTGGGAAAAATATCAAGAGGCATGAGAAAGCTCTTGGAGGTGACCCACTGTTCACTCTCTTGATCTGAGGGAATGGTGTTTCACGAGTGGATGTGTTGTCGTCAGGTGATGCTGAGCTGGCTCCTTTTACAGCGACTCTTTGGGAGAACGGAGGGGACCCTGCCTGATCCTGCACCATCACAGTCTCTGTGGTCACAGTCTCTGTGGTCACAGTCTCTGTGGTCACAGTCTCTGTGGTGCCTAGTTAAGCCCATGGGAGTCAGCGAGTCAGTCTGTCTCATTGAGGGTTTTCCTCTCTTTCACCACCATTCTCCTTTCCAAGCACAATTTTCTTCAGGGATTAGTTTCTCCTGATAACTTGCTCCAAGTGTCCATGCTTCTCGGGAGCATTCTGGCTGCACTTTCTCGAAGACAGAATTATCTTGCTTTTGGAAATTCATAGTGTACCTAATATTCTTCACTAAGACCACAATTCATGAGTACCTTGTACACTTATCAACACTGGGGCTTCAAACTACTTGATTCAACTTAAAGTATATACTGTTTGCTAAATTTGAATCAGGGCTTAGAATTAATTGGTGTAACTGAGTTTAACACTCTGCTGAGAATTCTCACTACTGGGCCAACTGGCAGCAACAAGATGGAGAAGAGATTGGGATTGTTAATAATTTCAGCTTGCTCAGTTCCACCATCAACACTCTTGGTATCAGCAGTCAGGAATAAAAAGGTGAAATGCACTGGGAAAATCTGCCGTCAGGGACCTCTCCAGAGTACTGAGAAGCAATGACATCAGTGTAGAGACTAAGGTGTGCCTGAGGCAGGCCATGGTCTTCAAGTAAGCAATTACTTACTATGTACCAGAGAGCTGGACAATGACTAAGGGTGCTAGATGAAGAATTGATGCCTTTAAGTTGTGGTGCTGGAAAAGAGTACTGAATGGAGCATGGACTGCCAAGAGAATAAATGGTTTTGTTCTGGAGAGGGCAAAACCAAGTTGGTCCTTGGAGGCAAGGATCTTGAAGCTCTGTCTCACACACTTTGGACATGAGGCCAGGAGAGACCAGACCTTGGAGAAAGACATCATGCTTGGAAGTGTGGAGGGAGAGCGCAGGAGAAGAAGACCCTGCATGATGTGGCTTGACACAGTAACTGAGGTAATGGGGGTAAGAGGGTCAGAGGCAATGGGAGTGACTCAGATAGGGCAGGCCTCAGAGCTGTTGTACATAGGGTTGCTATAAGTCACAAGTGATTCGATGCCACATAACAACAACAAACTGCATGGGAGGAGACTGCTCATCTTTCTTCCCAAGGAATGGCTGGTGAGTGCTGACTTTGGGTTAGCAGGGCAACACCCTATAAAGTATATCAACAGAGTTCCCTTAAGTAATGTTGTTGCTGTAGTTTATCATCGAGTTAGGACCAACCCACAGCTGGCCCTCAAGTGGGTTTTCAAAGGCAGTTAATTACCCTTGAGAAGAAAGCCCATACTTCTTCCACAGAGGTGATGGTGGACTCAAACCGCCTGCATTCAGTATCTCAGTGAAGCTTCTTGCCACTAGGCCACCAGAGTTTCCTTAAGTGAATTTAGGGCTTTGTAAACTATTATATATCATATCAATGTTATCATGTAGCATTACTTACCTCATCAATGACTAATTTACCTGACACATGACTGACCCTACTGAGATATATTATCACATTTTTCTAACTTAAATGTAAAATCTTAAAATTGTGATAAGTTTATTTACTTTATTTCTTTAAAAATAGTCCAATGTGAGGAAAATGGAAACTTGAAATCATGCATAATGGGTTTTTCCCCTTAATGTAGAAAAGAAAGCCTATCTATGTTGCTAATTCAAGATCAAACAGATGTGACATATTTTGAAAAAGAAGATACTGTAATTGTGTTTTATGTCCATGTGGCTAAAATATTTACAGGGTATAGATGTTTCAAAGGGCCAAGAGATTGAAACGAGGCTCCTAGTGAAAAGCAGTATTGAAATGAATGTTAAATGTAGACTCTGCGACACTGAAAGTGTCAGAGATGTCTTAGGTGTATCACTGAACTCAATGTAAGGCTTGTTGTTAAGTGCTGTCAAGCTGAGTATAACTCCTAGTAACCCTGTGAACAGCCAGCCTGAAGGTTTAGGGGGGTTAAGAATAACTAGTAACCTACAGAGCTGTGATTGTTTTGGCTTTGCCTGGCTCCAAAGACTGCTCTTTTCATTATTATGCCACCCAAATTGCTTAAGAATCACAAAAGCACCATAGCCTCATAAATAAAGTGTATGCAGCCAATATAGATGGCACACATAGTAAAACTGGCTTTTAAGGAACACAGGTGGTTTGCAAAAATGTTTAGTGTGTATGCTATTTGCATTAAAATATGCTATTCGTTAAATGAAAAAAAAAAGAATCACAAAAGCAGTTGACAGGCAGATCAGCCCACTTACAAGCTCTCCATAGACATTAATCAGAGATGGTTTCACTGCTATTTCGGTTTAATACGTGGATGGAGATGGTAAGAGAGAATGGTGGGCAAAGCAATTCGACCAAGACCCCAAAGTAAAAATTAGAGATTTGCCATACTCTAGGTTGAAGACGCTGATACGTACATCTGTACCGTAGATGAGGAAATCATTAGTTAAGGCAAGACACAAAATCCGACACTTATCATCCACCGCTGGGAAAAGTCGCGTCTCACGCTCTTCTTGAGTATCTAAGATTTCACTTTCTATCTAAAACACAGAAAGAGAACATTGGTTCAGAGATGTAAGGTCATTTTACTCTTATTTGAGTAAACCTGGTCTGCCACAGCAGGGGTGGGGCAGCAAGGAGCACAGCTTATTTCTTAAATTCAGCTAAACATTCAGACTCCCAGTTGACACGAGCTAATCTAGTTGGAAGATCAGCCAGCACAGCATCAGGTGTTACTCTCCAGTGTGACCGTCTTTCAGCAGAAGCTAATATCTAATAGCTTATTATCTGGGCTTCCCAGGTGTAGGTAGAGTTGAGAGATGGAGGTGAGAACAGCCCTGGTTCAGAAGTCTCACTTTACAAGAGCTGTGATAGCTTGGACAACACAGTAGGGATAGTTCTGGGATCCCCTCTGGTGGCATCCCAGATTCCAGAATCAATGCATCTGGGGAAGCTCAAAGATAGGGCAACCCATCATTGTTTTATAGTTCATAGCCGGCTCTCTTAGCATGTAATTTTCCCAGTCAAATGTAATATTTACCATAGAGAACGCCACGAGCAGCACAAGTTACACTTTATTAGGTTTCTCTAAGGAAGAGAGCTAGAAAGTTAACTGAACAAGAGAATCGTAGTCAGAAGGGGAATTGCTTTGTTAACTGTTAGGTCCACCTGGCTTCCCATCTAGTCTGCACTTTTGACCAAAGTGCATTAAACATCCGGTTGTTTGTCAGCATCATTTAACAACCTTTGCTGCTGTTATTAGCAGCCATAGTGTTCAATTCCGTGTGTGTGTGTGTGTGTGTGTGAACAGCCCCATCGGGGTTTTCTAGGCTGTGACCTTTGGAAGCAGACTGCTCAGCCAGGAATTTCTGGTTGGGCGCAGGCAGCAAAGTCTTGCAGCTAGTTGTTATTGTTAGTGATCCTCTGTACAACAGCTCTGAAACCTGCCCTGTCCTGAATTGGTCTCACTGACTCCAACACACCTACCCCCACTGCCTCAGTTACCGTCACCTCATCTGGGGTCTTCTTCTCCTGCACTGTCCCTCCACCCTTCTGAGCATGCCACTGTTAGCTCTGGACACCAAACTTATACTTACCAAATGTAACTGGACTTTACCCTCAAAAAGTGCAGCAGCATAGTCAGAATGGAGGCAAATGCTGGCGACTGTTCCCAAGTATTCCATATCTTTCAATTTTTTCACAGCTATAGTAATTTAAAAATAAACAAACCTCAAACAGTGAATCCAATATATGAATGAATGTACAGGTCCTAAACCTTTCTTATATATCTTACATTTACAAACATTGACAGATATTTTAAGTATATTCTTTTGCAAGGATATTCTAACCCTTTTAATTTTACCTTTAGCCATTCTAAAGAAAAATCTTCACTCTAAATAAGACCGAAGAACTGATGCCTTTGAATTGTGGTGCCACAGAAGAGGACAGACTAGCTCAGGAACTGCCAAAAAATCCCCAAACAAATCTGTTCTGAAGGAAATATGACTTCCTGAGAGGAGTGCTCTGTAGGAGACAAAGGTGATGAAACTTTGGGTCGCATACTTTGGGCAAGTTGTCAGGTCCTTGGAAAGACATCGTGCTGGGAAACATGAGGGTCAGTGAGAGAGAACGAGAGCCTCAATTAGACTGATACAGTGACTGTAACAGTAGGTTAAAGCTCGGACTGTGAAGATGGTAAAGGACAGGCCAAGATCCAGATCTGTTGTTCACAGGGCTGCTATTAATTGCAGGGGACTCGATGACACCCAACAGCAACAACAAAGAAAAAAAATCTTTCTTTTAAATTCATAATTACCATATAAATTTTCTTTCAGAAATTCCACAAAAGTTTGCCAAGTAATAATAATTTTAAAAATCTATTTTTTTTTTAAAAAAAGAGAGTTCTAGTGGCAAGAAGCTGCACTGCAATCCCACAGGTAAGCAGTTTGAATCCATCAGATGCTCTGCTGGAGAAGGAGGGGCAATCTCTTGTACCAGTCAGATCTGATTTGATGGTACACACACAAAAAATAATAAAAGTTTTTTAAAAAATAAAAGTTTTTTAAAAAGAGAGTTAAGCCTTACTGACAAGAAATGCAATGTTTTTCTCCCATTAGGGGGATAGCTCAAAGGTTTGCTCTACTCCTGATGAACTTCTGACCTCCAGAGGGAAAAAGAATCTCTGTAGGGGCTGTTAGCCAAAAGGGTGGTCGTTCATGCCCTCCAGCCCCTCCAGGTGAGAAAGAGGTGGGAGACGACAGCCGTGGGAACCCTGTGCTAGTCCTACTCTGCCTCACAGGGTCACTATAAGTCACTATAAGTTGTAATCAACCAGACAGCAGGAGCTTGCGGACTGTGGGGAACAGAGAAGTCGAAGGAGGAGAAGACAAGGCTCCGATTATATGCTGACAGCCATCCTGCAGAGAATGAAAGGGAAGAGAGCACTGAAATTTATGAAGTGCCTATGAGACTAACACATAACTCCAGACTAAGGAGTTGTTGTGTTCCTTGGGCGTAAAGATGATGGCACTTCATCATGTTAGGAAAGGTGGAGGGGCGGTGAAGGAGAAGACCCTCGATCAGGTGGACTGACACGGTGACTGTGGCTACGGGCATGAGTGTTAAGAGACGGCAAGGCTGGTATGGGACTGGACAGCATTCAGATCAGTTTATACGGTCACTATGTGTCATACTGAGTTCAACTGCTATGAGTCACTATGACTCTACGGATGCCCCGTGGAGGCTATGACTTTGAAGCTCCATCTCACATACTTTGGGCATGTGGCCAGGAGGGACCGGGCCTTAGAGAAGGACATCAAACTTGGAAGGGTGAAGGGACAGCGCAGATGAGGAAGACTTTGGATGAGATAGACTGACAGTTACTGGAGTAATAGGAGTGGGTATGTCAGAGCTAGTGAGACTGACTCAGGATAGAGCAGAGTTCAGAGCTATTGTACACAGGGTTGTTACAGGCTGCAGGCAACTAAATGGCACATAACAGTAACAACAGCATGAGTCATACTCGACAACATCTAACAAAAACATCAAGAACCAGACTAAGGAGTTGTTGTGTTTGGGTTTTTTTCCCTGCTGTTTTCTTTATTTGCTATACATAAAACCCATCACTTTAATGAGAATAAAACACTTCTGTATGCACATACTGTCAAAACATTTTAAAAGGCCCAAATTTTAATAAGAAGAATAGACAAATTCATTAGACGAGAGATCATACATTACTCTGACAAAGAAAAGCTTTAAAAAAGGGGAAAAAATTGCCTCAACATTCTGCTTGCAAGTTTCTACCAATACTGAATGAATGCATCTGTGTGTGCATGAATAACTGCAGTTTCTACAGGAGCTTTGAGAGTGGACTAGATGTGACTCCATTCCCTCAGGAGATCTACTTACGTGTGCATATACACATGCACATCATGTTGTTTAACCACACTAAGAGGCACTTAGCACAGCCCTGGTTCAAAGGGAGATCACATTTTATTTCACTTAATCTTCCTCACAGTCCCTTACCAGGGAGCTCTAGTGGCCTCGTGTTAAGAAATTGCACTGCAATCCCAAAGGCACACGGTTCAAATCCACCAGCTGCTCAGTGGGAAAAGGATGGACAATCTCCTCCCATGTGATTTACTGTCTCTGAACACCGGCTGAAGGGTCAGCTATGAGTCAGTTCTGTCTCTACGGTACACAACAACCACCTTTATTTTTTCAGATGAGAAAACAAAGGCTTAGAGAGAGAGAGAGAGAATTTCTCCACAATTGTTCAGCCTAGTCCTCTTTAATTCTCTGTCCACGAAACTATGTATGCTATCTACATTACAGATGAAGAATAAAATCTTTTCTGGGAATTTGCAAATTATTTAGAATTTTCAAAACACTACTTAAGAAAAATAATATCTGGACTGAAAAGAGGAAAATACAAAACATCCAAAACTTCCTTCAAGAATAATTCAAATTTCCTAGTCTTAGAAAGAATTTGGTCACTTCCCACATTATACCAAGAGAAAGAAATACCACAAGCAAGAAAGAGTAAACTGGATTTAGACTTGCCATTCTCTCCAAGGACGTAAAACCAAGCCCGATTATTCATCCCCACAGCCAGATGGTAAAGACCGACCGCTACAAAATTGGGTTCCACGTCAACAGAGACTGTGATTGGGAGCTCCTGCAATGTGGAAAAAGTAACAGAAGTAAATCAGCTGTCACAACTGTTTTGTTTCCATCCAAAGATGAAGTAAAAATAGTGCAGTATCCATACTCTTTCAACATGGTTGGCTACAGTTACTTCCAAGAGGGAGGTGAGATAGGCAATCCTGGTGCTGCAGGCGTCCCCCAGGATGGGAAGTTTGGTCAGGAACACATGGAGCGAGCCCGTTTGGGTGGATAATGCGAGCAACTGACCATCATCCGTCCAGGATAAAGTGCCCAGCCCTGAAATAATTGCCAAAATAATATTAAAAACAAATACACAACTGCAGGTAAATAAGCAAACAACTATTTTAATTGAAGTTACTGTTGTTGTTATTGTTATGTACGATCAAGTCAGAACCAACTCATAGCTGACTCTCCAGCAGGTTTTCATATGCAGTAAATTGCACAGGAAGAAACTGTCCTTTTTTCTTCCCTGGAGCAACTGCTGGATTTGAACCATGGGCCTTTGGATTGGCAGCATAGTTCTTTACCACTAGGTCACAAGAACTCCCATTTAAGCTACTAGACGTATAAAAAACCTCAAATCTTCAAATGTGTTCTTTAATACATATCTTGGAGGCCTGGTGAGATAGTGTATTAAGTGTTAGACTACAACCTGCAAGGCTGAAAGTTCAAATCCACTACTCTTCTACTTGGAGCTCTGGTAGCCTAGTGGGTATGGAGTTGCAGTGACAAACCAAAAGACAAGTGGCTCAAACCCACCAGCACCTCCAAGGGAGAAAGATGGAGAATCTCCTGCCAAGCAATTGACAGCCTCTGAAAACCCACTGGAGGGTTAGTTATGAGTTAGTTTCGACACTCAATAGCACATAGCAACGTAACAACAATAAAAACTGTTCTACAGGAGGAGGACAAGGCAGTCTACTCACATTAGGATTTACAGCTTCAACAAAGAGGCGGTGAAAGTCTTGCTGTATGTAGATGATATGACAGTATACACAGAAAACCCCGAGGACTCAACACAAAACACTGTTAGAACTAGTGTATTAATTTAGTAGAGTGGTAGGATACAAGATCAACATACAAAAGTCAGAGTTATTCCTCTACAATAAGAAAGAAAATACAGAGTAGGAAATCAAGAAAGTAATACCATTTATAATAGCCAACAACAAATTGAAACACTTAAGAATAAACCTAACTAGAGACACAAAAGGCCGTTACAAAGAAAACTAGGTAGTATGAAAATACTTCTGCAAGAAACAATGTAAGACCTAACTAAATGGGAAAATGTTCCCTACTCACGGATAGGAAGATTCAATATTGTGAAAATGACAATCCTACAAAAAGCAGTCAACATGCTTAATGCAAGCCCAATACAGATACCAAATTAATTTTTCAAAGAGATAGAAAAGGCACTGGCAAGTTTGTTTGGACAGTAAAGAGACCCTGAATAAACAAAGCACTTCTAAAAAAACAACAATGGGAGGCATAGCACTGCCTAATCTCAAAACCTATTGTTTTTGTTGTTATATGCCATCGAGTAGCCTGCAACTCAAAACGACTCTATGTACAACAGTCCTAAACCCTGCTCTATCACTTGCCAATCTTACTATCTCTGTCACACTCAACCCCATTATCCCAGTGACTGAATCAAAACATCACATCCAGGGTCTTCCTCTCCTGCATGGTCCCTCCACCTTCCCAAGCATGATCTCCCTCTCCAAGGACTTGATTCCACCTTGCAACATGTCCAAAGTATGTCAGACGAAGCTTCAGTATCCTTGCCTCCAAGGAGCAGCCCAGCTTCACCCTCTGCAGGACGAACTTGTTTGTTCTTCTAGCAGTCCATAGTATATCCAATACTCTTCTCCAGCACCAAAGATCAAAAGCATCAACTCTCCTTCTATCATCCCTCCTTACTGTCCAGCTCTCTGATGCACAGCAAGTAACTTCAAAGACCATGGCCTATATCAGGCGCACCTTAGTCTCCAGACTGACCAGTACTGGTCTTCAGTACTTTCCAGAGGTCTCTGACAGCAGACGTTCCCAATGCAATTTGTCTTTTAATTTCCTGGCTGCTAGTACCAAGAGTGTTGATTGTAGAGCCAAGTAAACGGAAGCTGTCAACAATCTCAGTCTCTTCACCATCCATCATGATGCTTCCAATTGGCCCCATGGTGAGAAACTTTGTTTTCTTGATGTTGAGCTTCAATCCATATTGAAGGCTGCAGTCCTTGACCTTCTGCAGTAAGCACTTCAGGTCCTCCTCAGTTTCAGGAAGCAGGGTTGCTACATCTGCATAACACAGATTGTTGATGAGTTTACCTCCAATCCTGATGATATAATAACCAAAACAGAATGGTGCTGGTACAATGACAGGAATGTAAACCAGGAGAACAGAATCAAGAACCCAGATATTAACCCATCTATCTATGACCAACTGATATTCAACAAGGAAACCAAACCTCTCAAATGGTGAAATGACAACCTTTCCAACAAATGGTGCTCATAAAACGGGACTGCTACCTCCAGAAAACTGAAGCAGGATCCACACCTTACACCAAAAATCAACTCCAGGTGGATTAGAGATCAGGGAGTAAAGCCCAGACCCATAAATTTCATAAGAGAACTGGGACCAAGTTTAGAAAGTCTAGTCTATGGTATAGAGAGGCTGACAAATATAGCCATAAATGTACAACCAGGAGAGGATAAAAATTGATGATTATGACCTTCTAAAGATTAAATCACTGCAAGCATCAAAAGCTTTTTTCAATAGGTTGAAAAGAAAACCTACTGACTGGGAAAACACATGTGGCAATACCATCTCAGACAAGGGCCTCATAACAAAAGTTTACAGAATCTTACAGGATCTCCACAGAAAGATTGACAACACAATTACAAAATGGGCAAAAGACATGGAAAGACTTTTCACAGAGGAAAATACTCAGATGGCCAACAGAAAAATGCTCAAAATCACTGGCAGTAAGAGAGATGCAAATCAAATAAAAAAAATTTTTTAAAAAAAGAGAGATGCAAATCAAAACCACAATGAGATACCATCTCACTCCATTACAGTGGCAACGTTTTACAGGACAGCAAGTAATTGATGTTGGATAGGATGTGAAGAGATGAAAACTCTAATACATTGTTGGTGGGATTGTAAAATTGTACAACCACTCTGGAAGGCAGTTTGTCATTTCCTCAAAAAGCCGAACACAAATTCCACATGACCCAGCTATTCCACTGCTAGGAATTTGCTGCTGTTAGGTGCCGTCAAGTACAATCCATAGTGACTCTACGGACAGTGGATCTGAACCTTGTCCCGTCCTGTGCCATCGTTACACTTCCTGATACAGTAGAGCCCACTGTAGCAGTCATCGTGTCAATCCACCTGGTTGAGGGTCTTCCTCTCCTTTGCCAAACTTCTACCCTTCCAAGCATCATGTCTCTCTCCAAGGAATAGTCCCTCCTAGCAACATGCCCAAAGTATGTGAGGGGAAGCCTCATCATTCTTGCTTCCAAAGAACATTCTGGCTGCACTTCTCCAAGACATATATATTTGCTCTTTTGGTAGTCCATGAGATGATCAGTGCTCTTCTCCAATACCATAACTCAAGGGAATCAATTCTTCTTCTGTAATCTCTATTCATTGCCCAGCTGTCAGATGACTAGCAAGTGATCAGAAAGACCATGGGTGAATCAGACATATCTTAATCCTCAAAGTGACATCATAACACCTCAATAATTTAGAGAAGTCTAGGAATATACCCCAAGGAAATTAGAACTGAAACACAGAGATTTGCACACCAATGTACCATCATTAACCACAATTGCAAGAATATGGGAACAGACCAAATGTCCAAGCACAAGGGATAGACATTATGCTGAGTGAACTAACTCAGTCTCATATGGACAAATACTGCAGAAGACCATTACTGTAAAAATAGAAGGATAACTAGTAAAACATGTATGGAGATCCAAGGGACAAAGGGGAAGATGGGTGGGGGAAATCATAGGGTCTCACAATTAGGTAGGTGGAGGGAGGAGTAGGTACAGGAAATGGGAAAGATCCACAGGGATCTGGAAAGTCAGGGTAATGGTGGGCATAGTTCAGTGGTGATTATTTTCATAAAACAATGAATGGGAATGATTATATGAAATACAATACGTACAAACTTTTTATGAAAAACCAATATAAAATAATTTTTTATAATAACAGAGGAAATGAAAAAAGGAAGAAGAAAAATCACTAGGATAGCAGAGGTTAGTGGGTGGAAGGTGGGGAGAAGGAACAGGAAAGATTCAATGAGGACTTGAAAAGACAGCGTAATAACAGCCACAGATCAACAGTAATTAATTATATACAATGTAATGCATGTGAAATTATTATATAAAACACAATGTACATGAATGAAACACAATGTAAATTAAAGAGTATATAAAACAAGATGTAGATGCATGAAAAACAATGTATATTAATGTATGCAAACCAATAAAAAATATTAGAAGGGGGAGAAAAGATTTACAGCCTCAGAAATATGATGGAGGGTCAGCTGAGTCTGAGCCGACTAGACAGCTGTCGTGTCCAATATAGTCACCAGGCGTGTCACGTGAATACGAACATTGGCAATTTAAAAACCGGCTCAAAGGGAAAGACTGTAAGGACAATTTACATTTACAGCCGAATTAGATACAAATCATGGTAAATCTCTGGATCAAAGTGAACTTGCATCATTTCAGTCAAATAGTATGACTCAACATCATTACCAAATTAGGAGATAATCATAGGTAGCTAGGAAAGGATATTCCTTTTATTGTTCTTAAAAGAAGGCAAGTCATACAATAAATACAATATAGTGTAGCAAATGCAACAGTACTTTTTGAAATCAGAATGATAAAAATAACAATATTTTAGAAAAGCAGTACCTTTGTTTTCATCATCCAGGCTGATTATAGCATGCATATCTTTTAATTCTGTCAGGTCATGGATTTTAATGCTGGGGGGAAAAAATAATACTCAATATGAACCTTAGAAAACATTACTTTTTAAAAAAATTATTTGTAAACCTTCATGCTAATAAAAAATGCACATAAAAATTCCCATTGTTTTAAAGTTTACAAAATCAGGAAACTATTGGAACAAGTTCATTGTCTCCAAATGGAATGTACAGGATGCTATACTGGGTTAAGGTGAGAAAATGTTAGTGTGTTTCTTTCTCTATTAAATGATATTGTTCCCTTGGGGGTGGTAAACACCCAGTTTAATCCTCTGATCTACCGCTTCAGGAATAAGGGAGTTAATGTCCTGGAGAATGGTCTGAGTAGAAAAACATGAGCTGGAGCAGCATTAATAACTGTTAAGAGGAGACAGGTTTCTCTTTTGCAATGTTTTTCTTCCTACAGAGTTCTTGCATATAAAAAGAAATGAAGTACAACCACTCTGGAAGGCAGGGCAGTTGGGCGCTTCCTCAAAAAGCTGAACACTGAAATTCCATATGACCCAGCTATTCCACTGCTTGGAATAAAACCCTGAGAAAATGAGAACTGAGGCACAAACGGAGACTTGTGTATCAAGATTCATCGTGTTATTCACCATCGCAAGAACATGAAAACAGCCCACATGTTCAACCACAATGGAATTGATTGAGAAATTACAGTACATTCACACAATGGAATACCAGGCAGTACGCAGGAGCAATGATTTTGTAAATTATTACCTAACTTGGGAGGGACTAGAGAGTATTTTGCTGAGTGAACTAACTCAGTCCCATAAGGACAAATACTGGATAAAACCATTCTTGTAGAATGGGTATGGGGTGGGGGGTGGAAGCAGAGAGGTGAGTATGGGCGGGGGACGGGGTGGTTAATCATGGGGTAAGCACAATTTGGTGGAGGGTGATGAAGGAGATTGGAAAGATTCTGTGTGAAAAACAATGTATCCAAGCTTTATAAATAAATAAATAAATATAAAATAAAATGAAAAGAAAAAATAAAACAAACAAAAAATGAGGCATACTAGGAAGAGCATTAGCTCTGAAAACAGAGGCCTAATATTACTTTATGGCACTCTGGTGCTCTAGTGGGTAGGTAGCTGCACTGTCAATCAAAGGCTCAAGTCTACTAGCTCCTCCACAGGAGAAACAAAGATGGACCATCC
Organism: Elephantulus edwardii; assembly: GCF_000299155.1. NCBI lineage: Eukaryota > Metazoa > Chordata > Mammalia > Macroscelidea > Macroscelididae > Elephantulus > Elephantulus edwardii. Next base: position 1,256,433 of record NW_006399917.1, read on the forward strand.
TTTTCTGTGTGCTTTAGAGCCTCTGAAAACCCACTGGAGGGTCAGGTAGGAGTTATTCCAAGTCAACAGTAATGAGTGAGTGAGTACTACACTTCATAGGGTTACCGGAGAGAACAACGGTAGTGCAGATGAAAGTTTGTAGCAAAGCCTTGGCAACCAGCAGCTGTTATATTTCTTTTCAGTCTCTAGTGTTTTTCCTTTAACATTTACCCCCTCATTGCTTCTATTTAATGAAACTTTACATTTATTTCTATTTTCTTTTTAGGTAATTGTATATCACAAGCAGTTGTAAGAAATACAAGAGCAATTCTATGTACTTTTTACCCAGCATCCCTCAATGGGAACATCTATAAAAACCATCAAGTTATTGCCATGACTCCTAGACTCCAGTGGTTTTTGGAGGCTATAAATCATGTAGACAATACCACCTTTCTCTCGTGGAGCAGCTAGTGGATTTGCACCATCTGTCTTGGCACACAGGACACTGACATTCACACAATCCACCAATCTGGATTAGCTTTCTCCTCGTTTTACTTAGGTGGGCTACGGTTATGCGTGTATTTAATTCTATGCAATTTTTATCACATGTACATTGCATATACCCACTACCAGTCAAGATATGGAGCAGTTCCATCCTCCTGTTGTCCTTAAATGCGTCCCCCCCTCCCCCCATCTCCACAGCCTATCCGCTTCCCTACACTCTGGCCAACACAGATTTGTTCTCTGTTTAATCTTGACATGTCAAGAATATAAATGTATGGAATCACACAGTATGCAATGTTTTCATTCAGCATAGTTTCTCTGGCGATTCATCTGAGCTGTTGCATATTGGTAATCCATGTAGTACTAGGATGGATTCCATGTGTATACCACAAATGAAGAACACATGGATTAGTTCCAGGGCTTAGCTTTGGGCTATTACAAGAAAAGCTGCGGCTATAAACATCCTTGGGTTTTTATGTGAATATTCTTTCTCTGGGATAAATGCCTAGGAATACAATTGTTGGGTCACATAATAATTGCATGTTTAGATTTTAGTTTGTTTGCTTTTGCTGTATTTTTAACATTTTGTTTACAAAGAAACTGCCAAGCTATTTCCACAATAACCATACCAGTTTATAGTCCTCCCAGCAATGAGTTGAGTAATCTAGTTTTTCCTGTGTCTTCAGCAACATCTTGCTGTTGTTAAGAATTTTTATTTTAGCCATTCTCATCTAACACAAGTTCATCCTGGAAAGGGTGAACCCAGGCTGCTTCTTGGAGGCAAGGATTCTGAAGCTCCCTCTGACATACTTTGGACATGATGCAAGGCGGGATCAATCTTTGGAGACGGACGTCATGCTTGGGAGGGTGGAGGGACAGCACAGGAGAGGAAGACCCTCTATGAGGTAGACTGATTCAGTGATGGGGTAATGGGGGTAGGTATGTCAGAGACAGTGAGATTGGCACAGAATAGGGCAGGGCTTAGGGCTGTTGTACATAAGGGCCGCTATGAGTCACAGGTGACTTGACAGCACATAACAACAACAGCAACAATACATGTGTTAAGGGAGCTCTGGTGGCTTAGTGGTAAGGAACTGCGCTGCCAACACAAAGGTGGTGGTGGTTGCTGTTAGGTGCCATCGAGTAGAGTACGACTCATAGTGACCCTATGAAGAAAAGATCTGAACCCTGCTCTATCCTGCACCCTCCTCACACTGCCCGACACACAAGAGCTCATTGCAGCAGTCACCATGTCAATCCACCTGGTTGAAGGTCTTCTTCCTCTTCCTTGCCGACTCTTCAGCCTTCCCAACATCATGTCCCTCTCCAAGGAACAGTCCCTCTCTGCAACATGTCCAAAGTATGTAAGGCAAAGCCTCATCATTCTTGCCTCCAAAAAGCATTTTGGCTGCACCCTCTCTAAGTTCATTCTCCTGGCCGTCCATGGAATGGATGTTCAGTGCTCTTCTTTAATATCACAGCTCAAAGGCATCAACTCTTCTTTTGTGATCCTTACTCATTGTCTGGGTCTTGGGTGCATAGCTAGTAATCGGAAAGACCAGGGCCTAAATCAGATGCACCTTAGTCCTCAAACTGACATCACTACTCCTCAATACTTTGGAAAGGTTCCTAACTGCAAATTTTCCCATTGCAATGTGTCTCCTTAATTCCTGACTTCTTGTACCACAGGTGTTAATTGTGGATCCAAACAAGATGAAGCTATTGACAGTTTGAATCTCCTCTCCATCTATCATGATGCTGTCTATTGGCCCAATGGTAAAAATCTTTGTTTTTCTGACATTGAGCAATCCATACCAAAAGCTGCATTCCTTGATCTTCTGCAACAAGTGCTTCAAGGCCCCTTCACTTTGAGCAAGCAAGGTTGTGTCATCTGCATAATGGAGGTTACAGTTCAAATTCACCAGCTGCTCCACCGGAGAGAGCTGGGCAATCAACTCCTATGTGATTTACTGCCGCTGAAAATCCTCGGAGTGGGGGGATGGGGAGGATCAGCTATGGGTTGGTTCCAACTGTATGGTATACAACAACACACATGCCAGATGGAATATATGTGGCAGCACATAACAACAAGAGAAGTGGCGTGGTCAATAGCAACTGCACTTCTAACCCAAAGGGCATGTGTCTCCAGCAGTTCAAATGCACCTGGTTCCTCAAGAGAACGATGAGCAATTTTCTCCTGTTGTAATTCACATCTTTAGAAAACCAATGAGATTTGCTCTGAGTGAGAAACAACTTGATCGCAACAAGAACATGTCTAGTGCTAAGTCACTGTGGTTCTGATATGCATTTCCCAATGGCCAGTGAGAGGGCGCTGAGTACGGTTATTGTTAGATGCTGCTGAGTCGAGTTCGACTCATAGTGACACTATGAACAACATATCTGAACCCTGTCCTGTTCTGTGCCATCTTAACACTTCCTGACATACTAGAGCTCACTGTGGCAGTCACTGTGTCAATCCACCTGGCTGATGGTCTTCCTCCCCTTTGGCTGACCGTCCATCATTCCCAGCATTATGTCCTTCCCCAAGGAACATGCCCAAAGTATGTGAAGTGAAGCCTCATCCTCCTTGCCTCCAAAGAGCACTCTGGCTGCATACTCTCAAACACATACTACAAATGGTTAATATGTTCTCTGCTAAAAAAGTGGTTGATGGTTCAAGTTTATCCAGTGTCCTCAGAAGGAAAGCAATCTACTAGCAAAAAATTAGCTTATGTGTTTTGAAAATCCTATGATGCACAATTTTACTCTCTCTCTCTCACACACACACACGTCAGGATGAGTCAGAATGCACTAGATGGCAACTGGGTTTTGGTTAACAGCTAATGATGCTAAATCCTTTAATGATTTTATGTGCCTGTTTTGTTGAATGTAAACTCATCACAAAATATTATCGATTTTCTAATTGGATTTTTTTAACTGTTGAAGTTTGAGAGTCCTTTATACAGTCTAGATACTCATCAAAATTGACAATAAAATAAGGTCCTAGGAAAAGATGTGATGCTAACTGAAATGTTTCAAATGACAGATGTAGCCCTGGATGTGCTCCCCAGTGCATGCCAGGAAACCTGCAGGACAGCTGTTTAATAAAGAAGAGATTAATGTTTGTTCCTATTCCCAAGAAGGAAAATTCAACAGAATGTTGAAATTATCAGCTGGACAATGACTAAGGATGACAAAAGAAAACTAGATGCCCTCGAGTTGTGGTGCTGGAGAAGAGTTTTGAACATACATGAAGAGGGTGGAACCAAGTCTCTCCTTAGAGACTAGGCTTTTTTTTTTTTTTTTTTTTTTTTAGAGACTAGGATTTTGAAGCTCCGTCTCACATACTTTGGGCATGTGGCCAGGAGGGACCAGTCCTTGGAGAAGGACATCATGCATGGAAGGGTGGTGGAACAGTCCAGGAAAGGAAGACCCTGGATGAGATGGACTGATAAAGTATCTTGGGTAATGGGGGTTGGTGTGTCAGAATTAGTGAGACTAGCTAAGGACAGGGAAGGGTTCAGAACTGCTGTATATAAGGTTGCAGACGACTCAACAGCACCTAACAACAAAAACATACTATGTTGGTTGTTTTTATTTAAGCCTGTTGTTTAGGGTCAACAAGACATGGGGGAGGGCCTTTGTATTTAAAAATCAGTTGCTATTATATTTTGGAGGAACATTCTTCTAAGTGGTACAGCACTCTTCTGTCAATATGCTGTAATGAGATAACCTGGGATTGCTGTGATGCTGAACTTTGTGCCACTGGGTATCAAATGTCATAATGGTTGCCTGTTGTGGACAGTGTTTGGTGGAGCTCCCAGTTTAAGACAGGTTTGGAAGCAGGAGTGGCATCCAGTTCCTAAACCACATGCCTCTGGAAACTATGAACTTTGAGGATAGTTATAGAAAAGCTTCAGGCCTTTTGTTCACAGGGTTGCTATGAGTTGTGCTCAACTTGACAGCAATCAACAACAACAACATCATTAATATCATATGCAAGTAAAATACTACAGAGAATCCTTAAAAAATGGCTAGACTAGTACATAAACAGAGAATTGCCAGATGTTTAAGCTGGATTTTTTTTAAGCTGGATATAATTGTTAATGTCAGATGGATCCTGGCTAAGAGTTAAGATTACTAGAAGAATGTCTACTTGTGCTTTATTGACTATGCAAAAGCATTTGACTACGAGGGTTATAACAAAGTTTGACTAACAATAAGAAGAATGGGAATTCCAGAACACTTGACTGTGCTCATGCAAAACCAATACCTAGATCAAGGAGCTGCTGTGCAAACAGAACAAAGGAATATACTGCATGGTTTAAAACTAGGAAAGGTGTACATCAGGGTTGTGACCTTTCTATATACCTATTTAATCTATAATTGAGCAAATTATTTGGGAATATACAATCTATAAAGAAAAATGTGGCATCAAGATTGGAGGAAAACTTATCAAAATGTTTCCTTATGCAGGTGACACAATGACAGATGGTTGCTGAAAATAAGGAGGACTTGAAGTGCTTACTGCAGAAAATAACACTGTAGCCTTCACTATGAATTGTACCTCAACATCACAAAAACAAAAAGCCTTGCCATCGGACCAATAGGCAACACCACGATGGATGAAAAAAGGACTAAGCATGTCAATGACTTCACCTTACTTGGATCCACAATCAATAAACTTGGTACCACAACTGGAATCAGAAGACACATTGCACTGGGAAAGTCTGCAGAAAGGGACCTCTCAGAATTATTGAGGAGTAATCAGGACAAAATCAGAGAGCTGGACAATGACTAGGGATGACAGAAGGAGAATTGATGTCTTTGAGGTGTGGTGCTGGAGAAGAGTATTAAATATACCATGGACTGCTAAGGGAACACACAGGTTCATCCTTGAGAGGGTTAAACCAGGCTGCTCCTTGGAGGCAAGGATTCTGAGGCTTTCTCTGACATACTTTGGACATGTTGCAAGGAGGGACCAGTCCTTAGGGAGGGACAGCGCAGGATAGGAAGAACTTTGATGAGAAGGCTTGATTCAGTGACTGAGGTAATGGAGGGAGATGTGTCGGAGATGGTGGGATTGGCACAGGATAGGGCAGAGTTTAGGGCTGCTGTACATAGGGTCGCTATGAGTCACAGACGGCTCGACGGCACATAACAACAAGAACGATAAAAGTGTGCCTGACTCAGGCCTTGGTCTTTTTAGTTACTTGCTATGCATCTGAGAGCTGGACAATGACTGAGGATGACAGAAGAATTAGTTGTAGACAGAAATTTTATCCTTTGCTTTTACCTAAACATTTTACAGTAATGATCCATTTACAAGGATTGCTGGTTGTTTTTTTTTTTTGGGGGGGGGTTGTTTTTTCCAATTAAAGTGTGACATTTAAGTCAAAAGGCTTTTTTTTTTCTTTTTTGTTTGGCTTATGTTTGAACGTCCAATTGTTTAAGCATCATTTGTTAAAAGGCTTTATTTTTCATCCATTAAATTGCTTTTGCAAAAAAATCAGTTGTCCCAGTCCAGATTCCACCAAATCTCTTCAACGAGATGGACAAAGTATTATCAACCACACATGGAAAGGAAAGAGACCCTGGATAAGCAAACCAGTACCAAAGAGCAAGCTCTGTGGGAGCTTAGTGGTAAGGAGTTTTGCAATGCCAACTCAAGACCTGCAGTTCAAATACACCAGCTGTTCTGTGAGAGAAAGATGGGCAGTCTTCTACTGTGTGATTTACTGCCTCTGAAAACTTGCTGGATGGTCAGCCCTGAGATGTGACTGATGGTATATAACAACTAAAGAAGAAAAACAGGAGATCTTACATTTCCTGATCTCAAAATCACCAATACAGTCATGGTAGCACAAATAGCCTAGCACAAATGGCCAACAGATATGCAGACCAAGGGACAAGAACTTAGAAACCAGAAGTAAATCTTTAAAGAGACGATGTTTGTTAAAAGAGATGAAATTCATTAAGTAAGGAGAGTCTCTTTAACAAAAGGTGCTGGCAAAGCTGGTATCTATTTGTAGAAGATTGAAACAAGATTCATACTTCACAATGTAAACAGAAACCAACTCAGGAAGGATGAAGGGCCCAGTTGTAAAACTGAAAACTAGAAAAATCATCAAAGAAAAAGGAGACTTTAACTAGGGGTCCTAATTGATGGCTGTTGATTGCCATCGAGTTGAGCATGACTCATGGCGACCCTATGAACAAAAGGCCCGAAGCCCTTCTATAACTATCATCAGTTATCAAAGTTCATAGAGTTTCCAGAGGCATGTTGCTTAGGAAGTGGATTATCAAATATAACTTAAAATGCTCAATCATCAGAAGATAAACCAGACAACTTGAATCTCTGAAAAAATGTAAACCCACACATATGTCCATCAAAAAACTTTTCCAAAAAGAATAAATGGAGAAACAATACACTTGGGAAAAAAAATATTTAGCAACAACATATCTGACAAGGGTTGTTGTTATGTGCCATCGAGTCGCTTGCAACTCACAGCAACACTTGGGGAAAAAATATTTAGCAACAACATATCTGACAAGGGACTAATCTATAAAATTTGTAGAAAATTCCCATACCTCAACCCCAAAAAGACAAGCAACCCAATTAAAAAATGGGCTGAGGACATGAAAAAATAGTACTGTACCAAAGAAGGTATTAAGAGGGCTTAATGATACAAAAATGCTGGAGAGCATTAGCTATTATGACCACTACGCAACACTGGATAATGACTAGGGATAATAGAAGGAGAATTGATGTCTTTGAGCTGTGGTGCTGGAGAAGAGTACTGAATATTCCATGGACTGCTAAGAGAACAAACAGGTTCATCTTGGAGGCAAGGATTCTGAGGCTTTGTCTTGACATATTGTGGACATGTTACAAGGAGGAACCAATCCTTGGAAAGGGAGATCATGCTTGGGAGGGTGGAGGGACAGTGCAGGAGAGGAAGACCTTCTATGAGATAGATTGATTCAGTGGCTGGGGCAATGGGGGTAGCTATGTCAGAGACAATAAGATTGGCATAGGATAGAGCAGGGTTTAGGGCTGTTGTACATAGGGCTACTATGACTCACAGGGGACTCAACGGCACATAACAACAATAACAACAACAATTTCTTTTATTAGACCATCCGGCTCATTACCACCTGGGTCTTGATTCTCAAGCGTCTTATTTAATTTTTTTACAACTTTGAATTTTCCTTGATTCTCACTTCACACATTCCATGTTCTGATTACTGATAATGCTGTTATTTCTCATGGTAAGTCATGCCATGTAATAAATGGAGGTCCCAAAAGCTTTAACTCCATCACTGACATCAAGGTCAAGTCTACACTGAGGAGACTATCTTGCCCAGCTATATTTTGAGTGCTTTCTAAGCTGCAAGGCTCTTCTTCCAGCGCTGTATCAACAGATAATTATTCTGTTGCTATCCATAATGCTCCCACTGACAGTGCTTCAGTAGGTCATTGGGTCATTCTTCCTAGGTGGGCTTAGTCTGGAAGCTCTCTGATAAAATCTGTTTCAGCATGGTGACACGGCTGGACTCTGAAATACTGTAGTACCATTTACAGCATCAGAGTAACAAGCAAGCAACACATTACAACACACTCAATCACCAACCATTATTATTGTCTATTCCTCCCTTTCTTTTATCAGGTTCTATCAGGTTTAACTTCACATATTCTAGAGAGTGGATACACATTTAGGATTATTATATCCTTTAGTATTGTTGTTGTTAAGTGTCATCAAGTCGAACATGACTCATAGTGACCCTAGGAATAAAAGACTTGAACTCTGTTCTAGAACTATTGTCATTTCTCTAAGTTCATAGAGTTTCCAGAGGCACGATGTATAGGAAGCGGATGCCAACCCTGCTTTCAAGGTTGTTTTAATCTGGGAGCTCCACCAAACACTGTCCACCATGGGTAACCATTATGGCATTTGACACACCAGTGGCACACTGTTCAGCATCACAGCAACCCCAAGTTGCCTCAGTACAGGAAATTGACAGACGTGTGTTGTAGCACTTAGAAGAATGTTCATCCCAAATACAATAACAGGGCACACCTGGCTTTTTTTTTTTAAATTTTATTAATTTTAATAAACATTTATAGAGATTTTGGATTTCCATTCATTCATTCATTGCTGCACTTTTCACATGGCTTTTAAATACCAAGGCCCTGCACCTGGTCCTATTGACTTTAAAGAAGCAGCTTCCCACCCACAGCTCATTATTAGCTAAATCCAGCCAATCCAATCACCTCACACACAATTGTGAATGAAATAAAAAAACCAGTCCACACCAGACCCTCAACCAACATAAAACATTCTACTTTCCAGAATCCAAGGCTTCATATATCAGCCTCCAAACTGGAGACTTAGGGCCCACCCAACTTTTAATACCAAGGCCCTCCAGCAAGTCCTTTGGTGCAATGACCCTTTAATAATACTGCTTTCATCCTCGGCAATTTGCTACACTTTGAAGTCTACTGTGTAACACATCTACACAGCCACTCCAACTTTATTTCGATTAACATTTGTGTAGTCCTCTCTTTCACACTCACCTCCATAAATCACTAAAAATCAGTTTCTTACAGATAGTAAATAATTAAAGTTAAAAAAATCCATCCTGACAGTCATTTTTCTAAAAGCATTTTCATTTACATTGACTATAATTGTTGATATATTTGGATTTAAATCTATTGGGGCTTTCCCCCCTTTCATATATACTGTATTTTATACATTCCCTCATTCACAATGTATTTCATACCATCATTCCCATGCATTTTGTCTAAAAAAATTAATCACCATTGATATATGCCCACTATTACCCTGTCTTTTCAGATTCCCACTTGATCTTTTCTAACTCCTCTACCCTCTTCTTCAACCAAACTCTACAATATAGTGATTTCTGCCCCCTTGGCTCCCTCTCAACCCCTTGTCCTCTCGCCTTCCCCTCTTCTGACATTTATACACATCTTAGTAGTTACCTATTTTAATAATTGCCTTATGTAATATATGTCCTTATGAGATTAAGTTTGTTCATTCAGCATAATGCTCGTTAGCCTCTCTCCCATGTAATATAGGATTTTCTGAAACTATTGCTCCTGAGTGCTTCCATAGTATTCCATCTTGTAAATGTGCCACAACTTCTCAACCCATTTGTTTGTGGATGGGCATTTGGGCTGTTTCCATATCCTTGCTATTGTGAATAATGCTGCTATGAACATTGGTGTACAAATCTCCCTTTGTGTCTCAGTTCTATTTTCCTCATAGTGTATTCCTAGCAGTGGAATGGTTGGGTCATATAGAATTTCTTTGTTCAGCTTTTTGAGGAAACAGCAAACTGCCTTCCAGAGTGGTTATACTATTTTACAACCCCACCAACAATGAGAATTCCAATCTCTCCACAGCCTCTCCAACATTTATTGCTTGCTGTCCTGTTAAACTTTGCTCCTGCTACAGGGGTGAGATGGTATCTCATTGTGGTTTTCAGCTGCATCTCTCTGACTGCCACTGGTTTTGAGTATTTCTTCATATGTTTGACCAGCCAGATGTCTTCTGTGAAAAGTCTTTCCATGTCTTTTGCCCACTGTACAATTGTGTTATCAGTCTTTTTCTCGTGGAGACCCTGTAGAATTCTGCAAATTTTCATTATGAGACCCTTGTCTAAGATATCATTACCAAATGTTTTTTTCCCAATTAATAGATTTTCTGTTTACTCTATTGGAAAAATTTTACACACAGTGGGATTTAATCTTTCGAAGGTCTCATTCATCAATGTCCTGGTTGTGCATTAAGTTTATTATTTTATTATTTGTTTTCTGTTTATTATCTCAGTCTTTAGTTTCTCTGTTTCCCCTTTCTCACTTCATACATTCATTTATTGCTTTTCTTTTAGGTTATTTGAATATGTTATTTTATATAC
>NW_006399917.1:1268897-1277633 GCF_000299155.1 Elephantulus edwardii
CCTATATGCAGAACAGATTATCCGGGAGGCTGGGCCCTATGAGGAGAAATGTGGGGTCAAGATTGGTGGACGATTTATCAACAACCTGCGTTATGCGGATGACACAACATATATACATATTTAATTGGTCATAGAACTAGGTGGATTGACATAGTGACTGCAGCAAGAGGCTCCAGTGTGTAAGAGATTGTGAGGATGGCACAGGACAGGACAGAGCTCAGCCCCGTGGTTCACAGGGTTGTGATGAGTTTTACTTGACTTGACAGCACCTAAGAATAACAACAAAGTCTACCCAGAATCATAGTTTACTACTTTAGGTAGACTATTGTCAAGTAGACCACTGCTGTTGTTGTGTATCGTCAAGTTGGAACTAACCCACAGCTGACCCTACGGTGGGTTTTCAGAGACAGTTAATCGCATGGAAAGAGATTGTTTATATTTCTATCACGGAGCAGCTGGTGGCCTCAAATCTTGTGCCTTTGGTATTGCAATACTGCTTCTTGCTATTGGGCCACCAGAGTTCCCTATGAAACCATTAGCACTTTTAAAACCTTCTACCTACTCCCCTTTATTCTGTAGTTGGCTTAGGTATTGTATCTTTATGGAACATCCTATTATATAATGTTGCAATTTTTTGTTTCAACTTTCACATAGGATCTTAAAGAATAGTATGTTTCAGTTACCCAGATTCTTACCATTTCTGTTGTTCTTTCCTTGTTCCTGATGTCCTACTCATACTAGTTCCTAAAAAAGCTACCTTCTGAAATTATTTTTTGAGCACATCTGCTAACAAAAATTCCCTTCATTCTCCTTCATGTGAGAAGACTTTTATCTTGCATTAGTATCTGAACAAAGTTGCATCACTTCCTTCTGGCCTTTATTACTTATAATGAGGTATTCAGTCATCTAAGATGCTCTCTAGATGCTTGAATAATATTGTTTTTCTTTGCTTTTAGTTTTCAGCAAGTTTGAGTATGATGTGTTTGGACGTGGGTTAGGTGACTTGGTGGTAGAGTAGTTAGGTGCTTGACTGCTGACTGAAGGGTCAATGGTTTGAACCTACCGCTGTCCCACAGAAGAAAGATGTGGTAATATGCATCCATAAAGATTTACAGACTTGGAAACCTTATGGTACAATTCTATAATGTCCAATAGGGTCACTAAGAATCAGAATCAGCTTCCAGCAGTGAGTTTGAGTTTGGGGTGGGTTTGCAGTTTTGTGGTTTTTTAAAAAATCTATCTTATTTGTGATTTGCTAAGCTTCCATAACATATATGTCTTTTGCCAAACCTAAGTTTTCAGCCATTTTTTCTAGATCCTGCTGACTTAAACATTCTGGGGTTTGTTTTTTTGTTGTTGTTTTTTTTTTGGTATTGTCTTGCAGGCCTCTGGAACTGTCAATTATTTTTTCTGTTTCTTGGATTGGATATTTTCTATGTGATCTATTTTCAAGTTCATGGGCTCTTTCATCTCTATTTTGCTAATAAGACTTCTTTTGATTGTAGTATTGATAGTAGGGAGCTCTGGTGGCCTTGCGCTGCACTGCCTGCCCGAAGGCACATGGTTTGAATCCACCACTTACTCCGTGGGAGAAAGATGGACAATCTTCTCCCTTGTAAATCACTGCCTCTTAAAAACGACTGGAGGGCCAACTATGAGTCAGCTCCGGTTTAGCAGTAGATAACAACAACATATTAACAGTATTTCTTGTTGTTGTGTACTGTCAAATCTGAAGAGGCCCATAGCTGACCCTCTGGTGGGTTTTCAGAGGCAGTTAATCACACAGGAGGAGACTGCCCATCCTTCTCCCAAGAGGAGACTGACCATCCTTCTCCCACGGAGCAGCTGGTGTATTTCTTTGCACTAAAATTTTTATTTGATTCTTTAGATAGCTTCTTTCTTTTTTGAGACTTTGTACTGTTCTCTTTTTTCCTCCTCATGAGCGCTAGCTAACCCTTAATTCTTAGACAATTTTTATCGTAGCTGTCTTCTACATCATCTTAGCACTAGTATCTTTTTTTTTTTTTAAGTAATAAAATGGGGCAGGGGTATGTCAGTTTATTGATGTGTTTCAACACACTTCCAACAAAACAAAAGGCAAGATTGCCTTTCCAAAAACAAAACTGGTAAAAGCCAATATATTACTGTAAAACAATTGTATATGTTTGTGCATTTCCCCCTCCCATATTTAAATAAACATGATTTCTTCTGCCATGTACTTAGTTTTAAGTAAGCGTAATTAAGAGTTAGTCTTCATTTTTTATTATGACAGCCATTATAAAATCCCTAAATGTATTTCTGGAGAACATGTTAGGATTGTTACAATATTCTCCCAAAAAGCAGGTGTGCTTGGGAATTTACTACGTTAGTTTTAGGCACAGCCTGCACATGTGTGTCACTGATGGGAAACCACTGCCCTTCTGTTGATTCCATTTCAAAATCTGTGGCATCACCAAGAACAAGATTAGAGAGATGACTATTTGCATTTCTTGCCTTGGCATAGGCAGTATAATATCCAGACCTCACAGGCACTAGTATTGTTGGCTGGCTTTTATCCACGCAAGCTGAAAATGTCTTGATTCTTTACCTACCAAATAATGATGGAATATATTTGGAAAGCCTGACTGTATGATTAGACTCTATCTTTCTTAAATCTCATTTAATGGTTGATTTTTCAGCTGTAGCAGGCAATCAATGCCTTTGGTTTCAGGTCACAAGTTTCAACCAGCCATGTGTGAGTTATGCTTCCTGTTTTCCAAGACTTTGCAGTAATGTTTAGATGAGTCTCCGTTACTTAGTAGCCAATAATCTGTTGTTAGGTATCATTGAGTCACCTGAGACTCATGGCGACCCTACATACAGTAGCTCTGAAGCCTGTGCTGTCCTGAGTCAGTCTCACTGACTCTAACACACCTACCCCCATTACCCTAGTCACTGTGTCAACGCATCTCATCTGGGGTCTTCCTTTCTTGTGCTCTCCCTCCACCCTTCTGAGCATGATGTTTTTCTTCAATGACAAGTCCCTCCTGGTCAAGTACCCAAAGTATGTGAGATGGAGCTTCAAAATCCTAGTCTCCAAAGATAAACTCAATTTCACCCTCTCCACAACAGACCTGTCTGTTCTCTTGGTGGTCCACGGTATGTTCAAGACTCTTCTCCAGCACAACTCAAAGGCATCGATGATTCTTCTGTCATCCATGGTTATTTTCCAGGTCTCTGATGCACAGCAAGTATCTGTAAAGACCAGGGCCTGAATCAGGCACACTGTAGTCTGTAGACTGACATCACTGCTCTTCAGAACTGTGGAGAGTAGATTCCCCTAATGAAATTCATCTTTTGATTTCCTAACTGCTGGTGCCAAGTGCACTGATTGTGAAGCCGAGCAAGTTGAAACTGTTAATAACCTTACTCTCGTGATCTATCATGGTGCTGCTAATTGGCCCAGTGGTCTTCTTTTTTATTTTATTCCCCCCCCCCACAGTGGTCTTCTTTATGTTAAACTTCAATACATATTAAAGGCTACAGTCCTTGACTTGCTGGAGCAAATGCTTCAGGCTCTCCTCAGTTTCAGCAAGCAAGGTTTTGTCCTTTGCATAATGTAGGTTGTTGATGAGTCTTTCTCCAATTCTGATAAATTTCACATTCCTCCTCATAAAGCCCAGCCTCCTGAATGATCTGTTCATTCTGAAAACCCTATGTACAATAGTCAGTATGAGGTTCCTAAAATCCTTGGTTTATGTTTAGGATCAGAAGCACATATACATAACTCAGGGATGGAACCATGAGTTCATAAATATTTCTATGTGTTTCTTTTGTGACCACTGCCCTTTCTTGATCACTTTCATATTTCGGGTGACCTGGAAGGTAAGGAGTCGCACTGTCAACTCAAATGCAGGCAGTTCAAATCCACCAACTGCTCCATGGGAGAAAGATGGGCAATCTCCTTTTGTGTAATTTACAGCCTCTGAAAACCCCAAGGAGGGTCTGCTCTGAGTTGGTTCCAACTGGATGGGACTGAGTTTTCTGAGTTCTTGTTATATGGTTGCTAGGTGATCTTGAGTCAATTATGATTCACAGTGACCCTGTGGAGAACAGATCTGAACCCTCTCCTTTCCGGAGCCACCCTCACAATGCCCACTGCTGTAGTCACTGTGTCACTTTGCCGACATTCTTCTTTGCTGATCTACTTTTCCAAACATGATGCCTTTTTCCCAAGGACAAGTTCTTCCTGACAACATGCCCAAAGTCACGTGAGGTGAAGTTTCACCATCCTTGCCTCTAAGGAGCACCCTGGTTGCACTTACTCCAAGATAGATGTGTTTGTTCTTTTGGTAGTTGATGGGATATTCAATACTTTTCACCAAACCACAATTGAAAAGCAACAACTCTTCTTCTGTCATCCCTATTTACTGCCCAACTTTCATGTGCATATGAAGCAATCATAAATACTCTGGCTTGGGTGTCTGACATCCTTACTTTTTGGAAGTTTAAAGTGATCTTTGACAGCAGATTTGCCCAATGCAACAACACTTTTGGTTTCTCAACTACTGTTATCATGAGAAATGACTTTGGAGCCAAGTCAAATAAAATTGTTGACAACTTCAGTCTTTTTGCTACCAAGCAATCCTCCACAAGGAAGCTTCAGCTTTGCCCTTCTCTGTCTCATGTATTACGTTACTCAAAGTTCCAGCACTGAGAGGACAGAAGAACAGGCACCAACAGAAAGGAAGAATCCTTTCCCTCAGAGTTGTGGATGCCTGTGGCTCCTATGCGCACTGCTCTGGTAAAACTTCTTGGTGCCTGGAACGTGAGAGAACAAAAAATCCCCACCAAATTTACAAAGAGGCAATCAGAGGTCTTTACCTGGTATCTCTGCATGTTTTTGGTCGCCCTGATGGCAATGTGGGCCAGAAAAGCAAGGACTCCCCTAGAGTTCTCGCCCTGTGTGTCTCCTGCCTGCTTCCAAGTTACAGGCCACCTCATGTCCAGGCTGTGAGACTGGACTCAAATGGTATGCATCACTGGCCTTGTGATACTCCAAATTCTGATCTTCGTCTCAAACCTTCTTGCTACTATTTACTTTGCAGAGTTTTTAGAGAGCTCCTCCATGCATTCGCCCAGATTTTATAACGATTCAGTGGCAGATGCAGAGCGGAGCATGTTTCGTTTACTCCTTGCTAACTGGAACTGCTCATTTTCTCTTAAAGCCTGATTTTTAAGCACTCCTTTTAGGTTATTGCCCTGACTATCTGTAGGGAGTTGTAGGGAAGCCTCCTACAACAAAGAGAGCCCCCGAGCCCCCTTTCTCCGCCTTGGATGCTAATACAAAGGCCAAGTCTCTTTGGGGACTAGAATTTAACAGCCTTGTAGATTAAAGTCAGGTCATCTCGTTTCATGTGATTTACACCCTCAGAAACCCAAAGGAAGATCAGAGGTGAGTCGGTTCCAGCTCAACAGCTGTGAAGTAAAGTGTGAAAAGCAGGGGTAAAGAGGAAGCAGAAACGTTCAACTGTCAACGTGCAAGTGTGTCTGTCAGATTCATATCTGCTATCAAAGTCTTGTCCTGGTGTCTTGGGTATCTTGGTATCAGTTTCCCTTTGGAAATGTGAACACAACTCACCAGTTATCTCCACAAGTCGCAGCTTTGTTCAGGGTCTGGGACACAGCAATACTGGTGAGGTTATCTTTGTGATCATTAGCCTGAAATACTTCTTGGCCAACCTCTCGAGCATGCACGGAAATAACCAACAAAGCTCCACGTGAGAAACCAATCATGATATAGCCATCACCGTACCTGTAAGCAATAAAGGTAACAATAGCAAAAAAGATAGTTTTTTTAAAAAAAAGAGACTGACAATCAAGAACTTAAGTTTAGAATAGAGTTTCCTAGCACACCCATGCTTATTGAGGCGTTGTCCACAATAGCAAGGAATTGGAAACAACCCAAGTGCACATCAACAAACAAATGGATAGAGAAGCTGTGGTATATTCACACAATGGAATATTACGCTGCATTGAAAAACAAGGAACTCATGCAATATTAATCAAAATGGGTGACTCTGGAGGACATTATGCTGAGTGAAGTATCCCAATCACAAAAGGACAAATACTGCATGGTGCCACTGTTGTAAAACAGGACTGACCTTGGGGTTGGGGAGAGACTGAGAAAGATGGGTTCAATAATGTATACTGCATTGAAACAGATGAGGGAGAAAGCTGTGTAAAAATTATACGTGATTAGGTATTTCTGTCATGACAGGAGTCCAGAGCGAAGGCTACATGGTGGAGTGGACCTGGGGGAGGGATTTTAAAACAATGAAAGAATTTTTCTTTTACTTTTCCAAGAGGGTAGTGTTCTGGGGGGTAGGGTTGAGAGGGGAGAAATGTGCAACAATGAATGAATGGAAATCTAAAGTCTCTGTAAATTTTTACTGAAATTAATAATAAATTTAAATTTTAAAAAAAAGAATAGAATTTCTTAAGAATCTCCTGTGTGACAGACCATATTCTAGGTAGTTTTACTTCCTCAATCAGATTGTAATCCCGACAAGCTGGTGTTAGACTCAGTAATTAGTTGTTGTTAAATACTGTTGAGTTAGAACTGACCCGCAGCTGCCCCCAGCAGGTTTTCAGAGGCAGTGAATCACACAGGAGGAGACTGTTCATCCTCCTTCTGCAGAGCAGCTGATGGATCTGAGCTGCATACCTTTGAGATGGCAGCACAGCTGTTCACCAGTAAGCCACCAGAGCTCCCTAGACTCGATAAAGCCTTTTACAAACATCCTACAGAAAGGCACTTTGGAAGGAGACTGACAGCACAATGATTAAAATGTTCAGCTAACTGAAAGGCTGACAATTCAAACCCACCAGACACTCTGAAGGAGAAAAAAAAGGGGCATCTATGTTTACGAAGTTTACAGCCTAGGATACCCCAGGGGGCACTAATACTCTGTCCTAGTGTGTTCCTACTGTGACACTGGCGAGTCAAATGTGTTAATGGTTGGCTATCAAATGCGGACAGAGAGTGGGGTGGAGCTCCCCAATTAAAACAAGCTTGGAAGGAGGAGTAGCATTCACTTTCATAATAGCTTGCCTCCAGAAACCTTATGAACCTGAAGAGAGGATGAAAGGCACCCAAGCGTCAAGGACTCTCCTTCATAGGGTCGCTATGAGTCGCCTGCGACTCGACAGCACTTAACAACAACAACAACAATAGTGTTCCTAAGAGTCAACACTATTTGTAAGGTTACTACTAGCAAAGATAGAATGCTACAGAAAAACAGTCACATATTAATTAGTAAGGGGAAACCACACAGCTGTCTTTCTGTGATGACTTTTTTGTACATACCAACAATAGCAGACGATGCTGCCATAGCGCTGCTGAAATTCTAAATCATGTGGGCTATCTGGGTCATTCAGGTTAAAAAGAAACAAAGTTTTCTTGCCAAGCACCGCACTTATCTGCCAAAGAAGGTAAAGAGTGAAATAAATTACTCAGGACTTCATTAAAATACCAAAAAACAACATAAAAAATAGCAGAGCCTAATTAATGAAAACAGTGAAGCAAATTTAGAACTCTACACACATACCGCTCAATTATAAAATAGTTCTATTCCAAAGACCACGTCATTATGAAAGACACTGGCTTTATTTGAAGTGGAGGATGAACACACCAGGTCACAAGACGATTACATCATTACATAAATGCCAAGTTCCATCACTACATAACAATCAACCCACTAAGAATCATGAGTCTGTAAGGCACAAAATAGACAGCAGATTTTTTTACTATTGTTATAAACATGAAACTTTGGGTAATAAGATACTCGATAAGTGAAGAGTAACTGGTAAGCACATAAAAAAAAAGTATCCAATAATTAGTAACATAATCATGTGTCTAACTCAGTAAATGCATTTTTACAAACTTATTCCTCTAAGTCTTTGGAAGAAGCCTGGTAGCACAATGGTTGCAAACTGAAAAGTTGGCAGTTTAAACCTTCTAGCCTTTCTTGAGAGAGGATGGGAGAAAGATGGGATAATTTGCTTCTGTAAATATCACAGCCCAGCAAACCTTAGGAGTAGTTTTACTTTGTCCTCCAGTGTTGCTATCATCTGGAAAAGTAGAGGGGTTAGCAAAAGAAAGGAAGACCTTCAATGAAATACACTGACACGGCGACTGCAACAATGGGTCTGACCATGGTAGAGACTGGTAGGATGGTGCAGGGCAGAGGAAGATTCTGATCTCTTGTTCACAGGATTGCAATGAGCCATAGCCATAGACTTTATGGCAAATAACAAAATAATGTTGCTATGAATACGGATTACTGAGGGTACCTTGAGAAGGGTCCTGTGCTTTCCACATCTCCAACATACCTTTCAGAGCACAATAATATACTTCTGTGGAAGGACTTCATACATATTCTCTCTGATTGTCATTAAGAGCACCATGCTGTATGGAAATGTTAAGTATGACATACATATATCTACTGTGATTGAACTCAAGATTATTCATATAAAGTTTTTCAATTCAAAGAGGTTATTCTACTTTTAAGCCATCTGAGATGATAGATCTCCACCTCTACAGATGATCTCAACATCAAGAAAACAAAAATTCTTAACACTGGACCAACAACAGGCAACATTATAATAGATGGAGAAAAGATTGAAATGACTTCCTTTTACTTGGATCAACAATCAACACCCTTGGTACCAAGAGTCAGGAGATCAGGAGAAGTA
>NW_006399917.1:1280913-1281698 GCF_000299155.1 Elephantulus edwardii
AATGTCTGCCATCTTTGTCCCACAGAGCAGTAGCTGGGTTTGAACCTTGTGCCTTTGGGTTGGCAGTGCTCAGTCATCCACCAGACAACAGCTTTTTTAGGAAATAAATTCACTGCACTAAATCTACTCATGACGGCTGTGGAACCAATCTGGATTTCAGAAGGTAGGGGAGGAAATGTATCTAAGTATTAAAAAGTTATCTCAGTACTGAAGACAGAAATAACCTCCAGGGTCACTGCACTTGATAAGAGTGAACAATGAAAAGTTTGTAAATCAACACTTCTACACTGGCATAGCTGTTGCTACCACAACAATGGGAAGAGCATCCCCCACAGCAACAGGAAGCTGTCCATGTTGGCTGTGCTATCAGGAGGTCGGCCACAGCCAAAACAATCTTTAGGCCTTATAGACTGGACCCTACAAGGACTTAGCAAGTGATGGACCATGACATAGTTATCATTATAGATTCTCAACCATCTTAGAAAAAAAAAACAGTACATTATGCACAGTTACCAAAATGATTTGGGCATAAATTTGATTTTGCATCCTTACCATACTTTCAGTAGACATGCTTCGGTCATCAGTCCTTATCACGCAAAACTGCATGTCGCTGGGTTCATATCTCACTGATGTCTGCAGGGATTGAAAAAATAGGACTTGAAAAACAATGAAATAGTAAAACATTACACAAAAAGAGGGAGCCTTGAGGACATTATGCTAAGTGAAATATCTCAGTCACAAAAGGAAAAATACTGCATAACACTGCTGTTATAAATAGGACAGAT
>NW_006399917.1:1282783-1284368 GCF_000299155.1 Elephantulus edwardii
AAAAAAAATAAAGAAAATGTTAGAACTGTGAGCCAACCCAACTAATAAATATGCAAATAACTCCTGAGGCTGAAAATAGATAACCTGCTTTCATTTCTGAAAATCCTACTAGCACAAATATGCATAAATTCTGAATAAGCAAAATGCTTATCTTATATTCACTATCTAGCTTAATGGGATCTCGTGTGTCAGAAGTGTGAGGATGGAACAAGATAGAAGAGGGTTCGGATCTATTTGTTCATAGGGTCACTATGGGTCATACTCGACTCGATGGCACCTAACAATAACAACAACATCCAGTATCTCTATGAACTTGGAAAAAAAAGTAAGAGAATTTCCAAAGACAATATTAAAGATCAAAATGAAATGCAGAGTGGTGGAAAGACACTGATGATACAGACAGAGTAGCTGGTAAAGGGAGACAATGAAGAAGACATCTGTCTTGGTCTGATGTCGTTTTGCACCACTGAGTCAGGAGTGACTCTTAGCTAACCTTCCAGTGAGTTTTCATAAGCAGTAAATCACATGGGAATCAAATGCTCACCTTTATCCCATGGAGCAGCTGGTAGATTAGAAGTGTGTATCTTTGGGTTGACAGTGCAACTCCAGACCACTAAGACATTAGAGTTTGTGTCTGGGTCTTGGCTGAGGCTTTAGGATAGAAACACCAAGAGATGTTCCCTACCAAAAATGCGTAATTAAAAGCCTACTGTTCTAACTTCATTCTAGTCTAGGGTCAAATGTATCATTTGAGTTGTCAGGAAAGTCCAGATGTGAGAAATCAGTATAAAAAGTAGAAATACCCAGACTTATAATAGACCAACAGTATTTGGTATAAACAAGTTGAATCCTCTTCCAAAGATGTGAAAAAATTCCAGAGGGAAGTCTTGTTCCAAACAAACTCACGATTCAAAATGATCAACCTCTCAAAGGAAAGAGAGCAAGAGTTGAGGAGGAAACAACACATGTCCAAGTCATTCCATGAACAAATGTCTGTCTCGTGACAAATGGTCACAAGACCAGATCATTGGATGGTGCCTGGGTACCATCACTGAACACTGTGACAGAGTCAACACAGGATTCTTGTCAATGCGGGTGTGGGTTTGGGGGTGGGGAGGACTGTAGAACAGAATTCTAAATTGTCATGGAATCTAGACTTTCTGGAGCTATTGAGGCCAGATGAAACCCCAAAACTATTGTCCTCAAATAATCAGAAACTAGAAATATCCCGAGGTCTCCTTCTTAATAGGCTACATAGGGGACTCTAGTAGCCTAGTGGCAAGAAGCTGTGCTGTAATCCTGAAGGTACACGATTTGAATCCACCAGCTGCTCCTCGACAGAAAGATGGGCAATCTCCTCCCATGCCATTAACTGCCTCTGAAAACCTGCCGGACGGTCACCTGTGGGTCAGATCCAACTTGATGGTAGAGAACAACAACAAATGGGTTAAAGTCAGTTCGCCTACTTAGGTAAGAATGCTTGCCTTGAGCATTGTGCTCTTCTGAAGAACTATGGGATCAAATGGACAACAGCAACTCAGAAGCTCAAGTAGAAAGCTTAGAGGTACACGTTCATGTTAATGGA
>NW_006399917.1:1284668-1286168 GCF_000299155.1 Elephantulus edwardii
GCCTCTGAAAATCTGCTGGAGGGTCAGTTATGAGTCAGCTCTAACTTGACAGTACATATCAACAACAAAGGCGAAAAAAGATTTGTAAATATGAAAACAGACAAACTTACCCTCAAAAGTTCACGACCTATAAAATATTTTCTAAAGATAACATAAAGAATGCAAAAACCTCAGTGAGGTAGGCAAAAGATTATACAGTTGAAGAAAGAATAAGTGAACTGAAGGACACTTTTGAGGAAATTGTCCAGAAGATTCCACAGGCATGAGAAGGGTCTACATGTCTAAGAGATATTCCAGAAAAGTAGACTAGAAGTAGAAAAATATTTAAAGAGACAATGACTATAAAGTTTCCACAGGTGATGAAAGACAGCAGTCTTCACATTTGGAAAACATGACAAGTGTTAAGAGAAATAAAAATGTTAAGTAACAGGGTGACGATCAAATGAAAAAATCAAAGAACAAAGCTTTAAAATAATTGTGAGAAAAAATAAAAGAAGCAAGACTTCAAATGTCTAGTCTTTTTTTACCAAACAACATAAATTGTATTGTTAGGTGATGCAGAGTTGGTTCCAAATTACAGCAACTCTATATAAAACAATTTGTCTTCTGATTTCTTGACTGCTGCTACAATGAGTACTGACTGTGGATCCAAGTTGAATGATATCATTGATAATTTCTATCTTCTCCATCTATCAAGATATGCCTCCAGGACATAACTGTTTGTTCTCTTGACTGTCCATGGGATGTTCAATGCTCATCTCCACACCACAACTCAAAAGGCATCAATGATTTCCTATCATCTTTATTCACTGACCAGCTCTCAGATGCACAGCAAGTAATTCAAAAGACCATGGCCTGAATCACATGCACGTTAGTCTTCAAACTGACATTACTCTTCAGTAATTTGGAGAGGTCCCTAACTACAGATTTTCCCAGTGCAATGGGTCCCCTTATTTCCTGACTGCTGGTACCAAGGGTGTTAAGTGTGGGTCCAAACAAGACGAAGCTGTTGACAGTGTCAATCTTCTCTCCATCCATCATGACACTGCCTATCAGTCTAGTGGTAAAAATCCTTGTTTTCTTGACATTGAGAAGGAATGCACTCTTTGATCTTCTGCAACAAATGATTCAAAAGTCCTCCCCACTTTCAGCAAGCAAGATTGTGTTATTATCAATGAGTCTCCTGCCAATCCTAATGCCACACTCCTCTTCATAGAGTCTAGCTTCTCAGATAATTTGCTCAGCATACAGACTGAATAGGTGTGGAGAGAGAATACAGCCCTGGCACATTCCCTTCCCATTTCCAAACTATGCAGTGTCCCCCTACTCTGTTTGCACAACAGCCTCCTGGTCCAGGTAGAGGTTCTGCATAAGCACCATCAAGTCCTGTGGGATTCTCATTCTTCTCAATGTCAGCCACACTTGTTATGATCCAGACAGTCAAATGCTGTTGCATAGTCAATAAAACACAAACAGACATTATTCTATTATTTCTTACTT
>NW_006399917.1:1287528-1296383 GCF_000299155.1 Elephantulus edwardii
CCAGATTTCTTGGCACAACTTGGTGAGCACATCCAGGGCAGCATCTGTTAACTGAAATATGTCAACTGGTATACCATCTATTCCGGGGGCCTTATTTTTTGCCGTTTCCTTCAAAGCAGCCTGAACTTCTGGTGCCATAGCCTCTTCTAAATCCTGCTTGAACTTTTGGCAGTTCCCTTTGTACTGTTCCAGCCATTTTTGAATGATCTTCAGCATTATTTTGCTTGCATGTGATATTAATATTGTCTGATAGTTTCCACATTCATTTGGGTAACTTTCCTTTGGAATAGGAACAAATATGGCCCTCTTCCAATCTGTTGGCCAGAGAGCTGTCTCCATATTTCCTGGCACTGACTGGTGAGTGCATCTAAGGGTGCACCTGTTAATTGAAACAAGCCAACTGTTATTCCATCAATACCTGGGGCTTTATTTTTTGCCAGTGCCTTCAATGTAGCTTCTACTTCCTCTTTCATAACCACTGGCTCCTTTTCATATGGTACTTCCTGAAATTTTTCAGTGTCAATCAATTCTTCTGGTACAGGGATGCTGTGTATTCCCTCCATCTTCTTTTGATGCTTTCTGGGTCACTGGACGGTAAATGAGGGAAAAAATTCTAAGGTCACGTTTTGGTTCAGTGGAAGAAAAAAAGGCCACTATTTATTAGTGAAGTCTGGTGTCATGGTGTTAGCCTAAAAGTTAGCTTTTTTAATGCCATGAGTTAGCCCCCTCTGGTGTCCAGCTACCTTAAATGCAGACACATGGTCTTTCAAATCAGCATGGTCTTAAAAAATAGACATCAGCTGTGCAACTCGGATAAGGGAAAGAGCGCTTCTCACATTGGGGCAGCATGATTTGAGGTGAGTACGGCTGGCGGCAGCAAGACCCTGGTGAAGGCGAGACACTGGTGATGGAGAGGCTGTGGCACTTCTGTGGGCAAACGGTGGTTTCTTGCATTTTAGCTGGCCACACTTAAAGGTCTTGCTCTTTTTGCTAGATGTTTGAAGGAGAAGCTGACTTATAACTGCTCGGAGGCAAACCTTGCTGGATGATTTAGATTTGATTGATGATATGAAAGCAGAGCCTGGTCTTGTTGAGAAATTGTGCCTTGGAACTGTTGAGCTGAAGCCTGGACTTGTATTGTGAGATATTAGTTGCCACCCCCAGTAATAAACCTCCTTCTCAGTAACACAACTGTGAGTTTGTGAGTCAGCAACAAATAAACGAACCTCTTGCTG
Source organism: Elephantulus edwardii (assembly GCF_000299155.1). Taxonomy (NCBI): domain Eukaryota; kingdom Metazoa; phylum Chordata; class Mammalia; order Macroscelidea; family Macroscelididae; genus Elephantulus; species Elephantulus edwardii. The sequence goes on from NW_006399917.1 coordinate 1,288,764, forward strand.
TTGGCGTGGCTCTACAAGGCACCATCGGGCTGGGCTATGGGCTCTTTATCTGCTTTCTACTCAGGCAGTGAGGGGCCGTGCCATTCTTACTCCCTCTGGACCTTTCAGAGAGACTCTCACCACCATTTGCCCCCATGTCCTGTTTTCTGCTCCCCTTAGATAGATGTGGAAACAAAGAAAGTGTAACATTTGTATTATACAGCTATTATTCTAATTCTAACCAGATTCACTGCCAATGATTCACTTCTAACTCATAGTGACCCCATGGGACAATGCAGAACCGCTCCCCCAGACTTTCCAAGGTTGCAATTACTGAAGTGGACTGCCTCATTTTTCTTCCACAGAGCAACTGATGGATCTGAACTGTCGACCTTTCAATTAGCAGCATAGCATAACAGTAACTATATCACCAATGGCATGGAATAATAAAAATTATATAGGTTTCATAGCAAATTATTCTGTTAACTAATGCCAGATTAATTTTAAGGCTATTTTAATAAAAGTGAAAGAAACACCAAAACTATTGGAACCTCTGTAATTTATTGGGAGTCTGGTAACAGCTTAGCCTATACCCTGAGTAAATAAAGCCACCTTTTGTCTTTTAAGAGCTCCGGTGGTCAAGTCCATAGGGAGTGCCTTTTTGAAGGTTCAATTCACCAAGGCTCCTTCGAAGAAAGATGGACAGTTTCCTGCCTTGCAATTTAGAGCCTCCAAAAACTCACCAAAGGGTCACCTTTGTTGGTTGAAACTCGACAACAGAGAGGTTTTCTCTCTTAAAGATTCAATCCAACTTTCATTGATTTCCTCATCTTCTAAATACCTTAAGATCTGAATACTATATAATGAAATCTAACAATAATCATGTCAAATTTTTGGTTAATTATTTCTTTTTCTTGAGAGTAGATGCTTATGATTGTTATGTGTCATCAAGTTGACTACGACTCACAGTTACCCTATGAACAGTACCTCTGTACCTTGCCGTATCTTGAGCCAATCTCACTGTCTCTGACATACCTGTCCCTATTACCCTAGTTACTGTGTCAATTAACTTCAACCAGGGTCTTCCTTTCCTGTGCTGTCTCTCCACACTTCCAAGCATGATATCCTTCTCTAAGAACTGGTCCCTTTTGGTAACATGCTCAAAGTCTAAGAAATGGAACTTCAAAATCCTTGCCTCCAATGAACAGCCTGGTTTCACCCTCTCCAGGACAGACCTTTTTGTTTTCTTGGCGGTCCATGGTATGTTCAATACTCTTCTCCAGCACCACAACTCAAAGGCATTTATTCTTCTGTCATCGTTAGTCAAATAACTGAGAAGATCATAGCCTGGATCAGCTGCTAGATGCCTCATTCACAAACACTGAGAATTACAAATTTTTGGTGTTGTTTTTTTAAACTTTTGTTGTTTTATGCTTCTAAATTTGGAAGTAATTTATTATTCATCAACAGATTTTATACAGGGCCACATTTCATACTCCTCCTGTTGCATATTTTTCAATGTCAAGTATCTAACAGACATTAAAAATATGTATTAATACTGCTCTAGCAATATTAAATTAGATTTTCCTATTGCTGAGATCACACAGTTATTGGCAACACAAGTTCCCTCAAGAAGGGAACATCCGAGGATCCAATTAATCTTAGGACACAGTAACACTTACTCCTAAAAATTAGGGGAAATTTCCTCATGTACTAGTCAGATTCGATGTGATGGTACACACACACACACACACACACACAACAATAAAATGAAAAATAAATTAAAAAAAAATGTTTATTTGGGAAGAAGATTAATTTTAACATATCAGAACAATAAAAATATTTATAAATGGATGAAAAGTTTTACCTGTCTTATTGTATCACCTTCCTGATTGCTAACTGTAATCATTTTATCTTCACCACCTAAGGCAAGCAGATTTTCTGCATTCCAACACCCACATGTGATTTTCTTAGTATGCTTTCCTGAAAAAGAGATGATTTTTTAATAGATATGTGGAGCACACAAACACACAAACATTTGTGATGTCAACATGAAAATTTAGGTAATATATTTTGAAATTAAATGGATAAGAAATTTAAGATCTCAGCAAAGTCCTAGTCCAAGCCACTTTACTTTAAAAAGTTCATTACTTTGTTGTAAACCAAGATAAAAGTATATAAGGGTAATAGTTTTTTAACACTTTATGTGGGTGTGAGCACAGACTCTAATACACATAAAAAAGATAGTCTATTTCTGGATAAGTTTTGTTTGTTTACCATGCAACTAAGTTTTATTTTATCTTACTTGGATCAACAATCATACCCATGTAGCACCAGACACAAAACCAAGTGGCACGTTGCATTTGAAAATCTGCCATCAAGGACCGCTTTACAGTGCTAAAGAACAACAATGTCAGTTTAAAGACTAAGGTACACCTGACCTAAACTATGGTATTTTACACTGCTTCTTCAAATGCCATGTGAAAGGAGGACAATAGATAAGAAAGATGAAAGAAGAAGTGAGGCCTCTGAATTGTGGTGTTAGTGAAGAGTATTAAAAATATCCGAGGCTGACAAAAGAACAAACAAATCTATCTTGGAGGAAGTGCAATTAGGGTGCTCCTTAGAGGCAAAGGCAATGTAAGTTTGTCTTACATATGTCACATGTTATCAAAAGGTGCCATTCCTTGAAAAAAGACATCATGCTTGGGAAAGTAAAGGGTCAGTGAAAGAGAGGATGACCTTCAATGAGATGGACTGACAGAGAAACTGCAACCATGGACCTGAGCATGGCGGAGGCTGGGAGGATAGTGCAGGACACAGCAAGGTTCTGATCTATTGTTCAGGTTGCCATGAGTAATAAAAATGATGCCTTATGAGAAGAAAAGACCAAAGCTTAACATTATGATAGACTCTTGGCAAAGCAGATTTAACATTCACATTCTGACTGTTCACATATAATTAAAGGGAATATAATAATTTATAGTAGCCAGGAAATTAAAAGATGTATTGCCATGGGAAAGTCTGCTGTTAGGGACCTCTCTAAAGTACTGAAGAACAATGGTGTCTCTTTGGAGACTAAGGTGTGTCTGATACAGGCCATGGTCTTTGCTATGATTTGTTATGCATCAGAGAGGTGGACAATGACTAAGGAGGATAGAAAGAGAATTGATTCCTGTGAGCTGTGGTGCTGGAGAAGAGTATTGAGAGTACCATGGACTGCTAGGAAAACAAACAGATTCATCCTGGAAAGGGTCAAACAGGGCGGCTCCTTACAGGCAAGGATTCTGAGACTCCGTGTAATATACTTTGGACATGTTGTAAAGTCTTGGAGAGGGACATCATGCTTGGGGGGAGGTGGAAGGACAGCGCAGGAGGGGAAGGCCCTCTATGAGGTGGATTGATTCCGTGACTGGGGTAATCGGGATGGGAGAGTCAGAGACAGTGCGACTGGCACAGAACAGAGCAGAGTTTAGAACTATATTGTACTTAGGGTCGCTATGAGTTGCATGCGACTCGACAGCACATAACAACAACAACAACATAATGATTTATGATATTATGAGAAATAAATATGAACACACCCTTACGAGATTTGAGTGAAGAAGTCAACACTTAGCTCCCCCATGACACTAGTTCTGGGAGCTTTTCATTAAGCAGTCTCAGCCACCACAAAAGCTGCCTATTTGAGGAATAATCAAACTTTTGACTTGTAAAGTTCTTAGGACAGATAAAATCTTCAAGAGTGCCAAGGTTAATGCTATCAATGAGATGCAGAATGCTTCTTGTTGTTGTTATGTGCCACTGAGTTGACTGAGACTCATAGCAACCCTATGTACAAGAGCCCTAAATGCCGCTCTATCCTGTGCCAACCTCGCTGTCTCAGACACACTCATTCCCACCACTCCAATCACAGAACTGATCCATCTCATTGAGGATCTTCCTTTCCTGCACTGTCTGTCCACTCTGCCAAACATGATGTCCCTCTCCAAGGACCAGTCCCTCCTTGCAACATGCCCAAAGTATGTCAGATGAAGTTTCAGAATCTTTGACCCCAAGGAACACTCCAGCTTCACCCTCTCCAGGACAAACATGTTTGTGCTCCTAGCAGTCCATGGTATAGTCAACACTCTGCTCTAGAACTACAGCTCAAAGGCATCAATTCTCTTTCTATCATCCCTAGTCATTGTCCAACTCTCCGATGCATAGCACGTAATTGTGAAGACTAAAGCCTGGATCAGGCACACCTTAGTCTCCAGCCTGACATCATTGCTCTTCAGTACTCTTGAGAGGTCCCTCACAACTGACTTTCCCAATGCAATTCATCTCTTGATTTCCTGGCTGCTGTTACCAAGAGTGTTGACTGTGGAGCCAAATAAACTAAAACTGTCAACTATCTCAATCTCTTCATCATTCATATTGATGCTGCCAATTGGCCCAGTGGTGAAAATCTTTGTTTTTTTTGATGTTGAGCTTCAATCTGTATTGATGGCTGCAGTCCTTGACCTTCTGCAGCAAGCACTTCAGGTCCTCCTCAGTTTCAGCAAGCAGGGTTGTGTCATCTGCATAACGCAGGTTGTTGATGACTCTTCCACCAATCCTGATGCCACATTCCTCCTCGTACAGCCCAGAATCTCGGATGATCTGTTCTGCACACAGACTGAAACGGTATGGAGACAGAATACAACCCTGATGGATCCCCTTCTTGATTTTGAACCATATAGTGTCTCCTTCCTCTGTTCTGATGACTGCCTCTAGGTCCAAAGTACAGGTTTCGCATAAGCACAATCAAATGTTCTGGGATTCCCATTCTTCTCAGAGTCAGCCATAGCTTGTTATGATCCACATAGTCAAAAGCCTTTGCATAGTCAATGAAGCACAGATAGACATTCTTCTGGTATTCTCTGCTTTCTACCAAGATAAATCTAACATTAGCTATAGTATCCCTAGTACCATGACCTCTTCTAAATCCAGCCTGCACATGTGGCAGTTCTCTGATGACATGTTGCTCCAATCATTTTTTTAATAATTTTCAGCAGAATCTTGCTTGCATGTGATATTAATGATATTGTTTGATAACATCCACACTCTGTTGGGTCACCTTTCTTTAGAATGGGAACAAACACCAATCTTTTCCAGCTAGTTGGCCAGCTGGCTGTCCTCCAGATTTCTTGGCACAACTTAGTGAGCACATCCAGGGCAGCGTCTGTTTGTTGAAATATGTCAATTGGTATGCTTAGGTGTACAAAATCTGGAACTAGATTACTAAAATTTGAATCTTAGCACTACCACTTAATAATTTAGGGAGAGTTACATATATTTCTTTTTTTGAGCTGCCTTATCCATAAAATGTGGTTATTACTAGGATGTGTCTCACAGAATTGAGAATCAAGTGAGCTCCAGTACTCAGACAATGTATAGGAAGTACTGTTGTTATGAGGTACCCTTGAGTTGAGTATGACACATAACAACCCTATGAACAACAGATCTGAACTTTGTCCTCTCCTGTGCCATCCTCACACTTCCTGAAACGCTAGAGCCCACTGTGGCAGTCACCCTGTCAATCCACCTGATTGGGGGTCTTCCTTTCATTTGCCACCCTGCCACCTTTCTAAGCATCATGTCACTCTCCAAGGAATAACCTCTCCTAGCAACATGCCAAAATACATGAGATAAAGCTTCAGTTCATCTTTGCCTCCAAGGAATACTCTGGCTACACCTTCTCTAAGACATAAGAGACTCTGAATATTACACTAGAGAGCCGAGAAGGCAAAGCAAAGGGAAGAAATCTAGAAGTTAAGGGAGCTGAATAGAAGATTTCAAAAGGCTGCTTGGGAAGACAAGGCAAAGTATTATAATGAAATATGCAAGGAGCTAGAGTCAGAAAATGAAAAGACTGAACTTGCTCAGCATTTCTTAAGCTGAAAGAATTAAAGAATAAATTCAAGCCACAAATTGCAATGCTTAAGGATGCTATGGGCAGAATATTGAATGATTCAGGAAGCATTATAAGAAGATGGAAGGAGTATGCAGAGTCATTGTACCAAAAAGAATTGGCTGACACAGAAGAATTTCAAGAAACAACATATGAGCATGAGGCAATGGTGATGAAAGAAGAAGTTCAGGCTGCTCTAAAGAACTTGGCAAAAATAAAGTCCCAGAAATTTATGGAATACCCAGTTGACGTAGTTCAGCGAACAGATGCTACCCTGCATGTGCTCACCAAGTTGTTCAAAGAAATCTGGAGGACAACTACGTGGCCATTTGACTGGAAGAGTTCCTATTTATTCCCATTCCAAAAAAAGGTGACCCGACAAGACTGTAGAAATTATCGAACATATCACTAATAGCACACACTAGCAAAATCCTGATGAAGATTATCCATAAACAACTGGAACAGTACATTGACAGAGAACTAGCGGAAATACAAGCTGGGTTTAGAGGAAGTTGTGGCACTGGGGACATTATCGCCAATGTCAGATGGATCTTGGCAGAAAGCAGAGAGTACCAGAAGAATGTCTATCTGTGTTTCATTGACTATGCAAAGGCATTTGACTGTGTGGATCACAACAAATCATGACTAACCTTGAGGAAAATGGGGATATCAGAACACTTGATTGTGCTTATATGAAACCTATACCTGGACCAAGAAGCAGTCCTCAGAACTGAGCAAGGAAACACTGCAGAGTTCAAAATCAGGAAAGGAATGTGTCAGGGATGCATCCTGTCCCCATACCTTTTCACTCTGTATGCAGAATGGATCATTCAGGAAGCAGGGCTTTATGAGGAGGAGTTTGGCATCAAGATTGGAGGAAGATTCATTAACAACCTATGATATGCAGATGACACATCCTTGCTTGCTGAAACTGAAGAAGACCTGAAGCACTTGCTGCAGAAGGTCAAGGACTGTAGTCTTCAATATGGATTGAAGCTCAACATCAAGAAGACAAAGATTCTCACCACTGAGCCAATTGGCAGCACCATAATAGATGGAGAACAGATTGAAGCTGTTAGCAATTATAGCTTGCTTGGATCCACAATCAACACTCTTTAACACTAACAGTCAGGAAATCAAAAGAAGAATTACATTGGGAAAATCTGCTGTCATGGACTTCTCCAGAGTGTTGAAGAACAACGATATCAGTGTAGAGACAAAGGTGCGCCTAATGTAGGCCATGTTCTTCTCAGTTACTTGCTATGCTTCAGAGAGCTGGACAATGACCAAGGATGACAAAAGAAGAATAGATGCCTTCAAGTTGTGGTGCTGGAGAAGAGTCTTGAACATATCATGGACTGACAAGAAAAAAAAATCGGTCTGTCTTGGAGATGATGAAACCAAGTCTCTCCTTGGAGGCCAGGATTTTGAAGCATCGCCTCACATACTTTGGGCATGTGGCCAGGAGAGACTATTCCTTAGAGAAGGATATCATCCTCAGAAGGGTGGACAAACAGTGCAGGAGAGGAAGACCTCGGATGAGATGGACTGATACAATATTTGGGGCAATGGGGATTGGCGTGTTAGAATTAGTGAGACTGACTCAGGGCAGGGAAGGGTTCAGAGCTGCTATACATAGGGTAGCCATACATCACAGGGGACTCAAAGGCACACAACAACAGCAACATACAATATTGTTTGTATTT
>NW_006399917.1:1296628-1302412 GCF_000299155.1 Elephantulus edwardii
TAAACAACATGCCTCCGGACACTCTATGAACTTTGATAAATGTCAAGAGTTATAGAGAGGCTTCAGGCCTTTTGTTCCTAGGGTCATTATGAGTTGTGCTCAACTCAAAGGCAATCAGCAACAACAACAACATGGAATATTTAGCACTCTTTTCCAATACCATCGTTCAAAGGCATCAATTCTTCTTCTGTCATCCTTAGTCCCTGTCCAGCTCTTAGATGCACAGCAAGTGACTGGAAAGACTATGGCCTGAAAAGAAGCACCTTAGTCTTCAAACTGACATCTCTACTTCTCAATAGTTTAGAGAGGTCCCTAACTGCAAATTTTCATAGTGCAATACATCTCTTTATTTACTGACTGCTGGTACCAAGGGTATTAATCGTGGATCCAAGTAGGATGGAGTTATTGAGAGTTACAATCTTTTCTCCATCTGTCATGATGTTGTCTATCAGTCCAGTGGTAAGGATCTTTGTTTTCTTGACGTTAAGATGCAATCCATATTGAAGACTGTATTCTTTGATCTTCTGTAACAAGTGCTTCAAGTCCTCTTCACTTTCCGCAAGTAAGGTTGTGTCATCTGCATAACACAGGTTACTGATGAGTCTCCCTCCAATCCTGACATCACACTTCCCTAATAAGAGTCCAGCTTATTGAATAATTTGCTCAGCATACAGATTGAATGGATATGGAGAGAGAATATAACCCTGATGCACCTAATTTTAAACTATGTACTGTTCCCTTGACATACTTTGGACATGTTACAAGGAAGGAACAGTCCTTGGAGAACGACATCATTCTTGGGAGGGTGGAGGGACAGCAAAGGATAGGAAGACCCTCTATGAGGGTCTTGAGTGACTGGGGTAATGGGGGTGGGTGTGTCGGGAACAGTGAGATTGACACAGGATGCAGCAGGGTTTAGGGTCTCTATGAGTCACAGGTTACTGGAGGGCACATAACAACACTGTTCCCTTACTCTGTACCACAGTCTTCTGGTCCAAGTATAGGTTTCACAGGAGCAAAATTAAGTGCTCTGAGATCCTCATTCTTTTCAATGTCAGCTATAACTTGTTATGATCCATACAGTCAAATGCCTTTGCATAGCCAATAGGGCACAAGTAGGCATTCTTCTAGTGTTCTTTACTTTCAGCCAGGATCTATCTGACATTAGCAATGATACTCTTGGTGTCATGGCCTCTTCTAAATCCTTATTAAACTTCTGGCAGTTCCCTTATCTATGTACTGTTCAAACCATTTTTGAATGATCTTTAGCAGTATTTTGCTTGCATGTGATATTAATGACATTGTTCAAGATCATCAACATTTTCTACCTTTTGTTGGATCACCTTTCTTGAGAATGAGAACAAATATAGACCACTTTCAATCCACCGGCCAGAGAGCTATTCTCCAAATTTCATGATACAAACTGCTGAGCGCATCCAGGGCTTCATCTGTTAGTTGAAACAAGTCAAGTGGTAAACCATTGGTTCTGGGACCTTATTTGTTCTGTCAGTGTCTTCAATGCAGCTTCCCCTTCTTCCTCTATTTCCATTGGCTTCTGCTCATATGGTACTTCCTGAAATTTTTCAGTGTCAGTTCTTTTTGGTACAGTGATTCTGTGTATTCCTTCCATCTTTGTTTGATGCTTCCTGGGTCATTCAATATATTGCCCATGTTGTTGTTGTCGTTAGGTGCCATCAAGTCGAGTATGACTCCTAACAACCCTATGAACAAAAGACCTGAACCTAGTCCTGTCCTGCACCATCCTCACACTTCCTGACACAGAGAGCACTGCAGCGGTCACCGTGTCAACCCACCTGGTTGAGGGTCTTCCTCTCCTTCGTTGACTCTCCACCCTCCCCAACATCATGTTCTTCTCCAGGGAATAGTATCTCCTAGCAATATGTCTAAAGTGTGTCAGGCGAATCCTCATCATTCTTGCCTCCAAAGAGCACTCTGGCTACACCCTCTCAAAGACCTATCTGTTTGTTCTCTTGGCCATCCATGGGATGGTCAGTGCTCTTCTCCAACACCACAGCTCAAAAGCTTTTTCTGTCAATTCTTTTTCTGTCATCCCTATTCATTGTCCAAGTCTTGGATGCACAGCTAGTAATCAGAAAGACTATAGCCTGAATCAGATGTACCTCAGTCCTCAAACTAGCATCATTACTCTTCAATAATTTGGAAAGGTCCCTAATGGCAGATTTTCCCCAGAGCAATGGGTCTCCTTATTTTCTTACTGTTGATACTAAGGGGATTAATTGTGGATCCAAGCAAGATGAAGCTGCTGACAGTTTCAATCTCCTTTCCATCTATCATGACTACCTATTGGTGTAGTGGTAAGAATCTTTTAATATTGAGATGCAATCCATACTGAAAGTTCCATTCCTTGATCTTCTGCAACAAGTACTTCAAGAGCTCACTTCCAGCAAGCAAGGCGGTGTCATCTGCATAGCACAGGTTATTGATGAGTCTCCCTCAGATCCTGATGCCACATTGCTCTTCATAGAGTCTAGCTTCTCAGGTAATTTGCTCCGCATATAAGCTGAAGAAGTATGGAGACAGAATACATCCTTGACACATTCCCTTCCCAAATAAAAACTATGCAATGCTCCCCTGCTGTTCCACAACAGCCTCCTGATCCAGGTATAGATTCCTCATGAGCACAATCAAGTGATTCCCATTCTTCTCAATGTCAGCCACAACTCCTTATGATCCACAGAATCAAATGCCTTTGCATAGTTAATAAAGCACAAATAAACATTCTTCTGGTATTCCTTACTTTCAGCCAGGATCCATTTGACATCAGCAATGACAGCCCTGGGTGCCATGGCCTCTTCTAAATTCCACTTGAACTTTTGGTAATTCACTATCTATGTACTGTTCCAACTGTTTCTTCCCCTCTCTCTCTTGACTCTTTTTTCTATCTAACGAATAGGGGCAGAGACCACAGTAAATTTTTTAAATCCTTATAGGACGTAATACTGTGCCTATGCACACAGCAGAAAGTAAGTTTAAGTAAATAGCTTCTAAGGCAGGAGACTGACTGGTTTATTAAAGGATAAGCAAAGAGGACACAACAAGAGCAAAGGAAAAGCGGAGACAAGAGCATGCCATGAGGTCAGAGAGAACACAAGGTTTAGAATTCTGAAAACTTGGTTGGCCATCAAGAAGACTGTGAGTTAAAGAGCCATTGGGAGAGTTCTAAGCAGAACATTATGATCTCCCTTTTCAAAAGACTCGTCCGATCTTGTTGAGAAGCACAGAGATCAGTTACAAGGAGATTTTTAGAACTCAAGTGGGAGAGATCTGAGGAGCAGACTGTGGTGGGAGCAGTACACGTGGTGTGCAGAGACGGGATTCTGGAGATATGTGAAGGCAGAGCTAACAAGACTCTCAGACATATGAGATAGAGTATGAAACAGAGAGGAGTCAAAGGTGTTGCTGATATTTGGTGTGAATCTGGAAAGATGAAATGTTGTTTACTGAAAAAAGGAAAACTGTAGGAAAGTAGAGTTTTGGACATTTTAACTTGAAATGTCCACTAGACATGTGATTGGAGATGTTGTGTGAACTGCTGACTGTAAGGGACCAGAGTGCAGAAGAGAAGTCTGGTCTGGAAACAGGCAGTTTGGAATTGTCACATAGAGATGGTATTTCACCAAGTGAAGGGAATATTAAGAGACTGAAAAAAACAGGAGATTTTGCCCATGACCCAGTAAGGCACATGCTGTTGACTAGATGACACCTAACAATAACATTGTGCTGAAATTCACATGCACTACTCCACGTCAGGGGTACAAGAAAGGGATAGGTTATGTACTGGGGCTACAGGGACATAGATGCAACCTACTCTATGTCTCCACGGAAATTCTTTGTAATCAGTAAACAAGAGACTTTCTCATTTAGATAGAAATAAGACTGGGCTGGGATGATCTTTCTAAATGCAACATTTTTTTTTTATAATTTCTTATTAGTTTTACAATTTTTTTATTGGAGGTTCATGTGTGAAGCAGTTGGATTCTAGAAGGTGGGTTCCTCTTGTTTTGGCTGAGGGTCGAGTGTGGACTGGTTGTTTTTCTTTTGTTCACAACCATGTGTGAGCTGATTGGATTTGTTGGATTTGGCTAACAATGAGCTATGGGATAGAAGCCTCTTGTTTAGAGCTAGCTGATCAGGACCTGGTGGGTGGGCCTGTGTATTTAAAAGTCAGCTGGGTTTTCAGGCTTGGTGTTATGTTTGGAATGAACATTCGTCTCAGTGGTACGTCACTGGTCTGTCAATTTGCTGTACTGAGGTAACCTAGGGTTGTTGTGATGCTGAATGCTATGCCACTGTGGTGTCAAATGCCATAATGGTTACCCACAGTGGACAGTGTTTGATGGAGCTCCCAGATTAAGACAGGCTTAGAAGCAGGAGTGACATCCACTTCCTAAACAACATGCCTCGGGAAATTCTATGAACTTAGAGAAATGACAATAGGTATAGAACAGGGTTTCAGATAATTTGTTCACAGGGTTGCTGTGAGTTGTGCTTGACTTGATGCCACTTAATAACAACAACAAACAATTTTTTGTATGATCTTAATTAAAGTTTATAGAATACTTGGATTTCCATTCATTCATTGTTGCACATTTTCCTCCCTACACCCCCTAAGTACAATATTTTTTGTACTATAGTTTTCTAATACATAGGGGAAGTGGAGGAAGTAAAAAGAGTATGTAAAGAACATATAAGCAATGTTTTCAGCTCTAACTTACCAAGCACCGGAATCTTCCGAGATGTCTGACGATTATAAATAAGCAAATTCCCTTTAACAGTGCCAACAGCCAGGAAACTTCCAACTTTTGACCAAAGAAGGAAAGACATTTGATCCCTGTAACATTAAGATATAAATTACTAAACAAATCACAACTTCTAAATAGTCATTTTTAAAAGCACATCAAGAATAACTTGAATGTCTACTCAGAAGACAAAGAACAAAATTACAACTTGATTCCCTACTAAAGGGAAAGGGTGTTCTGTTGGCCTAGTGGACAAGCAGTTGCACTGCCAAGCGAAAGGAAAGAAGTTTGAATCCACCAGCTGCTCCAAGGAAGAAAGAGAGTCAATCTCCACCTGTGTAACTTACAGCCTCTGAAAACTTGCTGGAGGGTCAGCTATGAGTTGGTTCCAGTTTAATGTCACATAACAACAATCATCAAAGGGAATCAAGATTCCTTAACATGCAGCTCAATTCACACATCAAAAATCACAATAGATTTAGAACCAGAAATCTCAAAATGTGATTTCACAACCATCAACAGTACAGCACCTGAGAACATCGTTCAATTCTCAGACCTATGCACATAGACAGAACCAGGAATTCTGTAAAAGTATCAATAACTGGTTTTAATAAGCCAAGTCATTCTAATTCATGGTTTTTGTCATTGTTAGGTGTTGTTGCATTGAGTACAACCCATCAGAACAGTGTCCTAACTTTATTCAGGACAGGGAGAGGCCACCTGGTCACCTTGGTGACCATTCTCAAGCTTTTAAAAATCTTGACACTACTCACACCAAAGGAGGATGTAAACCATTATTTTATGGACTACCTTTTGACTACTGACTTTTTACGTTCCCAAAGTTTGTGGTCTTGAGGCCACAGGATCAGCAATTCCTCCCCTCAGGGTATCTGGCTATGTTTTTTTTGCTTTAATTTAGGTTGTTTATTTTTCATTTCAATGAACATCTACAGAGATTTTGGGATTCCATTCATTCATTGTTGCACCCTTCTCCCCGCACAAA
>NW_006399917.1:1306314-1312649 GCF_000299155.1 Elephantulus edwardii
TTAATTTTCCTCAGCTTCAGCTTGAACTTGCATATGACTAGTTGGTGGTCTGTTCCACAATCAGCTCCTGGCCTAGTTTTCACAGCTGATATTGAGCTTCTCCAGCGTTTTTTTTCCCACCGATGTAATCGATCTGGTTCCTATGCAACCACACGATCCTATCAATTGATGAAGAAAAGGACTTTGACTAAATCCATCACCCTTTCCTGATTAAAACACTCAACAAAATAGGATTAGAGGGGAATTTTTTCAATGTAGTAAAAAGTATATACATAAATCTGATTGCCAACATTATTTTCAATGCAGAGAGAGTAAAGGCATTCCCTTTGAGAATAGGAACTAGGCAAGGATGCTCACTATCACCTCTCCTATTCAATATTTTATAGGAAGTCTTAGCGATAACAGTAAGTAAAGGAAATAAGAGGTATCCAAATTGGCAAAGAGGAGGTAAAATTATCTCTGTATGCAGATGATCAAGAAAACAACTGGACATAGTTGACCAATTCAGCAAAGTGGCAGGAAACAAGATAAACATACAAAAATCAGTTGGATTTCTCTACAGTGACAAAGAGAAAACAGAACTGGAGTTTAGAAAAACAATACCCTTCACAATTGCTAATCACAAGATTAAATACTTGGGAGTATATGTAATCAGAAGCACAAAAGATCTATTCAAAGAAAATTAAAAACATTACTACAAGAAACAAAAAGACACCTGGAGAAGTGGAAGAATATCCCTTGCTCATGGATAGGAAAATTCAATATTGTGAAAATGACAATACTACTGAAGGCAATTTACATATTCAATGCAATCCCAATACAAATACCAACTCCATTTTTCAATGAGATTGAAAAGGCAATCTCCAATTTCATTTGGAATGGAAAGAGGCCCCTGAATAAGCAAAGCACTCCTTAAAAAGAGAAACAAGGTAGGAAGCATCTCACTCCCTGATTTCAAATCCTACTATACCACCATGGTGGTCAAGACAGCATGGTTTTAATACAATGACACACACATAGATCAATGGAATAAAACTGAGAATCCAGAAATCAGCCCGTCTATCTATGGTCAACTGCTTTTTGACAAGGAGATGAAATCAGTCAAGTGGGGAAATGACAGCCTTTTTAACAAATGACGCTGGCAAAATTGGAAAACTATCTGCAGAAAACTCAAGCAAGATCCACACCTCACTCCATACACAAAAACCAATTCAAAGTAGATCATGGACCTAGGACTAAAACCAAGGACTATGAACTTCATTAAAGAAAAGCTTGGAAGAACCCTAGAAGTCCTAATTCACAACATAAACAGTCTTCCAAGTATCCTGGAAAATCTACAACCAAGAGAGGATAAAATAGATGAATGGGACCTTCTAAGAATCAAATCCTTATGCACATCTAAAAACTTCTCCAACAGGGTAAAAAGGGTAGCTACAGATTGGGGAAAAAATACTTGGTAATGGCATGTCAGACAAGGGATTTATATCTAGAATTTATAAAATACTTGAGCACCACAACAAGATAAAGGCACATAATCCAATTGAAAAATGGGGACAGGATAAGAACAGACACGTCACCAAAGAAGACATTTAGATGGCAAACAAACATATAAAGAAATGTTCAAAATCCCCAGCTCTAAAAGAGATGCAAATCAAAACAACTAGGAGATATTTCACCCCAGTAAGAATAGCAAAATTTAACAGAACAGCAAACATCAAATGCTGGCGAGGTTGCAGAGAAACTAGAACCTTTATTCACTGTTGGTGGGAGTGTAAAATGGTGCAACCACTATGTAAGGCTGTATTGCGTTTTCTCAAAAAGTTGCAAACAGAAATACCATTTGACCGAGCAATTCCACTACTGGGAATTTACCCTAAAGAAACCATAACCGCCACCCAAGCAGATATATGCACATCCATCTTTATTGTGGCTTTGTTCGCAATAACAAAGAGCTGGAAACAACCCAATTGTCTATCAACAAATGAAATGGACAGAGAAGCTCTGATATATTCACACAATGTAATACTATGCAGCATTGAAGAACAAGGAACTCATGAAATATTATGCAAAGTGGATGACCCTAGAGGACACTATGCTGAGTGAAATATCTCAGTCACAAAAAAGACCAATATTGCATAGGGCCATTACTGTAAAACAGGACTGACATCAGGGTTGAGGGAAGACAGAGAAGGAGGGGAGGAATGATGTATATGGCATTGAAAAAGATGAGGGATAGAACTGTTTAAAAGGGATATATAATTGGGTATTACTGTCATGACAGCAGTCCAGAATGAAGACTGCACAGTGGAGTGGACTTGGGGGGAGGGATTGCATAACAATTAAAGAGTTTTACTTTTCAAGGAGAAGAGTGAATTTGGGGGGGGCAGGAGGTGGGTAGGGAAAACAGTGCAACAATAAATGACTGGAAGCCCTAAGTCTCTGTAAACTTTCATTAAAATTCTAAATATTCTATTTTAAATATTCTAGTTTATACATTTTTTCCTCCCCCCAGAAGCAAATAATACCAGTGCAATCTAATGCACCAAGAGAACTTAATGAAAAATTCTAATATTCTAGTAAAATTAATAATTTAAAAAATGCAAAAAAAAAAAGAAAAGAAAAAAGAGAGAGAGGCCAGCCTTGGAGAAGGATATCATGCTTGGAAAGGTGAAAGGTCAGCACAGGCAAGATTCTCAACAAGATGGATTGGCACAGTGACTGTAACAATTGGCTCAAGAATATCAGAGATACTGAGGATGGCACAGGATAGGACCAGGTTCAGATGTATTGTTCATTGGGTTGTTACAAGTTGCAACTGAATGCACATAACAACTACTACCTTTTCCATAAATTTTATATTTCTTTCCTTCTCCCCAAAGTATCATCATGGTTTTATGGTCTTTCACAAACTCAGTTTTTTTCAACTAAATACATTCTTTTTAATGGTCAGATTCTAAGTTAGCCATAGAAAGACACTTTAACCTTTTTATTTCCCCTGTTGCCACAGCCCTCAATATTTTTGAATGGAGCCCTGAAGTTAACACATAGTGTGTTAGCAGATCTCAACATTTAATTCTTGAACAACCAACCATTCAAGATCAAACCAGTAGCATTTATTCAGGGATAAAATTCAGAATGCAGATAGAGGTAGGCTAAAAGGATTAATACAAGTAAGAATCACAGGGAGGAGATAGGATAAGTGCAGTTACAATGTGGTTATTGTAATTAATGTCATAAAAGTGTGTATGAATGGTTAAATGGAAAACCTATTTCCTCTGTCAACTTTCACTCAAACTGCTATTTTTTTAAAGAAAGAAAAGTAACAAGTATTGTTAGCATCAAGTCTATAACTAATCAAATTTACAAGTAAAAATTTTAAGAACAACAAAAAATTATCCTTACCTCATACCACTGTCTAGCTGGCTGGTTTTATTTGTGTTGGCATCCCATAGATAAATGAAACTAGATTTCTCAGCAATCACTGCGAGGATATCTCCATCTTTATCCCAATCCATAGCAACACAATTTCTTTTTAAAAGAGAAAGCAAAACATCAGTACACACTTTTTTAAAAATTGAGAAAAAAGGACCTAAAATACCAATATATTTTTGGGTGTTGTCACTAGCTAGACCAGTAAATAAAATTTTAGTAAGTCACAACCTTTTTAATGTAAGAAATATGACTCATTATTCATCCTCTGGATGTTACCTGGTATTATTTTTGTTATTGTTGATGATATGGAAAGCATTATATATGAAATATCATTTTAATATAATATGTTAAATACAACTAAGCCATGACAAATTAGCAGGTTCTTTTTAATCCAATAAAGAATTGGCCCTTTGGCAAAACAAAATGATCAAGCAATAGGTAACATCTATAATCAAGTGATGAAATGTTATTTTCTATATACAGAAATAATAGAGAAAATATTGGGAAGAACTGAAGCTATACCTAGATAAACTGAGTATAAGGCTGGGTAAATATAGGATTGCAAAAGTTTCAAGACTACATTCTAAAATGGTAAATTGTTGTGTACGATGGAGTTGTAACCAACTCATAGCTGATCCTCCAGCACGTTTTCAGCATCAGTAAATTGCCCAGGAAGAGATCTTTCTCCCATGGAGCAGCTGGTAGATTTGAACTGTGTACCACTGAGTTGGTAGTGCAATCCCTTACTACTCAGCCACCAGAGCTCCCTGAAAAAATGCTATTCTCCTTCCATATCTTCTTGTTGTTGTGTATGCCACAGAGTTGGAACTGACCCATAGCTGACCCTCCGGCAGGTTTTCAGGGACAGTTAATTAATTGCACAGGAGGAGATTGCCTATCCTTCTGCAGAGCAGCTGGTGCCTTCGAACAGCGTACCTCTGGGATTGGAGCGCAGCTCCTTGCCATTAGGCCACCAAAGCTCCCTGTGGAAGTGGTAAAGTTTAATAGGAGAGATAAAAACTCTCATACACTGTTGGAATTATAAAATGGTCCAGCCACTCTGGAAGGCAGTTTGACATGTCCTCAAAAAGTTGAATATAGAAATTCAGAAATTCCATATGGCCTAGGAATATACCTTGAGGAAAATCTTGGAGTTACTGTATCAGGAATATACCTGCTATATCTATCTATCTATCTATCTATCTATCTATCTATCTATCTATCTATCTATCTATCTATCTCATATACTCTTTTGCTATTTAAAACTGTTCGGAAGTATTATTATATTAAAAGTTCCCTAAGAATTGACCTTTTCTTCTTTGATATTACTTTCCATTTCCAAACTCTTTATTCTTGGGTATTTGCTAAATTGTATTTTATTTACCTTTAAGAAAGCTGGGAATTGCTTCTATTATTCTGCTCTTCAAATTACTAAAATCTGTTTTAGGATCTTAATTTTCAATAATACTCTCAGAGATTTGGAATATGGATGAGGGATGCTTTTTCACTGCTGATGGAATGACTGTCCAATTAGACTGAATATATATAACCTCATTTTATTTATCTGCAGATTATCAGTCAAATTCAACTATAATAAATACAGAAAAAGAATTCATATGTAAGGAAATTAAGCTATTATGTAGCCTAGTGTGCAGCATGAACATATCTATACTAGGCATCAGTGAGATGAGATGACATGAGATGAGATGAGATGAGATGGACTCATTGGCCATTCTGAATCAGAGAACCATGTGAAACACTATGCTGGGAATGAAAAATAGAAGAATGGTGTTGCATTCATAGAATTCCTATGTAAGGAAATCAAGCTATTTTGTAACCATATTTGCACCCAAATCTATGTCAGAGATCATGCAATAAAGCTTATATAATTTAATAAAAAAAGTTTTAAGGAGTGCTTCTTTTATTTAAGACACAATTTCAACTACTGTGACTACAGCTTCCCACAATACAGAGAGCAGAGACATCAATTAAAAGAAAAATGCCAAAAGAGTGGTATCAGATGTGTGGGTCATAAAAGGCAGCAGAGACTGAGAAAAAACAATTCACCACTAAGATGCTGGCCATAAACTACAGATAGCAGACAGAATTTTAAAAAGCCCAGCAGCATAAGACCATGAAGCGAGGTGCTTTACACACCTAATCACCAAGAGGAGCAGTTGAATAACACATACTTGAGATGAGTATACTCAATCATTAAAAGAAACTAAATAAAAAATTTTTTAAAAAGCAACTAAATTATTTAATCTAGAATTATTCATTTTGTTAAGTGCTGCAGAGTCATAAACAACACATAGTGACCCTATGAAAGTCGTGTGTGTGTGTGTGTGTGTGTGTGTGTGTGTGTGTGTGCACGCGTACCGTCAAATCGGATCTGACTGGTACAGGAGGAGATTGTCCCTCCTTTTCCCCGCAGAGCATCTGGTGGATTTGAACCGTGCGTCTCTGGGATTGCAGTGCAGCTTCTTGCCACTAGGCCACCAGAGCTCCCCTTGAATGAAAGTCTTGAAAGCAAAACTTTCATTTTTTTTTCCTCCAAGTTCATGAGTTTCTGGAGGCAATGGTTTTTTTGTTTGTTTGTTTTTCGGTGTTCTTCTTCTTTTTTTTTTAAAGTGGATGCTACTCCTGATTCCAAGCTAGTTTTTGTTTGTTGGTGTTTTTTTTTTCCTCAGGGGTATAAAATAATCATTAAGATGTATCTGAAAAATTATAACTACTTTGCAACAACTTACTAGAAAAACAATAGAAGCTTATGGATCTATCTGCATATATATATACATATATATATATAGACAGAAGGAGAGTGGATGCTTTTGAGCTGTGGTGCTGGAGAAGGGTACTGAATGTACCATGGACTGCCAGGAAAACAAACAGATTCATCTTGG
>NW_006399917.1:1312749-1314808 GCF_000299155.1 Elephantulus edwardii
AGACTATTCTCTCCCCCATAGACTTCAATGCCGTAAACATACTTCATCCAGTTTTTCTCAGTCTTACCCCCACCCCAATGTCAGCCTCATTCTACAACAGTGGCACCATATAGCATTTGTCCCTTTGTGACTGAGATACCTCACTCAGCATAATGTCCTCCAGGTTCACCCACTGGCTATGTTTTTAAAGTCTGCAAACTATACTCCCCCTTTCGGCTCTACTGTATAAGTGGACATGCTCACTAGTAGTTATCAACAAATTTAGAAGATAGATACTAGGCCAACTGGCTAAAAGAAATCTATATTTGATCTCATTCCAAAAAATGATGATCCAACAGTGTAGATATTATTAACAATATCATTAGTATCACATACAAGTAAAATCTTGCTGAAGATAATTTTAAAATGACAGGAAAAGTACATCAACAGGAAAATGCCAGAAATTAAGCCAGATTCAGAAGAGGACATGGAATGAGAGATGGAATTACTGATGTTACATGGATCTTGGCTGAAAAAGAGAACACCAGAAAAATGTTTACTTGTGTCTTACTGATTATGCAAAGGTAGAGACTAATAATTTGTGCCTGATCCAAGCTATGGTCTTTTCAATTTTTTTCTGTGCATCTGAAACTTGGACAGTGACTAAAGATGACAGAAGAATCAATGCCTTTGAGCTATGGTGTTGGAGAAGAGTACTACTGAATATTCCATGAACTGCCGAAAGAAAAGCAAGTATGTCCTAGAGAAAGTACTCCTTGGAAGTACTTCACTCTGTGAAGTATCATTTCACATACTATGAGCATGTTGTTAAGAGAGTCCAGCCTTGGAAAGTGCAAAAGCAGTAATTTATAACAATTAGCAAACACATCAAAAGGCAGGGAAAAAAATTACTATTGACTCTCTAACCCAACATCTTCAACAAGTTGAAAAAGAACAGCAAGGAAACCCAACCCCCTCTAAAAAATCTGAAATTATAAAAATTAGAGCAGAAATAAATGAAATAGAAAAAAAACCCCACAATTGAAACCATCACAAAACAAGGAGTTGGTTCTTTTAAAAGGTTAATAAAATTGACAAACCACTAGCAAAACTAACAAAAAAAGAAGAAAAAGACCCAAATAATTCAAATAAGAGATGAAACAGGCAACATTACAACAGAACCAACTAAAATAAAGAGTAACCTTGGAATATTATGAAAAACTATACTGAAACATATGAAAACCTAGAGGAAATGGACAAATACTTAGAAATGCACAGCCTCCTTAAGTTGACAGAAACCAAAACTGAACATCTGAACAGATCCATTAAAAAAAGAAGAACTTGAAAAAGTAATAAAACAAATATCAGCCAAAAAAGGTCCTGGGCCAGATGGTTTTACAAGTGAATTTTATCAAACATTCAGAGAAGAACTGTCACCAATTCTACATAAGCTATTTCAGAAAATAGAATAAGATGGAATTTTCACAGACTCATTTTAAAAAGCAAACATATCCTTACTACCAAAGCCATGTAAAGACATCACCAAAATAGAAAACTATAAGTCAATATCTCTTATGAACATAGATGCAAAAATCGTGAATAAAATCCTAGCCAATAGAATCTAATGATACATCAAAAAAATTATTCACATGACTAAGGGGAATTCATAACAGATATGCAAGGATGGTTGAAAATAAGAAAAACAATCAATGTAATTCATCACATTTTTTTGTTGTTGTTATGTGCCATCAAGTCATTTGCGACTCATAGCGACCCTATATGTCCAACAGCCCTAAACCCTGCTCTATCCATGCCAATCACATTGCCTCTGACACACCCATCCCAATTACCCCAGGCACTGAATCAATCCACCTCATAGAGGGTCTTCCCCTCCTGCACTGTCCCTCCACCCTACCAAGCATGAGGTCTCTCTCCAAGAACCTGTCTCTCCTTACAACATGTCCAAAGTATGTCAGATGAAGCCCCAGAATCCTTGCCTCCAATGAGTAGCCTGGTTTAACCCTCTCCAGGACAAATCTGTTTTCTTGGCAGTCCATGGTACATTCAATACTCTTCTCCA
>NW_006399917.1:1323134-1331254 GCF_000299155.1 Elephantulus edwardii
ACACACACACGTTTATAATAAGATTTTTTTTCATATATACTTGCCTTAAAGCTTCCTTGTAAATGTGTGAGTTTTATAATTAACACAGTATTATTTTAGGTAACAAATCTTGAAAATCTATTTCTCTAATTTACATGCTCTGTATCTGCATACTTCATTAAAATGGGAGCTTTGGTAGCCTAGAGGGTAAAGGAGTTGTACTGTTTAAAGGCAAGAGGTTCAAATCCACTAGCTGTTGCATGGGAGTGAGATGAACAATCCCCTCCTGTGCAATTTACAGCTTTGGAAACCCACTGGAGGGTCAGCTATAAGTCAGTTCTGATTTGAAGGCACATAACACCACCACAATAATAAAAACAGAGAACACCCACAAAAAAAGAGATAGGGGTTACACACGAGTCATAAAACTACATTTGATTATAGTCAAAACAAGAAGCTCTGGTGACAGAGTGATAGAGAGTTGTGCTGCCACCCCAAAAGCATGTGGTTTTAATCCACCAGCTGCTCCTCCAGCGCTGAATGATGGGCAAGCTCCTCTCATGTGATTTACAGCCTCTGAAAACCCATGGGAGTGTCAGCTCTGAGTCTTCTCTGACTTGGCTGTGCATGAAAACAACATAGTTAAAGCATGGTACTATTTTAGATAACAAAGCTTGAAAACATTTTAATATTTCTTTATACTTCATCAAGAACAAAACAAACCACTGTCAATGGTTGATTCCAACAGGACAGAACAGAATGTCCTCAGAGGATTTCTGGGGCTGTAACTACTGAAGGGAGCAGAATGCTTCCTCTTTCTCCTGTGGGTTTAAACTCCCAGCCTGAGATCAGCAGCCCAGTGGATAGCTCACTATCCCATCCATACTTACCCCGGTAAGTTAATTTCACTTCTTTTCTGCCCATGGCGATTAAAGATTTTCACACTATGCTCTGCGCTAAAAGAAACCAGGACACAAAGATATGACTAAAATGTTTTCTTAATCTCTCTTCAGATTGTCGTAACTTGTATTTAAAAATTAAGCCACCATAAAAGCCATTTCTGTGCTTCTTAATTTGTATATAAAATTATTTTTTAAGAATTACCTTGCCAATAAAATTTTCTGAGTCGTGATGTTAATAAAGGTGAACATATTTATTTTCCTGTTACACAGCTGTTGCACAAGAAATTCTACTGTATCACATGATGAGATCATGTGGACACCCATCCATCTGGAATAGAGATAAGTTACTGAAAACATATTCCGTTTCTTACCCTGTTACTGCAAGGTAGTTTCCTGAAGTTTTTTGCCACGTGAACTGTAATGGTGTGTCAGCCAGTGTCTTTTCTACCACTGAGAAAACACGCTAAAAAAATAAAGATACAATTTTGAATTTTAGTAGATTAGGGTATCAGCTGAAGAAAAAAGAATTCTCATTACAATATCTAGAACTGTGGTATCCAATACACACAAGCTAACATGCAACAACTGAAAAACTGACTGAAATGTGGTTAGTCCAAAGATTTTGGGACTTCGTCTGACATACTTTGGACTTGCTGTACGGAGAGACAGGTCTTTGGAGAGGAACATCATGCTGGGTAGAGTCGAGGGACAGCGCAGGAGGGGAAGACCCTCTATGAGGTGGATTGATTCAGTGACTGGGCTAATCGGGATGTGGGTGTCAGAGGCAATGCAATTGGCACAGGATAGAGCAGGGTTTAGGGCTGTTGTGCATAGGGTCGCTATGAGTCGCAAATGACTCGACGGTACATAACAACAACAACAGCAACATAAAGGAATACCCTGGATGAGCTAGATAGATACAGTGACTGGGGTAATGAGGGTAGGTGTAACAGAGTAAGTGATATTGGCTCAGGACAGGGCAGGGTTCAGAGCTGCTGTACACAGGGTCACAGGCAACTAGACAGCACATAACAATAACATAAAGTATAAAATACACAAGTTGTTATGTGCTATCAAGTTTACTGGGACTTAAAGCGGCCCTGTAAACAAAAGGCCTCAACCTTGCCCTATCTTGAGCTAATCTGTCTCTGACACCCCTATCCCCGTTACCCCAGTTAGTATGTCAATCCATTTCATCTAAGGCCTTCCTCTCCTGAATTGTCACTCCACCCTTCTAAGTATAATATCCTTCTCCAAGAACTGGTCCCTCGTGGCAACATGCCCCAAATATGTGAGACCGAGCTTCAGAATCCACGCCTCCAATGAGCAGCCTGGTTTCACCCTCTCCAGGACAGATCCGTTTGTTCTTTTGGCAGTCCAGGGTATGTTTAATATTCTTCTCCAGCCCCACAACTCAAAGGCATCAATTCTTCTTCTGTCCTCTTTGGTTATTGTCCAGCTCTCTGATGCATGACAAGTAGCTGCGAAGACCGTGGTCTGAATTAGTCACACGTTGGTCTCTAGAGTGACATCATTGTCACTGGAGAGGTCCCTGACAACAGACTTTCCTAATGCAGTTTTTGGTGTGTTTTTTTTTTTTTTAAATTTCCTGACTGCTGGTCCCAAGAGTGTTGATTGTGGATCTAAGCAAGATGAATATCCTCAATCTCTTCTCCATCCATCATGGTGCTGCCAATTGGCCTAGTGGTGCGAATCTTTGTCTTTTTGATGTTGAACTGCAATCCACTGCACTGCAGTCCTTGATCTTCTGCACCAAGTACCTCAGGTCCCCCTCAGGTTTGGCAATCAAGGTTGTGTCATCTGCATAACACAGGCTGTTGATGAGTCTACCTCCAATCTTGAAGCTATATTCCTCCTTATAAAGTTCAGCCTTCTAAATGATCTGTTATTCCATATACAAATTGAAAAGGTATGGAGAAAGGACATATCTCTGATGCTTTCTTTTGAACCACAAAGTCTTTACTTGCTAGGCTGTGACGATTGCTTCCTTTACAAACACAAGTTTTGAACGAGCACAATCAAGTTTTCTGGGATTCCCATTCTTTTCAATGTTAGCCACAATTTGTTATGATTCACAGAGTCAAATGCCTCTGTCAATAAAACATAGACATTTTTCTGGTACTCTACACTTTGAGCCAAGATCCATCTGAAATCGGCAATGTCCCCACATAGCCACAGCCTTTTCAGAACCCAACTTAGCTTGAATCTCTGGTAGTTCACTGTCTATGTACTATACCAGTAATTTTTGGAAAATACAGAATTTAAAAATATTTTAAGAGAAATGAAAACCACCTCACTGACAATTTTTACATTGGTAGGTTGAAATCACAACATTTTTGTCATACTGAGTTAAAATATTATTTTTGCCTGACAAAAATTCTTTAAACATGACACTGGCTTGCAGTATTTATTTATATCCAACAGGAACACAGATCAGTGAGAAATTCAGATTTCAAGATTACTAAAGCTATGATGCCCTTATTATAGGTATATGAAGTTTAGATAGGATTACAGGAGACTTGATAGTTTGGCAACACAAAATTCTTCCAATGCTCAAGTTTAAACACTAGTCAGTGAACAATGTATATGAAGATGAAACTCATCTCTGCTTTAACAACAGGTTTAAAACATTTTTGTGAGGTCTGAGCACAGTTGAAAAACATAAAAACATCTTTACTTCTGCAAATTTTAAGAAACCTGTCTAGATTACCCAGAAACTCCAGTTTCATGAGCTTTGTGGCAGACTTGCCTTTGTTGGTGATCTTATATAACTTTTCTTCAGTGGATCTATATGTGGAATTAGATGCCATCGAGTTGAGTATGACTCACAGTGACTCTAAGCACAGATCTGAACCTTGCTTGTCCTATCCTGTGCCATCCTCATCATCTCTGACACACTGAAGTGCATTGCTGTAGACACTATGTCAATCCTTTTTGCTGGGGGTCTTCTGTATATGATGTTCCATATACAGTGCTCACGGGAAAAGTGCTACCTTCAAAACTCGTATAAAGAAGATTTAAATATTGCTGCTTCTTACCACAGAATTACCAATTATAAAAGGTCAATAATATCTCATGTGGCATACATCACAAGTTATGGAGTTTGGGTTTTTTAAAAATCAGAGTTACAAGTCTACAGATTTCAATTTTCACAATGGCCATGAAGAAGCATTAGGATGTTTACAGCTATCTGAAATTTGAGCTTTCCATTCCAGATCAAGGTGAGTGGTATTGTTGACATAAAGTGAAGCAGTAAAGTGTGACCCAGTGGTTCAGGGGAGATCCAAGCCTAGAAACTACGTGCAAAGGGCATCGTGCATGAAAGTGAGTGAGAACTGTGGCTGCTGGGGGCAGATGTCCCCACCATCACAGGATCTGTAGTTGAAATCAGCCACAGACAAAATAATTTGAGACGGTTCATTCAAGGTTTTTTACTTTTTTAAGGTTGTGTGCTTAAGGCGCTGGGCAGTTTTGCGGCTTGCTAGGGCTTAACTGCAAGAAATAAGGCAAAGCACAACACCCGACCAAGTCAACTTCACCAAGACACCCCAAACGCATTCACGACCAGATCTTTCCACCCAGAGAAATTCATGATCTCTTCTGATCCAGTCAGCTCACTTCTGGAATTCCCTCCTGCAAAGCGCCAACCTCTTTTGCGGTCTCCAGCAATGAGGCCTCTTTCTCCCTTGCGTCTTCTTTTTCTTGATTTTCCTTTAACTTCGCCCCCGCCCTCCTCTTCCCTAGGCACCCTGCTCACTTCCCAACCTGTCACGCAATGGGGAGGATTGAAGAGGGCACATGGCCTCTCCTAAGAGAGCTAAGAGAAGGCCCAGCGATCATGTCTTCCACTCCCTCCCCAAGGTTTTTTAAGTTATTTACCTTCATCTCAAAGCTCCACCAGCCGCGCGATCGAGCAATGCGCAAGCGCACTCAGTCTTATCCAACAAGACTACCGCGTTCCCGTCACCCAGGAGACCGTTCAGAAGCCACCAATCAGCGGGCGCCGCCTGAAGGGCGGAGCATCGCAGGACGGGATCGAATGCAGAGCTCCTCGCAGAGAGGGCGGGAGGCGTGGACCTGTGTCACGTGAGCCGTGCGGAGCTAGCTTCTGATTGGATTAGTATCCCCAGGAGGCGGGCTCTATAAGCTCCGGAAAGGCGCCTGCGTAAATATTGACCCTTAGTTGGTGAGAAGCTGATTTGGGCGGCGAGGAAGTCTTGAAGGATGTGTAAGCTGAAGACTTTTCACATAGTGTACGAAACAGGCGGTTTGAACGCGCCCTCTAATCCCGTTCCATTTTCCCCTCCACGTTTCAAGGCTAAAAGCGATGTAGTTTTGTTTTTCTACTCAAATCTCTACTGAGTAGTCAAAGTTTATGATTAAAACTTTTTTTAAATGGGCCACAACAGGCAGGAAAAAATAACTTCTAATTCTGGAGACCAGTCTCTATGAGGAGGAATGGGGAATCAGAATTGGAATCAACAACTTGCATTATGCAGATAACTTGGCTAAGGAGGACCTGAAGCATTTGCAGCAGAAGGTCAAAGACTAGAATCTTCAATATGGATTACAGTTCAACATCAAGAAAACAAAGCTTCTCACCACTGCGCGAATTGGCAGCACATATGGACAAGAGTTTGAGATTGTTAACAATTTATCCCTCTCAGGTCCGCAAGCAACACTTCTGGCGTTATTGTTGCCATGTACTCTTGATTCTGAACCGACCCATAGCTGACCCTCCACTGGGTTTTCAGAGGCAGTTAAGTGCACTGGAGGAGATTGCCCATCCTTTTCCTGTGGAGCAGCTGGTGGATTCAAACTGAATACCTTTAGGATTGCAACACAGCTTCTTACCACTAGGTCACCAGAACTCCCGTACTCTTGGTATTAGCAGTCAGGAAATCAAAAGATTAATTGTATTAGGAAAGTCTGTTGACAGGGACGTCTCCAGAGTGCAGAGTCCAGAAAGTCCAGCAGAATTCAGAAGAGGCCATTAAACATGGGATGTCATTGCTGATGTCAGATAGAGGTTGTAAAAGCAGAAAATACCAGAAAGAGGTTTACTTATGTTTGATTATGCAACGGCATCTGACTATGTGGGTCATAACAAGTTATAGTTAACGTTAAGAAGCATGAAAATCCCTAAACAATTGATTGTGCTTGCAGGAAATCTATACCCCAATCAAGAAGCTGTCATCTGATTAGAGCAAGGTTTAAAATCAGAAAAGATATTTCCCATGGTTGTATCCATTCTCCATTCCTATTCAATCTGTATGCTGGACAAATCATTCTAGAAATTGGGCGATATGCAGCAGGATGTGCCATCAAGATTGGAGAAAGGACAACCTGCATTATGCAAATGATAAACCTTGCTTGCAGAAACTGATAATTGTTTTTGTTAGATACCCGTGGATTCAAAACTGACTCATATCTGATACTCCAGATGGTTTTCAGAAGCAATAAATCACACAGGAGAAGAGTACCTATCTTTGTTCTGTGGAACAGGTGGTGGATTCAAACTGCTTGCCTTTGGGTTGGCAGTGCAAATCCTTACCACTGGGCCACCAGAGCTCATTGCAGAATATCAGAAACTACAGTGTAGCTTTCAAAAAGGCTTACATCTCAACATCAAGAAAAGAAAAATCCTCACCATTGGACCAATAGAAGACATCAAGATAAATGGAGGAAAAAGATTGATGTTGTCAAGGATTTAATTTTAGTCAGATCCACACTTAACACCTGTAATAATAGCAGTTAAGAAATCAAAAGAGTGGTTGCATAAGGAAAATAATAGTGTCAAGCTTCTCTCCAAAGTATCGAAGAGAAACAATGTCCATTTAAAGACAAATATATGTTCTTTCCAAGTAAGAATATTTTCAGTTGCTTCGTATACACTGGAAGTTGGACAGTGAATAAGGAAGACAGAAGAAGAATCAATGACTTTGAATTGTGGTGTGGAGAATAATACAAAATATCCCATGAACTGCCAGAAGGACAAACAAGTTTATCTTGGAGGAAGCAACCAGAATGCTCCTTAGTTTCAAAGATGATGAAACATCATCTAACGTACTTTGGGTACTTTATCTGGAAGGACAGTCCTTTGCAAAAGGTATCATGCTGAGAAAAGTGGATGGTCAGAAAAAGGGAATAAGATCCTTAACAAGACAAATTTACACAGTACCAGTGGGCTCAAGCATTTCAGAGATGGTGAGTATGGGGCAGGATAGGGCAAGATTGTTGTCCACATGGTTGCTGTGAGTTGTAGTGGACTCAATAGCATCTAAAAACAGGAAAAACACTGCATCTTTTGTCAAAGTCTCTGAAAGTATTGAAACCACTTACCTTCCCTCCTAC
Source organism: Elephantulus edwardii (assembly GCF_000299155.1). Lineage (NCBI taxonomy): Eukaryota > Metazoa > Chordata > Mammalia > Macroscelidea > Macroscelididae > Elephantulus > Elephantulus edwardii. The sequence goes on from NW_006399917.1 coordinate 1,330,391, forward strand.
TTTGTTTTATTTTGGTTGTTCATTTTTTTAAATCAGGAAGGAACAGAATTTGCTTGGAGAAAATGAAATGATTTAAAATAATGAATGATGGATGTTCCAGGATTCCTCCAGAAGTACTGGTCCCATGCACTGAAATGTAATATTGGTTAATTGTGTACTTTTTTACCAAACTATGATTCTGAATATACCATGGACTGCTGGGAGAACAAACAGGTTTGTCCTGGAGAAGGTGAAGCCAGAATGCTCCTTGGAATCAAGGATTCTGAAGCTTCATCTGACATACTTTGGGCATGTTGCAAGGAGGGACTGGTTCTTGGAGAGGAACATCATGTTCGGCAGAGTGGAGGGATGGCGCAGGAGAGGAAGACCTTTGATGAGATGGATCGATTCTGTGACTGGAGTGGTGGGAATAAGTGCGTTTGGAATGGCTAGGTTGGCACAGGATAGAACGGTGTTTAGAGCTCTTGTACATAGGGTCGCTATGAGTCACAAGCGACTCGATGGCACATAGCAACAACAGCAACGACAACATGACTCTGAGGTAACTCGTGGTTGTGAAGCTGAACACTCTGACACTGATGTGCCAGATGTGAGAATGGTTACCCATGGGGGACAGTGTTTGGTGGAGCTCCCTGATTAAAACAAGCTTGGAAGCAGGAGTGGCATCCACTTCCGTAATAGCGTGCCTCTGGAAACCCTATGAACCTGGAGAAAGGACAAAAGTTATAAAAGTATCCAGGTCTTTTGTTCAAAGGGTCGCTATGAGTTGCCTCCAACTCAATGGCACTTTAAAACAACATAATTCTGAAGCCATTCAGAGGATACTAATGTTGAGGACACATCTCTGCTAGGGCATCTACTCTC
>NW_006399917.1:1331495-1368372 GCF_000299155.1 Elephantulus edwardii
TGGTGTTTTGTTTTGTTTTGTTTTTTTATGGTGGAATAAGTTTATTCTTATGTACAGAAGAGTCAGTGTGTACATCAGCCCAGTTTAGTGGCAAGTTCTTTGGCCTTGGCCTTCTCCAGGTTGGCGATGCGGGCCACTGACTTGAGCCCCAAGGCATTGCCTCCCCAGTGGCGGCGGATCTCATCATATCTGTCATTGTAATTGGTTCTGATGGCTTCTACCAGCTTTGCCAGAGTGCATTTATCTTCCTGGTTCACCTGCGTGAAGGCAACAGTGGAGCAGGTCTTCCGATGGACTGAGGCGGCCCAGCCTGACCTCACCTTTGATGATGCAGTAGGGAACACCCATCTTCTGACACAAGGCCAGCAGGAAGACCACCAGCTCTATGGGGTCCACGTCGTGTGTCATCACCACCAGTTGGGCCTTTTTCTCCGCCAAGGTGGTGATTGTATTCACCCCGGCTCAGAAGACAGGGGTTCTCTTGGTGGAGGTGTCTCCTTTGACAGCAGCCTTCTTCTCAGCCCGGGGCCAGCAGCCTCTGCTTCTTCTCCTTCTTGGCCTCTGGTCAGTACTTGTGGGCCAGCTTCAGCAGCTGAGCAGCTGTCTGGCGGTCCAAGACCTGGGTAAATGGAAGCCTCTGAAAACCTGCTGAAAGATTAGCTATGCGTCATTTCTTACTTGATGGTGCACAACAACAACAACAACAGAGATATAGAGGCACTGGCATATTTGAAAAGAGTGACTTCAGACCTAAAGTAAATGCCTCACATCTGAGATAAACCAAGCATTTCCTCGGCCTTTTTGACAGAAGTTTTTCTGTTAAGAAAATAAAGAAGGCAAAGGTCAGAATTTCTAACTTGGTTACAGAGTTACTTGGTATGTATTAAGACTTTGAAGCTGGACCCAGAGAAGTGTTGATGAGCTGACAGTGTGATCGAACTGACAATGATAAGTGAAGCTAGGGCCTGGAGCACTGTTAACTGTCAGGGAGCTCACGGCGAAGAAGATAAGGAGTTGCGCTGCCAACTCAAAGGCAACCACTGAGCCCACCAGCTATTTTACAGGCAAAAGATGGCCATTCTCATCCTGTGCAAGTTACAGCGGATACAAAATGAACAATAGTAACATCCAGTTCCTATTCTGACTCCCCACTACAATGTCCAAAATTTTCCATTGTATCCCTTTGTAAATTTGTAATTAAGGCAGTTGTTGTTGTTGTTAGGTGCTATAGAGTAGTGAGCGTATGAACAACAAATGTGAACCCCATCCTTTCCGGTGCCATCCTTGTCATCTCTGACAAACTTGAGCTTATTGCTATAATAACTGTATCATTCCATCTCATTGAGAGTCTTCCTCGCCTTTGCTGATCTTCTGTCTTTCCAAGCATGATGTTACTTTCCAAGGAAGAGTCCCTTCAAAGTATGAAAGATAAAGCTTTGCCATCCTTGCCTCTACATAGCACTCTGGCTTCACTTCTCCCAAGACACATTTGTTTGCTCTTTTGCCAGTCCATGGGACACTCAGTATTTTTCTCCAATACCACAGCTCAAAGACATTGGTCCTTCTTCTGTCATCCTTATTCATTGTCCAGCTCTCAAATACGTAACAAGTTATTGAAGAGGACCATGTCCTGAAACAGGCATACTTCAATTTTCAAATGAAAATCATTGCTCCTCAGGACTTTGGAGAGGTCCCTGACAGCAGTTTTCCCCAATGAAATATATCTTTTTATTTCTTAACTTCTGGCACCAGCTGTGTTGATTGTGGGTACAAATAGGATGAAATCATTGACAACCTCAATCAGATTTTCCCCTCTATCCATCATGATACTACCTGTTGACCCAGTGGTAGAGATTTGTCTTCTTGATGTTGAGTTGTAATTCATATTGAGGGTTGTAGTCTTTGATAATCTGCAGCATTTCAGTTGAGTCTGTTGCATTTGAACTTAAAAATCATCTGAAGAATGGGTTTGAGGCATTGAACATTAATAATCAACAATCAGTTGAGTTGTAGACTACATCAAAGATATCAATCATGAAGAGAGCCAAAGATTTTTAGATACACAGAGGAGAAAGAAAAGATCCAAACAGATGTCAGAGGAGACTGAAAATTACACTAGATTGTCAAAAAGCCAAAACAAAGCGAAGAGACACAAAGGCAAAGGAGATAAACAGAAGATTTTAAAGGGCAGCTCGAGAAGACAAAGTAAAGCAATGTAGTAAAATGTGTAAAGAGACAGAGTTAGAAAAATAATAAGAGATGAACATGCCTGGAACTTCTCAAACTGAAAGAACTATAAAACTAATTCAGACCTTGAGTTGCAATACTGAGGGATGCAATGGACAAAATCTTGAATGATCCAGGAGACATTAGAAGAAGATGGAAGGAATAAATAAGCTAACTGTGCCAAAAACATTTGGTTGACACTGAAATATTTCAGAAGTACCATAAAGAGCTGGTTGCAATGAAGGAAAAAGTTCAAGCTGCACTGAAGGCATAAGCAAAAAAACAAGGCCTTGAAAATCAATGACATGTTTTAACTAATAAATACAGCCCTGGTTGTGCTCACCAGTCTGTGCCCAGAAAATCTGGATGAAACCTGGCCAAATGACTGGAAGAGATTAATATTTATTTCCATTCTCAAGAAAGGTGATTCAATAGAATGTGCAAATTAGCAAAACAACAGCATTAATATCACTTGCAAGCCACTAGAACTGCACATTAATAGAGAACTGCCAGAAGTTCTGGCTGGGTTAAGAAGAAACCATTTCTGTTGTCCTACAATCAGGAGAGAATGAAATAGATGGATGAGACCTTCTAAGAATAAAATCGCTATGCACATCCAAAGACTTCTCCAACAGGGTATAAAGGGAAGCCACAGACTGGGAAAATATACTTGGTAATTACATGTCAGATAAGGGACTTATATCTAGAATTTATAAAATACTCAAGCACCACAGCAAGATAAGGTAAACAATCCAATTGCAAAATGGGCACAGGATATGAACAGACCCTTCATCAAAGAAGACATTTAGATGACAAATAGACACATGAAGAAATGTCCAAAATCCCTAGCTCTGAGTGAGATGCAAATCAAAACAGCTATGAGATATCATCTCACTCCAGTACGAATAGCAAAATTCAACAAAGCAGCAAACAACAAATGTTGGTGAGGTTGTGGAGAAACTGGAACCCTTATTCACTCTTGGTGGGAGTGTAAAATGGTGCAACCACTATGGAAAGCAGCATGGTACTTTCTCAAAAAGTTGGAAATAGAAGTAACATTTAACCCAGTAATTCCACTACTGGAAATATACCCTAAAGAAACCAGAACTGCCACCCAAGCAGATATATGCACACCTATGTTTATTAGTGCTATGTTCACAATCGCAAAGAGTTGGAAACAACCCAAGTGCCCACCAACAAACAAATGGATAGAGAAGCTGTGGTATATTCACACAATGGAATATTATGCAGCACTGAAAAACAAAGAACTCATGAAATATACAAAATGAGAGGCCATGGAAGACATTATTCTGAGTGAAATATCTCAGTCACAAAAAGACAAATACTGCATAATGCCGCTGTTATAAAATAGGACTGACATGGGAGTTGGAGAGAAAATAAGAAAAGAGGGGATGACGCAGTGAAAAAAAAAAGAAAAGAGGGGATAACTAATGTACATGGCATTGAAACAGATGAGGGAGAGAACTGTACAAAAGGAATATATGAGCAAGCTCTGGTGGCCTAATGGCAAGAAGCTGCACTACAATCCCAGAGGTGAGCGGTTCAAATCCACCAGATGCTTTGCTGGAGAAGGAGGCACAATTTCCTCCTGTACCAGTCAAATCTGATTTGACGGTACACACACACACACACACACACACACAATGAAAATAAAATAAAAAAAATTTTAAAAAGGAATATATGATTAGATATTATTGGCATGATATTAGTCCAGAATTAGAGTTGCATAGTAAAGTGGACTGGGTGGGGGAACTGTATAATAATGGAAGATTTATTATTTTTTTCTAAAGAGAAAAACAAACTGGTGGGAGGGGGGCAGGGAGGAAAATGTTCAACAATGAATGAATGGAAATCCAAGTTCTCTATAAACTTTCATTAAAATATCAATTTTTTTAAATAAGAGACTATAATGATTGCCCTGAAGCATTGAGAGGCCAAAATAAAAGGAAAACATATTGAAGTGAAAGAACTGCACAGATTTCAAAGGGCAGCTCAGGAGGACAAAAAAAAAGTATTATCATAGAGTGTGCCTCCTGCAAATTGGAGCAGAAAAAGGGAAGAACTCCCTATGCATTTCTCAAGCTGAGAGAACTGAAAAACAAATTTAAGCCTCGTGTCACAATACTGAAAGATGGTATGGGCAATATATTAAATGACCCGGAAAGCATCAAAGAAGATGAAGTGAATACACAGAGTATCAGAAAGAATTTATTTACACTGAAAACATTCAAGAGGTACCTTATGAATAGGAGTCAATAGAAATGAAGGAGGAAGTGGAAGCTGCATTGAAGGCATTGGTAAAAAATAAGGCTAAGAAATCCATGGGATACTAATTGACTTGTTTCAATTAACAGATGTAGCCTTGGATGGCCTTCATTAGTCCATAACAAATCACAAGAATGCACACCCATGTTTATCATGGCTTTGTTCACAATAGCAAAGAGTTGGAAATGACCTAAGTGTCCATCAACAAATGAATGGATAGAGAAGCTGTAGCATATTTACACAATGGAATACTACGCTGCATTGAAAAACAAGGAACTCATGAAATATTATTCAAAATGGGTGACCCTGGACATTAGGCTGAGTGAACTATCTCAGTCACAAAAGGACAAATGCTGCATCGTACCACTGATATAAAAGGAGACTGACTTTGGAGTTGGGGGAGACTGAGAAAAAGGGAGTAATAATGTATACTGCATTGAAACAGATGAGGGAGAGAACTGTTTAAAAGGGATATGTGATTAGGTAATATTGTCATGACAGGAGTCCAGAAGGAAGGCTGCATAGTGGAGTGGACTTGGGAGGAGGGATTGTATAACAATGGAAGAATTTCTCCTTTACTTTTGGAAAAGAAGAGTGAACTGGGGGAGAGGCGGGAGGTGGATAGGGAGAAAAGTGCAACAATGAGTGAATGGCAATCCATAGTCTCTGTAAATTTTCATTAAAATTAATAATAATAAAAACAGTATAAACCTCCAAATCACAAGAGAATCAGAAGTAGAGCACAATACAACCAGTTCTGATATTAAACAGTTTATTATTATTATTATTTTTTATTGTCATTACCATTATTTTCCTCATCATGCAAGCAAAGATTTGGAATACACCGTTTGTCCACATAAAAGTTTTGAGACCAAGGGTTTTTTCCTGTAAGTTTCATTGAAAATCAAACACAAAATAGTTATGTTGAGACTTGAGAACCAGACTTTGAGACTATGAACAGAATAGAATATGGATTTTCCACAAAAATCCAGAAAACCAATGATTCTCTTGTGCACAGTACAATTGTCTTTAAATGTGTATGGAAAAAAATATTTTAAAACACAAACTTAATTAGCAATTACACATATAGCGGTTGCCATTTCAGCTGTTTGTAAATTATTTTAAAAGGCCATTGTTTGTGGTAACTTGTAGTTTTGCTGAGGTTTGTATTTGGATCATAAACCTTCAAGTTAGTGTGTGAGATCAATTTGTAAATCTAGAAATTAAGCTTAGTTTACTGCCAGGCATTTCCCACTCATTGGAATTAGTTTTGTTTTCTTTGTCAATAAATGCTTTAAAAGTTATTTAAAACTGTTTCTTTGTGGGAAATAGTCTTCAAATGGAAAAAAAAAACCCACCCAAAAGCAATTTTGTATCAGTGGAAATGTAACGAAGTAAAAAGTTAGTGCAATTACTCATGCATTTATAAACACATGGCTCAGAAAGGCTTTCAAGTGTCTGTGTATAATGTAAATAATCTAGTGCACTGTTTCTGCTCTTGAGATGGGAGGTGGAATGTTGCAACTTGATATGAAGTTTTAAGGATATAGTTCAAGTTGAAAATGAGGTTGTGGTTGTTAGATGCTGTCCAGTCAGTTCCAACTCATAGCAACATTACTTGCAACTGAACAAAACATTGAGTGGTGCCACATCATCCTCACTCATCCTCACAATTATTGCTATGTTTGAACCCATTTTTGTAGCCTCTGTGTCAGTTTATATTGTTGAGGGTCTTCTTTTTCTTTATACTAGTTTATTTACAAAATTTGTATACAATGTTTTCAAGAACAGATTCTTGCAATTTCTCTCACCCCAACACCAATCAAATTGTACAACCCCATGATTAATTCCCTCCTCCCCCTGCATATCTTCGTCCTTCTGCTTCCACCCTCCCGCACTCCCTTATATTCTTATACTCATTCTACAATAATGGTTTTATACAATATTTGTCCTTGTGGGACTGAATGAGTTAGTTAGTTTACTATAGCCCTGACGTGTCCACTTGCCATACAGTGGTAACTTGTGGTTGCTGTGAAGCTGAACACTGTGACACTGATGTGTCAAATGCATTAATGGTTACCCATGATGATGGTGTTTGGTGGAGCTCCCCTATTAAAACAAGCTTGGAAGCAGAAGATCCACTTCTGTAATAGCTTGCCTCTGGAAACCCTATGGACCTGGAGAGAGGATGAAAGTCACATAAGTGTTGAGAACCTTCCTTCATAGTTGCCTACGACTTGACAGCACTTAACAACAACCACCACCACCACCATAATGCTCTCCAGTCCTCCTAAGTTAGGTAATAATTTTTAAAAATTCAATGCAGCTCCTGTGTGCTGCGTAGTATTCCATTGTGTGTATGTATTATAATTTCTCAATCCATTCATCTGTGGTTGGACATTTGGGCTGTTTCCATGTTCTTGTAATGATGAATAATGCTGCTACGAACATTGGTATACAAATCTTCATTTGTGCTTCAGGTCTCATTTTCTCAGGATATATTCCAAGTAGTGGAATAGCTGGGTCATATGGAATTTCTATGGTTAGCTTTTTTGAGGAAGCACCAAACTGCCTTCCATAATGGTTGCATCATTTTACAACCCCACCAACAATGAATAAGTCCTTTCTTGCCACATTTCTCCAATATTTATTACTTGCTATCCTGTTAAACTGCCATGGGTCCTAGAGTGAGATGGTACCTCATTGTGGTTTTGATTTGCATCTTTCTTATTGCCAGTGGTTTTGAGCATTTCTTCATATGTCTGTTTGCCATTCAGATATCTTCCTCTGTGAAAATTCTTTCCATGTCTTCTGCCCATTTTGTAATTGGGTAGTCTTTTTCTTGTGGAGGCCCAGGAGTATTTTGTAAACTTTCATTATAAGACTCTTGTCTGAAATGGTATTACCAAATGTTTGTTCCAAGTCAGTAGGTTTGCTTTTCATTCTGTTGGAAAAACTTTTTGATGCACACATGGATTTAATCTTTAGGAGGTACGATTTATTAATTTTATCCTCTTCAGATCGTGCATTTCTGGCTGTATTTGGCAGTCTCTTTATATGCTGGACCAGCTCTTCTAAGCTTGATCCCAGTTTGTCTCTTATGAACTTTATAGTTTTGAGCTTTACTCCCGGGTGTCTTATCTTCCTTTAGTTGATCTTTGTGTATGGTGTGAGATGTGGATCCTGTTTCAGCTTTCTGCAGGTGGAAGTCCAGTTTTGCCAGCACCATTTGTTGAAGAGATTGTCATGTCACAATTTAATACCTAAGGGTCTTCTTTTTCATTAACCCTCTACTTACTTAGCATGAAGCCCTTCTCCAGGGACTGGTCAGTCCTTCCTGATAACATGTCCAGAGTTGGGGAGATGAAGTCTTTGCATATTCACTTCTAAAGAACATTCTGGCAGTATTTCTTCAAAGATAGAGTTGTTGTTCTTTTTGTGATCTATGATGTATTCAATATTCTTTCTCACTATAATTTAAAGACATCAATTCATCTTCAGTCTTCTTTACTCAATGTCCAATTATCAAATGCATATGAAGTGAACAAAAAGACTATTGCTTGGGTTAGCTAAACCTTAGTCCTCGAGTAGTGGAAATTAAATAGAATGGGAGACTAAATTGATAACTTTTGTGTGAAGAATGTTTATTAAGCTAATATATAGTTGTTCAAGTCTCAAGTATGCTATGGGCAAAATCTTGAATGATACAGAAAACATTAAAAGAAGATTGAAGGAATGTACAGATTCTGTAAAAAATAATTTGTTAACCCTGAAAAATTTCAGGAAGTATCATATGAACTGAAAACAGCAGATAAAAGACACTATCCCTTACAGAAATAACCAGTACATTCAGTATCTCCCTACTCCAGCATGTGTGTCTTCTCTTTTACCTTTCCCTGCTGCATCAGCATCCTTTGCACTCCTGCCCACTCCATCCAACACTTCACTCCTTCAGCCACCCCTTGATATGATGGCTTAGGCCACAGGTCACTTCCATGATATCTTGCTCCTCACACTGCTGCTGGTCTCTCATGCTGATGCCTGTCTCACATTTAGGAGGATTAAAGTCCCAATCCCATGTACCAGCTTCAGGAACATATTTTTGTCTGAGGTAGTACTAGGGAAAGGTTCTTGATCTTCTGTGTTCTTGGCACCAGCAGTCAGGAAATCAAAAGATGAATTGCATTGGGAAAATCTTCTGTCAGGTACCTCTCCAGAGTTCTGAAAAGCAATAATGTCAGTCTAGAGACTAATCCAGGTATGCCTAATCCAGGCCATGGTCTTTACAATTACTTTCAAACAATTACAGGGATCCAGCAAATGACTAAGGATGACAGAAGAAGAATCAATGCCTTTGAGTTGTGGTGCAGGAGAAGAATCTTGAACATTCTGTGGACTGCCATGAAAACAAATAGGTCTGTCTTAGAAAAGGTGAAACGAAGTTTCTCCTTGGATACTAGGATTTTGAAGCTCTGTCTCATATACTTTGGGCTCATGGACAGGATGGACTGGTCTTTGGAGAAAGACATCATGCTTGGAAAGGTGGAGGGACATTGCAGGAGAGGAAGGCCTTGGATGAGACAGATTGATATAGTAACTGAAGCAATGGAAGTAGGTATGTTGGAGCCAGTAAGACTGGCTCAGGACAGGGCAGGCTTTGGAGCTGCTGTACATAGAGTCACTATGAGTTGCAGGCAATTCAACAGTACATAATAGCAACAAAAGTCAAAGGTAAAGAAGGAAGACACCCAAGTTGCACTGAAGGCATTGGAGGGAAAAAAATCAAGCCAGTAATTGATGAAATACCGATTGACATATTTCAAACAACAGATGCAGCCCTGGCTGTGTTCACTGGTCTATATGAGGAAATTTGGAGGATAGCTGCTTGGCCAACTGACTGGAAGAATTATTTGTTCCCATTCCCAAGAATGGTGAGCCAAAATTATCAAACAGGATCATTAATATCACACACAAGCAAAATATTGCTGAAGAGTATAACAAAATGGTCAAATAGCACATTGAAAGAGAACTGACAGAATTTGAAGCTGGTTTATAAGAGGTGGCCATACCAGGAATATCATTGCTAATGTCAGGTGGATCCTAGCTGAAAGCAGAGAATTTCAGAAAAGTGTTTATTTGAATTTTATTGACTAAGCAAAAGTGTTTGACTGTGTGGATCATCAAAACTATGGCTAACATTAGTATGATTGGGAATCTCAGAACACTTAATTAGGCCCACACAAAACCTATATTTAGGCCAAGTAGCTATTTTTGGAACAGACCAAGGGAACACTGTATGGTTTAAAATTAAGAAAGATGTACATCAGGGTTCTATCCTTTTTTTCATCTGAGATAATAGGCTCTTGAAAATCCCTTGAATAACACAGAAACATTGTTTGGTTTAACGCTGTAAGCTAACCCCCTCAGATTGGAAAGCACAGAAAATGAACCTGGGAAAAGTATCTCCTCACAGTATCTTCCACCATAATGATAACGACATGGGTAGAGTAAAGCTTTTATCCCAGTGGAGTTTCATTTGCTGATGTGATAAAACTAAAATGGAGAAGTAGATGTAACAGCTGCAAACAACCATTAATAGTAATGTACACATAATGTACAAAGAATGACTCTAGGAAAATTGGAAGTTGTAAAAGATGAAATGGGATACATAAAGATCAGCATTCTTGGCACTAGTGAGCTGCGATAGAATGGGATTAGTAATTTTGAATCAGGCAAGCATATGATTTACTATGCAGAGAATGAAACATTGAGGAACAGTGTTATATTCATTGTTAAAATAATATTGCAAGATCTACAATGCTGTGGGTGATAGGGAAACCTTTCAAATGTATGCACCAACTACAAAAGCCACAGATAAAGAGATTGAGGATTTCTACTATCTTTTTATTTTCTATTGGTTTGCATACAAGATTAATATACATCGTGTTTCATACAATATTTCTCATACATTGTGTTTTATTTAAAATTAATCACCATTGAATTTTGCCCACCGTTACCCATTTTCAGGTCCCAGCAGAATCTTTCCCATTTTCTTTATCTATGTCCTCCATCCACCAAATTGTGGATTCTCATGATTTTCCCCCTGCCCAGCCCCTTCCCCCTGTTCCCACACCTTCCCCCCTTGAGCTCCTATACATATTTTACTAGTTATGCTTCTATTTTTACAATAATTGTCTTATGCAGGTTTTGACCTTTTGAGATGGAATTAGTTCACTCAGCTAATGCTCTCCAATACTTCCCAAGTGATGCAGTATTTTGTAAAAGCGTTGCTCCTTATGTACTGCAATTTCTCAATCCCTTCGGTTGTGGTTGGATATTTGGGCTGTATCCATGTTCTTGCAATGGTGAATAATGCTGCTATGAATGTTGGTGTATAAATCTCTGTGTCTCAGTTCTAATTTCCTTGATGTATATTTCTAGCAGTGGAATAGCTGGGTCATAGGAATTTCTATGTTCAGCTTTCTGAAAAAAGGCCAAACTGCCTTCCAGAGTAGTTGTACCATTTTACAATTACACCAACAGTGTATGAGAGTTCCTATCTTTCCACATCTTCTCCCAGACTTATTACTTGCTATCCTATTAAACTTTGCCACTGATGCAGGGGTGAGATGTTATCTCATTGTGGTTTTAATTTGCATCTCTCTTCTTGCCAGTGATTTTGAGTATTTTTTCATGTGTCCTTTGGCCATGTAAATGTCTTCCTCTGAGAAAAATCTTCCATGTCTTTTGCCTATTTTGTAATCGGGTTTTCAGTTTTGTTCTTGTGGAGGCCCTGTAGTATTCTGTAAACTTTTGTTATGAGATTCTTGTCAGAGATTATATTGCCAAATGTTTTTTCTCAGTCAGTAGAGTTTCTTTTCACCCTATTAGAAAGTTTTTGATGCACACAGGAATTTACTCTTTAGAAGGCCCCATTCTTCGGTTTTGTCCTCTCCTGAGCATACATATCTGGATGTATTTGTCAGCCTCTTTATACTATAGGCTAGGGCTTCTAAGCTTAGTTTTGTTTTGTCTCTTAAAATCTTTATGGTTTAGGGCTTTACCCCCAGGTCTCTGATCCACCTATGCTGTACATAGGGTTACTATGGGAAGTAGGCGACTTGACAACACATAACAACAACAACAACATTAACAACATCTTTTGGTGAGAGTGTGTGTGAAAGTCTGTCACCACTATTGTGGTGCTGTGTATTTCTTTCTTCAATTCTGTTTACCATTATTTTATGTATTTTTTAGGTCTATCATCTGGTGGATAGATGTTGACCAAGGTTTTGTCTTCTTGATCTATAGTGCCTTTAATTATTATATAATGTCCTTTTGTATCTTTTAGGGTGGTTTTCATCCTAAAGCCTATTTTATCAATGATTAATATTGCCACTTTTGCTTTTTTGGGTATTCCATTTGCCTGGTATATTTTTTTTTCCAGCCTTTGATTTTGAATCTATCTTTCTCTTCATTTCTTAGAAGTGGCTCTTGTAGACAACATGTTGATTGGTTTGAGGCTTTTTAATCCATTCTGCTACTCTTTTCTTGCTTAATTGGTGTATTTAGTCCATTCACATTAAGTGTGATTATTGACAGACCAGGTACTACGATTGCTATTTTACTGTGTTTCTTTTTCTGTTGTTTCTGATGATTACACTCCACCCACTTTCCTTTGATGCCTCTGTGTGAAGGACTTTTCTCAAAATTTCTTGCATAGTTGGTCTTGCTTTCACAAATTCATTAAGTTCCTTCTTTTCTGCAAATGACTTGATTTCTCCTTCATATTTGATGGCCAGCTTTGCTGGATATAGGATCTTCAGCTCGCAATTTTGTTTGTTTTCAATCTTCTGTGTATGGCATCTCATCGTCTTCTTGTTCACGAAATTTCTGCTGAGAAATCAGAATTGTTTCTCCTTTGTAGGTGACTCTTTGTTTTTCTCGCATCGCTTTTAGTATTCTATCTTTATCTTTTGCTTTGGAGGATTTGATTATGATACATCTGGGTGTTTTCCTTTATGTATCTAGTCTATTTGGGGTTAGCAGAGCTTATTGAATGTGGATTTCTCCATTCTTCATAATACCTGGGAATTTTTCTTCTATTACTTCTCCTACAATTTTCTTAGTGATTTCCCTTTTCCTATAATTTTCTGGAATTCCATCACATACATGTTGTTCCTTTTTTTATGGGTCAATTATTTTATTTGCATGTCACATAATTTTTCACTGTACAATGCCCTTTTCACAAAGATAGCCTTTTGACTGGGAACTATGAAAGGTAGGGGAGGCTGAACTTTGTTCTTAGCTACCATTGTGTTTCTTTTTCTTTTAATTTCTTGCAATTCTTTTTTTTTTTCAATTTTACACTGGTTTATCTACAAAGTTCATATATGTTGCCCTCATACCAGATCCCCCAACCTTTCCAACCCACCCCCTAACCCATCAAAGCGTCCAACCCCATCATTAACCCCTTGCCCATACCCACCACTCTGTCCCCCCACTTAGATCTTCATACACATTTTACTAGTTATATATTTCTACAATAATGGTTTTATACAGTATTTGTTCTTATGGTACTGAGTTAGTTCACTGAGTGTAATACTTTCCAGTCCCTCCCAAGTTAAGTAGTGATTTATGAAATCATTGCTCCATAATTCTAATGTTTTCTTCATTTTCTTTATGTCTTATCTCTGATTTTTTTTCTTCTAATATGTTTCCATTGAGTTTCTTGTCTTCCAGCTCACTGACTCTCTGATCAATCTCTTCTGTTCTACTTTTTTGTCCCTCCAGTGTGTTGTACATGTCTACTATTTTGGCATTAAAATTCTGGATTGCATTTTCATGTGTTTCTGTTATTTCCAGTACTGTGTTGACTGAACTCTTTCTGTCTTGTGATGATTTTTAAAGTTCTTGTACTTCTTTATCCATAGCTTCAATTACTTCTTCCATCTTTTGCATTTTCTTCTGTGGTTATTTAAGTTTCTCCTCATTGATGTATTTCTTTTGCTCTATGCCTCTGGAGTATTCACTTTGTTTCCATTATTTATTCCATAACTAGTACTTTCTTCCATAGGACTCCGTATCAATATATATCATTTGCCTTCCTGACTCTGGGTATTCACTGGGTCTGCAAGATGCTCTTGCTATTTTTTGAAAAGGCTTAATTTGTCTTTCACAATGTTTGAAGCTGTCTGTTGATTTCTTGACATTATGTGAAGTCTTTCTTGGTATTAGGCTATTTCTCTTGTGTCTGCATAATTTGTTGATAGTTCTTATCTTTATGATGTTGATTAGTTGCCATCTTAAACTGTTCAATCTATGGGGTTGGTCACACACTCTATTAGAAGTCCTTTCTGGGAAAATTTACTTTTCTTCAAGTCCTTCAATATCCCTATTTGTGCCCAGAAATCTGGAAGACAACTACCCGGCCAACTGACTGGAAGGGATCTATATTTGTTCCATTCCAAAGAAAGGTGACCTGACAGAGTGCAGAAATTATCAAACAAGATCATTAATACCACTCGCAAGCAAGTTTCTGCTGAAAATTTTCCAAAAATTACTGGAAGAGTGCATCAGCAGAGAACTGCCAGATGTGTAGTCTGGGTTTAGAAGAGGCTGTGGTACTAGGATATTACAGTTAATGTTAGATGGGTCTTGGCTAAAAGTAGAGAATACCAGAGGAATATCTATCTGTGTTTCATTGACTATGCAAAGGTGTTTGACTGTGTGGATCACAACAAACTGTGGCTGACTCTGAAAAGAATGGGAATCCCAGAACATTTGATTGTGCTTATGTGAAAACTGTACTTGGACCAGGAGGCAGCAGTTAGAACAGAGTAAGGAAACACCGTATGGTTCAAAATCAGGAAGGGTGTATGCCAGGGATGTATCCTATCTCCATACTTTTTTAGTCTATATGCAGAACAGATCATCTGAGAATCTAGGCTCTACAAGGAAGAATGTGGCATCAGGATTGGAGGAAGGCTCATCAACAATTTGCATTCTGCAGATGACACACCCTGGTGAAACAGAAGGAATAGAAGCACTTGCTATAGAAGGTCAAGGACTGCAGCCTTCAATGTGGATTGAAGCTTGACATCAAGAAGACAAAGATTCTCACCGCAGGGATGATTGGCAGCAATATGATAGATGGTGGAGAGATTGAGATTGTTAACAGCTTTAGTTTGCTTGGCTCCACATTCAACACTCTTAGTATTAGCAGCCAGGAAATCAAAAGATGAATTGCATTGGGAAAATCTGCTGTCAGGGACTTCTCCAAGGTATTGAAGAGCAATGACATTAATCTGGAGACTAAGGTGTGCCTGATCCAGGACATAGTCTTCACAATTGCTTGTTATGCATCAGAAAACTGGACAATGACTAGGCATGATAGAAAGATAACTGATGCTTTTGAGCTGTGGTGCGGGAGAGGCCTGCCAGAAGAACAAATGGATTTGTCTTAGAGAAGATGAAGCCAGGATGCTTCTTGGAGACAAGGATTCTGAGATACTTAGGACATGTTGTCTGACATACTTAGGACATGTTGTGAGGAGAGACCAGTCCTTGGAGAGGGACATCATGTTTGGAAAGGTGGAGAGACAGAGAAAGAGGGGAAGACTATTGATGAGTGGATTGATTCAGTGACTGGGTTAATGAGGGTAGGTGTGTCAGAGACAGTAAAGTTGGCACAGGATAGAGCAGGTTTCAGGACAATTGTATACAGGATCACTATGAGTAGCAAGCAACTCTAGGACACATAACAGCAGTAACAAGAAGTCCTTCAGTTTCTCTCTGGTCTGCAATGCAGACCTGCGGGAATATCACCTTATCGTAATCTCTTCCTTCAACCTCTATTATCCTCCTCTGTCTGTGGAGTGGCAGGGTGGTGCAAGACCAAGTGTTCCAGTTAGGCAGTTTTTGTCCAGGAAGCCTTGGAGTTATCTCTCTCTAGCACTTCAGTGTGCCAGTTGCAGAAGTGAGTCTCCTGCAAGTTGGGAACAAAGAAGAAAAGGTGTAGTTAAACTATGGCTTTGGTACTAGATTGAGATTGAAGTTCAAATAACAGAATTTTTAAATACCTATTTTCAAACATAAAGAGTGACCAACATATGGATCTCCTCTAATAGACTATACAGAAACTAGATTGACTATATCTGTGGAAAAATATGTTGGAGAAGCTGAACATCAACAAAGTCAGGGACTGACTGACTAATTTAATTTGGAGACACCATCATGAAAAACTGTCACTCTAAATGAACATCATAGTTGGTAAAGTAGTGGGCCAATGAAAATGAGAGGACTCTCAAGAGATGGATTATCACCATAGTATAATTGATGCAAATATACAAAGTAGCATGAAGATGATACAGGATAGGACAATTTTCCCTCTGTTATCATATAAGCTTAGTGGCTTAGTGGTAATGAGTTGTGCTGCCAGTGTGAAGGTACAGGTTTCAAATCCACCAGCTGTTCTAGGGGATAAAGATGAGCAATCAACTCCCCTATTATTAGCTTCTGAAAACCCATGAGAAGGTCAATTATGAGTCTATTCTGACTCAATGGTACAAACCAACATATGTCAGAGCCTATTCATGGCAACTAACATCAAACAAGGGCAAGAAAATGAAAGAAAAAGGCAGGCTCTGTTTTGATTTCCATTTAGGGCTAAAATTTACTGCTATTGAAAGGATAGCTAGTCATAGAATTGTTTAGAAGATCAATCATGGAATCCTATATACAAGGAGTGATTTGGAAAGATCTTGTAACTAAAAAACTGTTAGATACAGGAGGGAGCTCTTGTGGCTTAGTGGTACAGGAGTTGTGCTGCAAACCCAAAGGCAGGCAGTTTGAATGCAACAGCTGCTCTGTAGGAGGAAGAAGGGCAATCTCCTCCCATGCCGTTTACAACCTCTGAAAACCCAGAGGCTGGAGGGTTAGCTCGGAGTTGGCTCCAACTCAATGTAATAACAAAATAATAATTTATCTGGAAAAATTTCATTTTCTCAGGAAATTATTTTCTAACTGCGGAGAGTGTTTTCAAATTTTGGGGAAAATTTGACATTAGCAGTCAGGAAATCAAGACAAATTGCATTAGGTAAATCTGCTGTCAGGGACCTTTACAGAAAAGCAGTGATGTCAGTCTATAAGGTGCACCCCACCCAGTCCATGGGCTTTGCAATTATTTGATATGCATCAGAGACCTGGATAATGACTAAAGATGATAGAAGAAGAATTGATGCCTTTGAGAGCTGGAGTGGTGGAGAAGTGTCTTGAACATACCATGGACGGCAAAAAAATCCCAACAACAACAAAATAGGTCTGTCTTCAAAAGAATGAAACCAAGTTTCTCTTGGAGGCTAGAATTTTGAAGATCCATCTTATATACTTTGGGCATGTGGCCAGGAGGGACTGATCTTTGGAGAAGGACATCATGCACGGAAGAGTGGAGGGACAGTGCAGGAGAGGAAGACCTTAGATGAAATGGATTTATACAGTGAGTAGGGCAATGGCAATTGGTGTGTCAGAGTCAATGAGACTAGCTCAGGACAGGGCAGGCTTCAGAGCTGCTGTACATAGGGTCACTATGGGATGCAGGCAACTCGACAGCACATAACAACAACAACATTATTAAAAGTAAGTAATTTGGAATTTAATTAACTAAAATATTTGTATTCATAATATTCTTTTTAAACTATTATTCTTTTTTATTTATACCAGATTGCATACAACTCCCCCCTGCCCCATGGAAAGTCAAAAGGCTAAAATTCACATTTACAGATGAATAAAATTGCTTAGTCAGGAAAGCTCCTGAAATGTGCTCTCAGGCATCTCAGCTTTCAACCTCGTGGCTTTAAGCTAATGCTACAAAGCTTAGTCCTGCCAATTATGGTGTCTCCCTCAAAGTCCTCCAACTTGGGCAAAGGCTCCTAGCTCTGGTTCTGTGGGGTAGCAGTCGCAAGGTAAGCTCTGTCTTGTGTCAGGTCTCTATTTCTCTGCTGCAGCGGCTGCTCCTATTTTTAACCCAGAAAGATGAACGTTCTACATTCTATGCTTCTACTTTACTGTTGTGAGATTCTCAATTTTTGCTGACAAACCCACTCAATTTAATGGCTAGGCTAATCAATCCCCTTGTGAATAGAGGAGGATGCCACATTCACAGTCAGTTCTTTATGGTACAATGACTCTATGTACTCTTTCCATCTCCTTTTAAAGATTCCTGGATCATACAGTATTCTGCCCAAAACATCCTTAAGTATTGCAACTCATTGCTTGAATTTGTTCTTCTGTTTCTTCAGCTTAAGAAATACTGAGCAAGTTCAGTTCGCTTGATTTTCCAACTCCAGCTCTTTGCACATTTCATTATAATACTTTGCTTTGTCTTCTGGAGTTGCCCTTTGAAATCTTGTGTCTAGCTCCTTAAATTCCTGCTTTCTTCCCTTTGCCTTGGCTTCTTGACGCTCTAGTGCATTATCTAGAGTCTCTTTTGACATCCATCTCAGCTTTTTCTTCTTCCTCTGCCTTTGTAATGATCTTTTGAAGTCTTTGTGGATGATATTCTTAATATCCTTTTATAGCTCATCTTGTCTTCATTCATTAATGTTGAAGGCCTCAAATCTGTTCCTGAGATGGTTTTAAAAAATTCAAGTGGCATAGACTCAAGCTCAAATCTTGGTTCCTGTGCATTTGGTTTAACCTTCTTTAGCTTTAGTTTGAACTTGCAAAGGAGTAATTGATGGTCTATTCCACAGTATCTTAACCACCAATCCTAACGCCATGCTTCTCCTCCAAGAGTCCAGCCTCTCAGATAATCTGCTCTGCATACAGGTTGAAAAGCTTTGGAGATAGGATACATCCCTGGCGTACACCCTTCCCAATTTTGAACCATGTAGTGTTTCCCTGCTCTGTTCTGACGACTACCTGTTGGTCCAAGTTATAGGTTTCACATTAGCACGATTAAATGTTCTGGGATTCCCATTCTTCTCAGAGTCAGCCACAGTTTGTTATGATCCACACAGTCAAATGCCTTTGCATAATCAATGAAACACAGATAGACATTCTTCTGGTATTCCTGCTTTCAGCTAAGATCCATCTGACATCAGCTACAATATCCCTAGTACCACGACCCCTTCTAAACCCAGCCTGGACTTCTGGCAGTTTTCTTTTGATGTACTGTTCCAGTCATTTTTGGATAATCTTCAGTAGAATCTTGCTTGCATCAATGATATCAATGATATTGTTCTGTAGTTTCCACACTCAGTTGGGTCACCCTTCTTTGTGATGGGAACAAATATAGATCTCTTCCAGTCAGTTATGCAGATGACACAACCCTACTCACTGAAACTGAGGAGGACCTCATGCACTTACTGCAGAGGGTCAAGGACTGCAGCCTTCAGTATGGACTGAGGCTCAATGTCAAGAAGACAAAGATTCTCACCACTGGATGGTAGCATCAGGATGGATGGCGAAGAGATTGAGATTGTTCACAGCTTCAGTTTGCTCGGCTCCACGGTCAACACTCTTGGCACCAGCAGCCAGGAAATAAAAAACCGTATTGCAATGGGAAAGTCTGCTGTTAGGGACCTCTCTAAAGTACTCAAGAGCAACGGTGTCTCTCTGAAGACTAAGGTGCGCCTGATACAGGCCATGGTCTTTGCAATCACTTGTTATGCATCAGAGAGTTGGAAAATGACTAGGGAGGATAGAAGGAGAATTGACACCTTTGAGCTGTGGTGCTGGAGAAAAGTATTGAATGTTCCACGGACTGCCAAGAAAACAAACAGATTCATCCTAGAGAGGGTTAAACCAGGCTACTCCTTGGAGGCAAGGATTCTGGGGCTTCGTCTGACATACTTTGGACATGTTGTAAGGAGAGACAGGTCCTTGGAGAGGGACATCATGCTTGGTAGGATAGAGGGACAGTACAGAAGGGGAAGACCCTCTATAAGGTGGATTGATTCAGTGACTGGGGTAATGGGGATGGGTGTGTCAGAGGCAATTTGATTGGCACAGGATAGAGCAGGGTTTAGGGCTGTTGTACAAAGGGTCGCTATGGGTCACAAATGACTCGAAGGCACATAACAACAACAACAACATTCCACAGTATGCCCCTGGCCTAATTTTCATAGTTGATACTGAGCTTCTCCACTGATTCTTTCCACAGATGTAATTGATCTGATTCCTGTGCATACCATCAGATGAAATCCATTTATATTGTTGCCGCTATGTTTCTTATAAAAGCTATTTTCAATGGAACAAAGTAGGGAGTTTTAGAAACCAATACATGGAGAGTTTTTGTTGTATACTGTACTTCCAGTAAATACTAGTATTGTTTTATCATGTGGGTCAGCAATGGATCGGTCCCAACTTGATGGTAAACAAACAACAATATTTATCATTAAGACTTCTGCAGTTTAAGATTTTTATTGACAAATAATTTCCTATGAGTGTTACAAGGGGAATTTCAAAAACATCCAACTGATAATTACGAATAGGTGGTTGTTATTGCTGTTGTTAGGTGCTGTCCAGTCACGTATGACTCATAGCAACACTATGACCAACAAATCCCTATCCTGTGTTATCCTCATGATCTCTGACACATACTCAACCCATCATTATGGTCACTGTGCAAGTCCATCTTGTTGAGAGTCTTCTCTTTTCTTGACCCTCGATCTTTCTCAGTATAATGTCTTTTCCTAAGGACTAGCCCCTTCTGACAACTTGCCTGAAGTATGTGAGATGAAATTTCTCCGTATTTGCCTTTAAGAGTTGCATTTCCTCTAAGACACTTGCTCTTTTCCCAATCCTTAAGATATTCAGTATTCTTCTCCAACACCACAGTTTAAAGGCATTGATTTTTCTTTGCTGGCCTCATTCATTGTCCAGCTTCCAAATGTATAGCAAGTAACTGGAAAGGATATGACCTGGGTGAAGGGCACCTTAGACTTTAAATTACCATTGTTGCTCCTGAGCACTTTAGAGTGGAACGTGACAGCAGAATTTCCCAATACATTACATATTTTTATTTTTTGACTGCTTTTGTTATGGGTGTTGATTGTGGATCAAAGTAAAATGAAATAGTCATTCTTTTCTCTATCACGATATTCTAGCCTATTGGTTCAACATGACATGTTTTGCTGACATTGAAATATAGTCCATATTGAAGGCTGTAGTCTTTGATCTGCTACAGTGAGGCTTCAAGTCTTCTTTATGTAAGCAAAATGATGTCATCTGCACAATACAGGTTATTGATGAGTCTTCCTTCAATACTGATGCTACATTTCTCTTAAAAAAATTTTTGTTTAGCAAATCAGGGTTTTTGGTTTTTTTTTTTTAAGCTGTCCTGACTGAGTGACATTATTCTGCTACTAACCTGGTTTATAACCTCTTGACTTTCCCCAACACAATTCTGTGTGGTCTGTGAGCGATTGCATTGTATTTTGGACCAATTAAAAAAAATTTTTTTAGCCCTGGTGGCTTAGTGGCAAGAAGCTGCGCTGCATTCCCAAAGGCACATAGTTTGAGGCCACCAGATGCT
This sequence comes from Elephantulus edwardii, assembly GCF_000299155.1. NCBI lineage: Eukaryota > Metazoa > Chordata > Mammalia > Macroscelidea > Macroscelididae > Elephantulus > Elephantulus edwardii. The sequence continues at coordinate 1,352,545 of NW_006399917.1, forward strand.
CTGCAGGAGAAGGATGGGCAATCTCCTCCCATGTTATTAACTGCCTCTGAAAACCTGTGTGAGGATTGACTGTGGGCCAGTTCTGACTCTGTTGTTGTACACAACAACAACAAAGAAGATTTGTGTAGAGAGGAATAGAAGGAGGTACAGGAGTGTAGGGGACATGTTTGGCATTATGGGAATTGTTTTGTGTTGTTAATGTTGTTGACAGGGATAGTTCCCCTTTGTGAATTTGGTAAAGGTCAGATATGGCTGTTCCTATGCAGTCCTTGCTCTTTTTACAATATTTAATGTAATTTTCTTGACTAAACAAAAACTAGTTTTGCTGAAAATCAGCTTAAAGCTTGTCATGAAATATCTATTGGATCTATTTAGTAACTTGGGCTTTTCGTCTCATAAGTAGCTTTAGGCATTTACCTAAATTCTTAATATACCTAAGATTATAATATTTTTGGACATATAAGTCTCTTTAAAAGATCATGCTTATTATGCTAAGTGAACTAACTCGGGCTCATAAGGACAAATTCTGCTGCATAAGACCATTATTATAATAATAAAATGATAACTAGTAAAATATGTATAGGAGTCCAAGGGGAGAAGGTGTGGGAACAGAGGAGTGGCAGGGGGCAAGGGAGAAATCACAGGGTCTTTCAATTTAGTGGGCAAAGGAAATGGGAAAGATCCTCTGGGACCTGAAAAGACAGCATAATGATGAGCCTTGTTCAATGGTGACTAATTTTGTAAAACACAATGTATAGGAGTGATTGTATGAAACACAATGTGAATGAAGGAAATTGTGAGACAATGTATATGATTTTGTATGCAAACCAATGTTGTTGTTGGTTGCCTTCGAGTTGAGCATGACTCATAATGACCCTATGAACAAGAGGCCTGAAACCCCTCTATCAAAATACATAGAGTTTCTGGAGGCATGTTGTTTAAGGAGTGGATGCCACTTCTGCTTCCAAATGCAAACCAATATAAAATAAAAAAGCAAGACCATGCTTAGGTTTACCTTGAGTGGTGGTGGTGGTTCAATCAGAACTGACTCATAGCTGACATTCCAGCAGGTTTTCAGAGACAATCACATGAGAGGAGATTACCCATCCTTCAGGATTGAAGTACAGTTTCTTGTCCCTAGGCCACCAGTGCTCCCTTTGTCATGGGTAGTGTTGGGTTTCTCGTAGGGGTGGAGAGTGAATGCCCAGGATTGAACACCTCAAAGGGGATGAACATGTTCCCTCTCAAAAATGTTGCCACAAATAGGAAGAGCAAACAGTACCAATTTTATTAGGAAGAAAACTAAGAAAAATGAGCATCCAAGCACAGTACACTGTCTGACAGTCAGACAGTGAGTCCCCTCTAGTGAGTGAGAAGAAACTGTTCAAAGGACAGAATAAAGTTTATTATACAAAAGAAAGACTCCCTTAAAGAGCAAGGGTGGGCTCACCTCAAGAGAGAAAGAGCAGATAGACACGTTCTCCCTTTGGCTCTTCATTTATATAAGCTTACTCCATCTCAAAGTTTCTTAAAAGCTTGAGTTTATCACAGTAATGACCTCCTTGCTGCAACCTCACCAGCTCTTATGAGCGGATAGTTGCCATCAGAAGGTGATTTGTCCTCCCACTGATGCTATAGTTCTGTGTTTCTACTTCTTCGTGGGATCCTTATGACCATGTTACCATTGTTCTCTCTGATCTCAAAAGGGAGCATTCAAGGATCTAAAGATCCTCCTTGGTCAATAATTAGTGTTGCTGTTGTTAGGTTTCATTGAAGAGTACAATTCCTAGCAACTCTTTCCTATCCTGAGCTGTCCTCAACATCTCAGATGCACTGGAACTCATTACCATCATCATTGTGTCAATTCCTCTCATTGGGAAGCTTCCTCATGTTTACCTTCAAGGACCATGCTGCCTATATGTTTTTCAAATTTAGTGTTAGTTACTCCAAAATGTCCAGTCCTATTCTCTATAGCTAAAAAGTAGGGTTTTTTTTTTGTTTGTTTGGTGGTTTTTTTTTTTTTGTTTTTTTTTTTTTATTCTAAGAGGGCAGAGGAGAAACAAAAATGGAACAGGAAATGAAGAGTGAAGAACAGAATAGGAAAAAGCAGTGTCATAAATTGAGAGATGTGAAATTCATTACAGGTTGCTACAGATTTCAAGTTTTCCCTTAAAATGTGAATTTTGATTTTTTTAAAAAAATGTTTTGATGTCATTTTAAAATACCTAGTAATTTGAGAAACTGTCTTGAAGGATTAAAAATGCTGGGCAAGTAGAGTAAAAATGACAGGGCAACATTTTAGCACCCTGCTTGGAGGGAGAAGTGGTCAGAGAGCTGAGAACTCTGTCCTCAGGAAAAGGGCAGGCCTCTAACACTTTTTTTACATCAGGGTTTTCAAACCCAAAGCCTACCCCTGATTACAGAACATGTTTTTACTTTCTTGTTTAATGTGAACTACCGGCCACAGAAAATGTTTCCATACTTAACAAACAGCCATTCCTTCTCTTGTTGGTTTTTGTATTTTCAAGAAAATCACATTAAGCTTAAAACTTGTATATTGGACTGTTTTGCTTTTTTGCCTTACCTTTTTTTACATAATTATATATTTATAGTTAAGAAGTTTCAAAGAAATGTACCAAGAATTCCCAGATGTCCTTCCTCAAACCTCATTCAGTGTTAACTTTGTATTCAGCTGTAGAAGAGCAAAACCAAGAAATTGACATCGAAATGATCCATATAGTTTAATCATATATCGCTACTTATCACACACTTGAATTTGTGCGTGTCTTTGTTTGTGTGCATTTCTATAAAATTTTACCATATGTAGCTTTTATAATTACCACAACAATCAAGTTACACAATTATACAACACAACAGTCACTTGGATCCTCTCTCATCTCTAACCTCTGGCATCTATGCATCTAGTCTAGCTCTCTGTATTCATATATGCCACAATGTTATATAATGGAATCATGTGATGTTTTTATTTCTCTTTGAGCTTGGCTTTTTTCCCCTACTCAGAATAATTTCCTTAAGATCCATCCAAATTATTGTGTGTACCAACAATTTATTTCTCTTAATTTCTAAGAAGTATTTAAAAATGTGAATACACCACAGTTTATCCATTACCAATTCAACACCATTTGGGTAATTTATAATTGGGGGTATTCTGAATAAAACATTTATGAACACTCATGTGTGAGATACTGACTGAAAACATGACTTGAGTGTTCAAACTGACATTATTGCTCCTCAGAAATCTGAAAAGACACATCTCCTATTCTCCTGGCTGCTTTTACCAAGGATGTTGTTTGTGGATCTAAGATCAAATCGTTGACAATTTCAATCCTTTCTCCATCTATCATGCTTCTTGGTCCAGTAGTGAGGACTTTGGTCTTCTTGATGTGGAGATACAATCCACATTAAAGGCTGTAATCTTTGATCTTCTACAGCAAGCGCTTCAAGTCCTCTTCAATTAGTTATCACATTACTCAACTGTTATAAAATAAAATGTCCATGAATGAGCAAATAAGAAACCAATAGAATTTGTAAACTTTTACTTAGAGAAAAAAAATATACAAAAAGCTGAATATAGAAATCCCATATGACCCAGCTATTCCACTGCTAGGAATATACCTAAGAAAATTAGACCTGAGACACTAACAGAAATATGTACACTGATGTTCACAGCAACACTCACAATGGCAAGAACATGGTAACAGTCCAAATGCCCATCAGCAAATTAATAGATTAAGAAATTGTGGTATATCCACATGATGGAGTACTATGCAGCACTCAAGAGTAACAATTTTTAAAAATACTTTATTATAAGATGGGAGAGGCTAGAGAGAATCATGCTGAGTGAACTAACTCAGGCACATAAAAACAAATACTGTATAAGACTGTTATTGTAAAAACAGAAGGGAAATCAGTAATCTGTGTATGGATATCCATACAGGGGAGAAGAGGGAGCGAGGAAGAAGTGGGGATGGGAAATCATGGGGTCACAAAGTTTGGTGGGTGGAGGGAAGAGGTGAAAAAAAAACAACAATGTGCATGAATGAAACACAATATAAATGAATCATTGTATGTAAACCAATAAATTTCTTTTTTTTTAAAGGAAAAAATCTAGAGCTTGGATATACTGTATTTTAAAACTTGTTAGTGATTAAAACAATTTATTTTTAAAATTCCTCTATAATGATTCCAGATGTTGCTAGAAAGCAGTTGATCCTGCCTGATTTGTGATCTTACAACACACTGAAAAACAGAACAGTGAAGAATGAAATGCTAATAGGTGAGAGGAGAAAATAATTTTCCAGAAGTGTTTTGGTTAAAAGATGGGTGAAAAGAAAAAATTTTTTAAAAAGATATGATATGAGAAGACAATGTAATTGTTTCTATTTGTCCACTAAGTTAAAAGTGAGGTACAAATGCAACTCTCATGATATACTAGTTTAAAAAAGTTGCTCAGAACTTTGCTAGCCTCAGTGCCTCTTTAAGACAAGAACTAAAGAAAAAGATTAGTGAAATGAATTGATTAATATAGGCTGAGAGCGTTAGCATATTTGTAAGGAGACAAGGTTAAGGGAAAGACAAGAGAACTAGAACATTCAGCAGAAATTAACCTGTATTCAGTCCTCTATTTTTTTAAACTTAAATTTAAAAAGTTCTGGTATCCTTCCCCATCCTTGCCACTGTGTCCTTTGTACTTATTCTCTGCCCTGTATGTGTCTGAAAAATAACTTCTCCTAGTTCCCACATTGGCTCATCACTAGCAAAATATTTTAATGTTCATATTACCTTAAAGTCATAAAAATGGTAATTTCAAAGGTTTCAGAGCTTCTTTACATGGTTTCGCTCACCTTTCTCATCTTATCCACAGGGAAGAATACCAATTTGCTTCAGAGGATTTCCCCAAAGCAAAGAAATGGAAAATAGAATACTGTCTCCCTCATTTTCAATTTTATACTATTACAAATATGAATAATTTTCATCAAATCTATCTCATAACCAGTTTCCTGGGCTGAAAGGGTCAACGAAGTAATAATTTGGAGAAGCTTTCATTGACAATTCTAAAATACAAAGTTCAGTTGTCAATGATTAAGTATGTGTGTAGATTGTTTTTGACTCTGGAGTCCCTGGTGGTAAAAATGGTTAGTGTTCTGTGCTGCTAAAAAAAAGCTGAGGAGTTGAGTTCACCCAGAGGAAAGATCCGGCGGTCTAATTAAAAAAAAAAATCAGTCCTTCAGAACACTGTGGGGCACAGTACTATTTTGGTACACATGCAGTTACCGTTAACTAGGGTTCACTCAATTTTACCTAGTATTGGTTCTAATTATATTAATGATCCTTATGATCCAAGAGTCTGGGCTCTATGAGGAGGAATGTGGCATCAGGATTGGAAAAAGACTCAGTAACAACCTGCATTATGCAGATGACACGACCTTGCAGAAACTGAGGATGAGAGGAATTTGCTGCAGAAGGTCAAGGGCTGCAGCCTTCAATATGTATTGAAGCTCAACACCAAGGAAAAAAAGATTCTCACCATTAGGCTAATTGGCAGAATCATGATAGATGGTGAAGAGATTGAGATTATTAACAGCTTTAGTTTGCTTAGCTCCACAATCAACACTTTTGGTACCAGCAGCCAAGCAACCAAAGGATGAATCGCATTGGAAAAATCTGCTGTCAGGGACCTCTTCAGAGTACTAAAGAGCAATGATGTCAATCTAGAGATCAAGGTGAGCCTAGTAAGGCCATATTCTTAATAATTACTTGCTATACATCAGAAAGGTGGACAATGACCACAGATGATAGAAGAAAAATTGATGCCTTTGAGCTGTGGTGCTGGAGAAGAGTATTGAATATACCATGGACTGCTAGGAGAACAAAGAGATTCTTTCTGGAGAGAGAAACTAGGCCACTTCTTGGAGGTAAGGATCCTGAAGCTCTGTCTGATATCCATGGAGAGGGACACTGTGCTTGGGAGGGTGGAGGGACAGCGCAGGAGAGAAAGGCCCTCGATGAGATGGGTTGACTCAGTGACTGGGGTAATGGGGGTAAGTGTGTCATAGACAATAAAGTTGGCTCAAGATAGATCAGGGTTCAGAATAGTTGTACATAGGGTCTCTAGGAGTCACAAATGACTCAACAGCACATAACAACAACAACAACAATAACAATAACAACGACAACAACAACAGCATAAGATTTTGTGCTGACACGTTTGCTCTTTAGTGTTTTGGAAAGATTTGTGTCAGTAGATTTTCACAAGGTTACACAACTTTTGATTTCTTGACTGCTGCTACCATAGGTGTTGATTGTGGACCCAAGTAAAATGAAATCCTTGACAATCTCAGTTTCTCCATCTGTCATGATATTGCCTATTTGTCTAGGGAGGAAGATTTTTGTTGTCTTGATGCTGAGATGTAACTAATATTGAAGACTCCAATCTTTCATTTTCTGCAGTAAGTGTTTCAGGTAAGAAAGTTTCACTTTCTGCAAGCAAGGATGTTGTTGTTGTTGACTGCCTTTGAGTAGAGCATGACCCTATGAACAAAAGGTCTGAAGTCCCTCTACAACTATCGACATTTATCAAAGTTCATAGTTTCCAGAGGCATGTTATTTAGGAAGTGGATGCCACTGCTGCTTCCAAACCTTTCATAGTATGTTATTATTATAGTTTCTGCATAATCCAAGTTCTAGATGAGTCTTCCTTTAATCCTGATGCCATATTTTTCATCATATAGTCCCTATTCTCAAATTATTTTCTCAGAATATAGATTGGATAGGTATGTAGAAATGATGTAGCCCTGATGCACACATTTCCTAGTTTTAAACCACGCAGTGCCCCCTGTTTCTTGGAATGACTGTCTCTTGCTCTTTGTACAGGTCTTGCATGGGCACAATGAAGTGTTCTGAGATTCCAATTTTTCTCAATGTTATCCATAATATATTATGATCCATACACTCAAATGTCTTTGTATAGTCAATAAAAGAAACACATGTAAACATCTTTCTGGTATTGTCTACTTTCAATAGGATCCATCTGACATCAGTAATTTCTCTCAATGGCAACAAGAGAGAGAATTTATATTATTGAATGAGTATTGCTTGTGTTGAATAAGAAAATTAATGATAGACGTCTTTGATTATAAGGGGTTTCCCCCCATCTTTGAAAAAAAATAATTTTTGTGTTAGGTGCCATTGAGTTGACTCCAATTCATAGTCACCCTGTAGTCAAAGAATGAAGCTCTGCCTCATCCAACAAAACCAAGTATCATCCATAAAAAGGTTGACCTCGACTGAAAAATTCTGACAGAAACGCCTCTAAAGGAATGCCAATTAGTCTTGCTAATGAAGGATGGTTGTAAAATAGTTGCCTACCAAATTCAGTCTCAAAAACTCTTATGGTTTCAGGTAGGTGAAAGGCCAGTTGATTAGCAATCAGGCCCAAAGTTACTTGTTATAAGTTGGTCTCTGTAAAGGGGACAAGAAAAAAATCCATATCTTCTGAGTTGGTTCAGACTCACAGTGACCCTCCGTTGGAGGATTTGAACTGCTAATCTTTCAGTTAGCAGCCTGATCACATTAAGTGTTAGACTGCTAAGCCCCCTTCAAGGGGGAAGTCAGGGTATGTGACGGTCTAATTAATTGCATTCAGAATAGTCATCATTGGCTTGTATTTCTCTATCATCTTCCCTTTGTAAATCTCATTGATTCTGACTTGTTTGGGCTATTTACATTTTTGTGGAATAAAAAATGTTCTACCCATATACCTATATAACAAGTACTCTGAAAAAACCTTATAGTATAATTTTTATGATTTTCAATTATTTATAATAATTGTATAAGAGGACTGTGGTTTGAAAAGCACGAAATAGATTAGGCAGGCAAATAATGATTCAATGGCCATTCAGTTACAGCTGTAAGTAATGATGTACTTAACATATTAAAGTTATTACACCTAGACCATATTAAGAAACTAGTGTAATGAATAATTTCATGAATAAACTCTACTCAGAAAAAGTTTATTGTCACTCATTAAGGTTGTAAAAAAGTATTCCTCTTGAAATTAGTGAGTTAGCATAATTAAAGTTTTCTTTAAAGTTGTGTGTCTTCACAAGTCAATAATGCACAATAAAGTGAATCGTTCAAAACAGACATAAGGTGGAGTAAATTTCATGGAAGGAAAGAGGCCTTGCTTAGTGATAATCATTCAAAGAGCTGTGTCTTTCAAAGAAAGAAAATGCTGGGTGATAAATGTGGCTAAAACTGACCTACTTTACCTGGCTGATTCTGCTTTAGAAACTCAACAGCTTAGCTTCAGAGGACTAGGGCGTATGGATAATCCATTTGAGAATTCATGTATATATTTCAGACACTTTCTGGTCAGTAAAGCATTGAGCAAAACAGTAAGAAGACTAAAATCCTACACAAAAACGGATCATATCACAAAGGAAGAGAAAGCATGTTAGTTCATTAAAGGCACAGATGGGGATGGATATATTTTTATGTCTCCTGCAGCACTTAGCGTTTTATCCATCTGTGTATCTTTACAGAAGAGTCTTTCACCAATTATTTGTTGAATAAAAGAATGTTGTTATATGTTGCCAAGTTGCAACCCTATGTACAGTAACTCTGAATGAACCTTCTGGCACACCTATTCTCAATTACCCAAGGAACTGACCAGTTACTGGGTCAATCCATCTCATCCAGGGTTCTCTCTTGTGCTGTCCCTCCACCCGTCCAAGCAAGATGTCTTTTCTCCAAGTAATGGTCCCTCCTTGCAACATGCTAAAATTACACAAGACAGAGATTCAAAATTCTTACCTGCAAGGAGTAACCTGGTTTCACTCTTTCCATGACAGACCTGTTTGTTCTCTTTGCTGTCCACGGTATGTTCAATACACTTCTCCAGCACCACAAGTCAAATGCATTGACTTTTATTCTATCATCCTTAGTCATTGTCCAGCTCTCTGATACATCCAAGTAATTGTGAAGATCATGGCTTGGATCAGGTGCACCTTAGTCTCTAGACTGATGTTTCTTTTAGTACTCTGGAGAGGTCCCTGACAGTAGATCAGAATAAAAGAATAGTCTTAGTCTTTGTGGTAAAATCACCTTGAGGCATTGGAGACTGGGTTTCTGGTATCACAGGTTCTGAATCACAGAACACGAAGAATCCATGAGGTTTTTTTGTTTACTAGGGGAAAGATGGGGTTTGGAAAGTCAGAGTATGTTCAGGAAGTGAAGAGCAATGCAAAGTGCAGAGAAATAGTGTAAATGTCAGCTCAGTCATAGCTTTTTCCAACCCTTTCTATAATTACAGGACTCCAAAATGGAGAAGTTACAGATTGTCTTATTAACAACCCAAAACAAAGCTGAAACTGCTGCTACCCATTCAGACTTCATTGGGTAAATCTATACACGAGGAGACTTAGAGCTGTAAGTAATGACATGCTTAACGTATTAAAGTTATCACACCTAGACTATACTAAAACAACTAGTTTAATGAATAATTTTATGAATAAATTCTGCTCAGAAAAGGTTTATTGTCACTTATTAAGGTTGTAAAAAAGTATCCCTCTTGATATTAGTGAGTTAACATAATTAAAGTTTTCTTTAAAATTATGTGTCATTGGTGGGTTGACACAGTGACTACACCAATGGGTTTGAGCTGGGTGGAGGTTGTGAAGATGGCACCGGTTTCAGTCTGTTGTTCGTACGGTCACTATGGGCTGTAGTTGACTCCATGACACCTCAACAGCTTGTTCAGCACTTCAAATTCAACAGGCATGAAACATATCATTAAACTTTCTCTAAACCTGTTCCTCCTCTTTTTATGTCATATTGAAATGTTTTTCAATATTAATACAGCCTTTATACTGCCAATTTGAATAACTATTCTGTGCTTCTTCCAGAGATTCACAAGGTATCAGAGTAGCTTGGACCAAGAAGGTATGAATTAAATGTGATACTTTGTTCTTAGAAGAGAAGACAGGATCTGACTGGGAAGTTGAGTATTCTTATTAATCATTGTTGTTACTGTTATATATCACCAAGTCAAATATGACTCACAGTGACCCTACGAACACCAGCAGCTTTCTATAAATTATTTTAAAATCTTCATTGGTCTTTAGAATTTTATAGATTTTAGTTTTCAGTCTAAAAAAAGTGACCAACAGGGAAATCAGATATAGAACTCTTAAATGCCTAGTACACAGCAAGCATGCCATAAATGTCTGCTCAAAGAGATTCTCACCACTGGACCAATTGGTAGCATCAGGATGGATGGCGAAGAGATTGAGATTGTTCACAGCTTCAGTTTGCTCGGCTCCATGGTCAACACTCTTGGCACCAGCAGCCAGGAAATAAAAAAATATATTGCAATGGGAAAGTCTACTGTTAGGGACCTCTCTAAAGTACGCAAGAGCAAAGGTGTCTCTCTGGAGACTAAGGTGCGCCTGATACAGGCCATGGTCTTTGCAATCACTTGTTATGTGTCAGAGAGTTGGACAATGACTAGGGAGGATAGAAGGAGAATTGATGCCTTTGAGCTGTGGTGCTGGAGAAGAGTATTGAATGTACCGTGGACTGCCAAGAAAACAAACAGATTCATCCTAGAGAGTGTTAAACCAGGCTACTCCTTGAAGGCAAGGATTCTGGGGCTTCGTCTGACATACTTTGGACATGTTGTAAGGACAAACAGGTCCTTGGAGAGGGACATCATGCTTGGTAAGGTGGAGGGACAGCACAGGAGGGGAAGACCCTCTACGAGGTGGATTGATTCAGTGACTGGGGTAATCGGGATGGGTGTGTCAGAGGCAATGAGATTGGCCCAGGATAGAGCAGGGTTTAGGGCCGTTGTACATAGGGTCACTATGAGTCGCAAATGACTCGACAGCACATAACAACAACAAAGTCAACCCAGGGATCTTTTCATAAACTGAATAATGTTTGACATTGTTGATGATAGCTTAGCCCTTTAATAGTCATTAAAACAATATTTCATTTTATTGAGGCTGGATTATAAATTCTCATATAATATTCTATTAATTTCATTTTTTAAAATTTGGAGTAAGAAAATAAAATTTTATAAAAAAGGGACCAGTCCTTGCACAGAGACAGCAGCCGTGTTTCATATATATTGGGCATGTGGCTGAGAGGGACCAGTTCTTGGAGAAGGACATCGTGGCTGGAAGGATGGAGGGAAAGTGCAGGAGAGCGAGACCGCAGATGAGAAGATTGATACAGTAACTGGGGCAATGGGGGTAGATGTGTTGGAGTCAGTGAGACTGGCTCAGGACAGGGCAGGCTTCAGAGCCATTGTATATAGGATCACAATGAGTGGCAGGCAACTTGATGGTACATAACAACAAACAACAACTAGGAAGTGATTTTTTTTGTTATCTTTTTTCCCCTTTCTGTCTTATTGTGTACCGTCTAATCAGATCTGACTGGTACAGCAGGAGATTGCCCCTCCCCCTCCAGCAGGGCATCTGGTGGATTAGAACCATGTGCCTTTGGGATTGTAGGGCAGCTTCTTGCCATAGGCCACCAGAGTTCCCTTAAAGTTATCTTTGGGATAAAGATATAGAATTTTAATTGTATGTTGTTGAGAACCATCAAGTTGGCTCCATCTCATAGTGACCACAATGGAAAGAAAGACGCACAGTACCCACAGTTGCTGCTACGTTGAGCGCATTTTTACAGCACCATGGCCATTTCTTCTGCTGAGGGTTTCATTTTTTTTGCTGACCCTCTATTTTCCCGAGTGTAAAGCCTTTTTCCAGCAACTAATAACACATCCACAGTATGTGAGATGACGTCTCACCACTCTAATTTCTAAGGGATGTTCTGACTATGTTACTTCCAAGGTAGAATTTTTGTTGTTGTTGTTGGTTCTTCTGGAAGCCAGTAGTGTATACAATATTCTTCACCAACACCCCAATTAAAAGACACCTTTTCTTCAGGCTTCCTTATTCATTGTCCCACTATCACATGCATGTGTTGTTGTTGTTGTTGTTGAATACCACTGAATTGGAAGCAACCCATAGCTGACTCTCCAGTGGGTTTTCAGAGGCTATTAATAGCAATAGAGGAAATTACTCATCTTTCTCCCATGGGATAGCTGGGGGAAATCGAACCTCATACCTTTGGGTTATAGCATAACTCCTTACCACAAGACCACCAGAGCTCTCTACATATGAGGTGACTGAAATACCATGGCTTGGCATTGTATTGTTGATATGTGCCATCAAATCCCCTGCAACTCATAGCAATAGCTCTGAACCCTGCCCTATCCTGAGCCAGTCTCTCACTGACACACCTACCCCTATTACCCTACTCTATAAATCCATGTCATCCAGGGTCTTCCTCTATTGTGCTTTCCCTCCACCCTTCCAAGCATGATGTCCCTCTCCAAGGACTGGTCCCTCTTGGCAATATACCCAAAGTATGTCGGATGGAGCTCCAAAATCCTAGCCTCCAATGAGCAACTTGGCTTCACGCTCTCCAGGACAGACCTCTCTGTAGTCCATGGAATGTTCAATACTTTTCTCCAGTGCCACAACTCAAAGACATTTGATTCTTCTTCTGTCATCCAGATCTCTAGTGCATAGCAAGTGATTGCTACGGCCATGACCTGGATCAGGCACACTTTAGTCTCTAGAATGACACGGTTGCTCTTCAGTACTCTGGAGAAGTCCTTGACAACAGATTTTCCTTAGTCTTCAAAGTGACATCCTTTCTCTTTAGTACTTTAAAAAGGTTACTAATAGCAGATTTCCCCAGTACAATACACAGTTTGATTTCTTGGGTGCTCTTCCCATGATTACTAGTTGTGGATTAAAGTAAAATGACATTTTTGACCACTTCAATCCTTTCTCCATTTATTATGATGTCTATTGGTTCACTTTTGAGAATTTTTATCAATCTTGGAAAGAAGTGTAACTAGAGTCCTAGTGAAGTTTCCTCTCTCATGCTTCGGGCATGATATCAAGAAGGGCATAGTCTTTGGAAAGCATGGAAAAGCAGAAAGTTAAAGATAGGAAGACTGAACAAGATGGATTGTCATAGTGACTGCAGCATGAGGCTTGAGCATGACAGAAATCATGAGGATGGTGCAGGAGAGGGCAAGGTTTTGATCTGTTGTGCAGAGTCGTTATGAGTCAGGCAGTCAACTCAATGACATTTAACAACATATTCCTGACTATTGTTTGGCTGAAATTAAAGTTATGAGGGTGATTTTTGCTCCAGGTGACCTAGAAGTTCCTGAGAATAATAGTCTCAGGGGTTATGGTCATTTTTCTTTTCTAGTTTTACTCCCCATCTCCCCCTGCTGTTCTCAGGTTCTTCTACTGAGAATCATTTCAGAGTGGTCAGTGGTGGTAGCTGACTAGAATTATCTAGTTCTGGCCTCAGGGTGCTGGAAGTTAAGGTTTGCCTATTCCATTAGTTTTTGGACTAATTATTTCAGAGCATCTTTACTTTTGTTGTTTTTTCTTTGTTTTAGCCAGAGGGAGACCAATAGCTGTACTTTGGATGACTGCTTATGAGTTTTTAAGGTCTTATTTAGTACTCTTTGGAAGTAGGAGTGGTATCCACTTCCTAAACAACATACCTCTGAGAACTCTATAAACTTTGATCACTGTTAATAGTTGTAGAGGTGTTTCAGACCTTTTGTTCATAGGGTCATGATGAATCGTGGTCAACTTGAAGGCAATCAACAAAAACAACATTCATTATTACTCTAACTATCCACCTTCCTCTAGTGCTCATAGGATTTTCAAAGGCTTCCTGTTAAGAAGTGCATGGCCAATCCTGTTTCCTAGTTTGTCTTAATCTGGGAGCTCTACTAAAACCTGTCCACCATGGGTGACTCTCACAGCATTAGACACACTAATGGCACAGCTTTCATTATCACAGCAATCCACTAGTTAGTTATCTCAGTACAACAAACTGACAGGTAAGTGCTAAACCAATTAGAGCTTGGATTTCAGAGAAACTCATCAATAACTTGCATCATGCAGATAATACAACCTTGCTTGTGGAAAATGAGGAGGATTTGAAGCATTTATTGCAGAAGATCAAGGAATGCAGCCTTCAATATGGATTACATCTCAATGTAAAGAAAACAAAGATTCTTACCACTGGGCCGATAGGCAACATCATGATGTATGGAGAAGATATTTAACTGTCAAAAAGTTCATCTTACTTGGATCCACAATTAACACCTTGGTACTAGCAGTCAGGAAATAAGGAGACATATTGCACTGAGAATATCTGCAGTCAGGGACTTCTCCAAATTATTGAGGAGTAATGATGTCATTTAGAGGACTATTGTGAGTCTTATTCAGGCCATAGTCATTCTGATCACTTGCTGTGCACCTGAGAGCTGACCAATGAATAGAGATGACAAAAGAAGAATTGACACCTTTGAGCTGTGGTGTTGGAGAAGAGCACTGAACATACCATGGATGGCCAAAAGAATAAACAAACAGGTCTTTGAGAGGGTGCATCTGGAGTTCTTTTTGGAGGTATGGATGCTTTGCTTCACATACTGTGGGCATGTTGCTAAGAGGGGTTATTCCTTGGAGAGGGACATGGTGCTTGGAAGAGTGGAGGGTTGGCAAAAGAGAGGAAGACATTTTGACTAGGTGGACTGATGCACTGAATGCCACCATGGGCTCTAGTGTTTCAGGAAATGTGGTGATGGCACAGGATAGAAGAGGATTCAGATGTGTTGTACATAGAGTAGCTATGGGTCATACTTGACTCAGTAAAATTTAACAACAACAGCATTCATTACTAAGCAAAAAGAGGATTTGGAATGTTGTCTTTGTAGATTGTGTTATGCTATTCCCCTTGATGTCCTCTATGATTCTGAGGCCCCAGGATTTGCAAGTCATTCTCTCAGGGGGTTTGGTTATGATTTCCATCAAGTACTCACAACTGACTTTCAATCTGAGCTATACCACTACACTACTATAACTATCCTTTCTTTAGTGTTCATGGAGTTTTCAAAGGCCTGTTATTTAGGAAGTAGATGGCCCATCCTGTTTCTTACTGTCTTAATCAAGGAGCTCTATCAAAACCTGTCCACCATGGGTAACCCTTAGGGCATATGACACACCGGTGGCACAAATGTCAGGATCACAGTGTAACCCCAAGTTATCTCAAGTACAGCAAACTGACAGACATTTAGAACAATGTTCTCCCCAAATACAATTAATAAAGGCCTGTCCACCAGTTTCTGACTGCTTCCAGTCAACTGCTCATTGTTAATGAAATAAGAAACAAACAGCTTACACTCAATTGTTAACAAAAATTAAAAAAAAACCCAATGAAACAGTTTACACTCAGCTTTCAAGGAAATAAAAAAAAATACTATCCAGAACTCAACGGTTCCAACCCAGATGCACAGTTTAAACTTGAGAAGGCAGTGTATCAGGGTTGTAGTCTCTCTCCATTCCTATTCAATTTGGTAATTTGATGAGCCAATTATCCAAGAGGCTGAACACTATAAAGAGGAGTGTGACATCAGGATTGGAGGGAGACTCATCAATAACCTGTATTAAGCAGATGACACAACCTTGCTTTCTGAAAGTGAGGTGAACTTGAAGCACTTGTTGCAGAAGATCAAGGAATGTAGCCTTCAGTATAGATAGAATCTCAATGTCAAGAAAACAAAGATTCTTACCACTGGACCAATAGGTAGTGTGATGGTGGATGGAGAGGAGATTGAAACTATCAACAAGCTTCATCTTGTTTGGATACATAATCAGCAGTCAGGAAATAAGGAGACACGTTACACTGGGAAAA
>NW_006399917.1:1379784-1381870 GCF_000299155.1 Elephantulus edwardii
AGGCATTCCCTCTGAGAACAGGAACTAGGCAAGGATGCCCACTATCACCTCTCCTATTCAATATTGTAGTGGAAGTCTTATTGAAAGCAATAAGAGAAGGAAACAAGAGGTATCCAAATTGGCAAAGAGAAGGTTAAACTATCTCTATATGCAGATGATAGTACACTTAGAAAACCTGAAAGACTCAGCAAGAAAACTAATAGACATAGTTGACCAATTCAGTAAAGTGGCAGGATACAAGATCAACATATAAAAATCAATTGGATTTCTCTACAGTGAGAGAGACAGAACTGGAGCTAAGAAAAATACCCATCACAATAGCTAATCACAAGGTTGAACACTTCTGAATAAATCTAACTAGAAACACAAAGGACCTATTAAAAAATTATAAAACATTACTACAAGAAACAAAAGATCTGGAGAAATGGAAGAAGATACCTCACTCTTGGATAGAAAGACTCAATATTGTGAAAATGACAATACTACCAAAGGCAATTACATGTTCAATGCAATCCCAATACAAAAAACCAATTCCATTCTTCATTGAGATGGAAAAGGCATTCTCCTATTTCATTTGGAATGGAAAGAGATCCCAAATAAGCAAAGCACTCCTTAAAATGAGAAACAAGGTAGGAGGACTTTCACTCCCTGATTTCAAATCCTACTACACTGTCATGGTGGTCAAGACAGAATGGTACTGGTACAATGGCAGGCATATAGATCAATGGGATAGAGCTAAGAACCCAGAAATCAGCTCATCTACCTATGGTCAACTGATTTTTGAAAAGGAGATGAAATAAGTGGAGAAATGACAGTCTTTTCAACAAATGGTGTTGGCAAAATTGGAAAACTATTTGCAGGAAACTCAAACAAGACCCACACCTCACTCCATACACAAAAACCAACTCAAAGTGGATCAAGGACCTAGGATTAAAACCAAGGACTATGAACTTCATTAGAGAAAAGCTTGGAAGAACTCTAGAAGCCCTGATCCACAACATGAGCAGTCTTCTAAGCATCCTGAAAAACCTACAACCAGAAGAGGACAACATAGATCACTGGGACCTTCTAAGAATCAAATCCCTATGCTCTTCCAAAAACTTCTCTGCCAGGGTAAAAAGGAAAGCCACAGAGAGGGAAAGGATATGTCTGATGAGGGACTTATATCTAGAATTTATAGAATACTTGGACACCACAACAAGATAAAGGTAAATAATCCAATTGAAAAATGGGCACAGGATAAGAACAGATACTTCACCAAAGAAGACATTCAGATGGCTAATAAGCACATGAAGAAATGTTCAAAATCCCTAGCTCTAATAGAGATGCAAATCAAAACAACTATGAGATATCATCTCACCCCAGTAAGAACAGCAAAATTTAACAAAACAGCAAACAATAAATGATGGAGAGGTTGTGGAGAAACTGGAAGCTTTAGTCACTGTTTGTGGGAGTGTAAAATGGTGCAACCACTGTGGAAGGTGGTATGGCGCTTTCCCAAAAAGTTGCAAATAGAGATACCATTTGATCCAGCAATTCCACTACTGGGAATATACCACAAAGAAACTATAACTGCCACCAAAGTAGACACATGCACACCCATGTTTATTGTGGCTTTGTTCACAATAGCAAAGATTTGGAAACAACCTATGTGCCCATCAACAAATGAATGGATAAAGAAGCTGTGGTATATTCACACAATGGAATACTATGCTGCATTGAAAAACAAGAAACTCATATTGTTCAAAATGGATGACCCTGGAGGACTTTATGTTGCGTGAAGTATCTCAGTCACAAAAGGACAAATACTGCATAGGGCCACTTGTAAAATGGGACTGCCAAAGGGGTTGCGGGGTAAGACTGAGAAAAATGGGATAAACTATGTTTACTTCATTGAAACAGATGAGTGAGAGGAACTGTTTAAAAGGTATATATGATTAGGTATTATTGTCATGACATGAGTCCAGAAAGAAGGCTGTATAGTGGAATAGACTTGGGAGGAGGAATTTTATAACAATGAAAGAATTTTTCTTTTACTTTTTAAAGAGAAGAGTGAACTGGAGTGGATGGGTGGGCAGGGAGAAAT
>NW_006399917.1:1382506-1383608 GCF_000299155.1 Elephantulus edwardii
ATTCAGTGACTGGGGTAATCGGGATGGGTGTGTCAGAGGCAATGAGACTGGCACAGGATAGAGCAGGGTTTAGGGCTGTTGTACATAGGATCGCTATGAGTCACAAAAGACTTGATGGCACACAACAACATCATATTTCATTTTCTATTATGATTAAATATATTAGTACACAGAAACAAATTTGGTTCCTAATTAATAATAAACACTAATAATTATTATCAAATGTAATATGTAGTTTGGAAGCAGGAGTGGTAGCCACTTTCTAAATAACATGCCTCCGGAAACTCTATGAACTTCGATAAATGTCGATAGTTGTAGAGGAGCTTCAGGCCTTTTGTTCATAGGGTCGCTGTGAGTTGTGCTTGACTCGAAGACAATCAGTAACAAAACAAAAAATATACAAATAACTAGCACCTAGACATTTCAATGGACAGGGTTATATTAAAAGCCAAGGGAGCAATGTTAGATACTAGTTTTAAGGATGAGTCACCCTTTTCTCTAGAGGAATAAAACCTGTGATGAGGGGACTTGTGAAGGTTTTGGCCAATGCCCTGTCAGTAGAAAAGAAATGTGTCTCTGAGAGAAGGCTCCACTGTTTGTAAAACTGCATTAGAGAGGCCTTCTATTGGGGGAAGAAATAAATGGGCTGTTCCTCTTAATGGATCTCTTAAGGAAAAAAAGAACTTCAGTGAGAATAACTATTATTGAATGCTGTGTTCAAAAGAGTGATCAAAAGTATACTATATGTCCCTCCATCCAACCAGTGACACATGAGATGTCATTTTCATATACCTTAGTCACTACCCTCCTTTCCATCTAAATACTCAGTTACACTCTACAGCCAACCCCTTCTAACCAGAAAATAAGGAATATTAAATAATCCACTTATTTAATATATTTAAACATGAAGATTTAGGCATCCATTTATATCCCTAAATATATGGAGTATTAATATCTTTTAGAATGAATCTTTACAGTATTAATACATTGGTTACTAAGCCTATAATATTTTTCCTGGCAAGACAAGTAAAATTAAGACAGATTTTTTTTTTAGAGGGAATTGCTTTGGTTTCTTGAATTCCAAAGTAGAAACTTTTTTTTT
>NW_006399917.1:1390423-1395669 GCF_000299155.1 Elephantulus edwardii
GCAGGAGGGGAAGGCCCTCTATGAGGTGGATTGATTCAGTGACTGGGGTAATCGGGATGGGAGTGTCAGGGACAGTATCTTTATCTTCCTTTTTATTTTCCCACAGTTTTTTCTTCAGTTATTAGAATCCTCTTGTAGTCTAACTGGCTGAACTCTAATGTGTTCTGCTACCAACCTAAAGGTGGGCAGTTTGAATTCACGAGTTGCTCTGCAGAAGAATGATGGGCAATCTCTGCCCATGAAGTGACAACCTCTGAAAACCTCCTGGAGGGTCAGCTATTGAGCCAATTTCAACCTGATGGCAGTGAGTTTGTGTTTTGTATGTTTGTCAGTTAGAATATCTTGTTACTAAGGGAATGGTTGTGGTTGTTGTTATGTGCTGTCAAGTGTTATAGTGTTATGTGTTGTAGTCAACCCATATACAAGAGCCTTAAACCCTGCTCTATCCTGTGCCAACTTCACTGTCTCTGCCACACTCACTCCCACCACTCCAATCACTGTATTGATCTATCTCATCCAGGGTCTTCCTCTCCTGCGTTGTCCCTCCACTCTCTCAAATATGATGTCCCTCTCCAAGGACTGATCCCTCCTTGCAACATGCCCAAAGTATGTCATACAAAGCTTCAGAATCCTTACCTCCAAGGAGCATTCTGGCTTCACCCTCTCCAAGACAGACCTGTTTGTTCTCCTAGCAGTCCATGGTATATTCAACACTCTTCTCCAGCACCACAGCTCAAAGGCATCAATTCTCTATCATCCCTAGTAACTGTCCAGTTCTCCAAAGAATAGCATGCAATTGCGAAGACTATGGCCTGGATCAGGGGCACCTTACTTTCCAGCCTGACATGGTTGCTATTTAGTACTCTGGAGAGGTCTCTGACAGCTGACTCTCCCAATGCAATTTGTCTCTTGATTTCCTGGCTGCTGGTACAAAGCGTTTTGACTGTGGAGCTGACTAAATAATATTGTCTCTGACTATTAACTTACACTTCAAAGAACATTTTGGATTCTAGTTATGCTATAGACTTTGAAATTCCTTTTGGCTTTTTTGTATTTAATCAGTGTCATACTTAAATATGAGATTACTTTCTCACATTTATATTACCAGTTTCCACACCAGAGAAAACAAAGGATCTGTTATACCAAAATGACCAAAAAAGCTTGAACAGTGAAGATGCCATACCTGAGTCCACTCATTTGTCTGAGGATCGTAAGCTTCCACTGTATTAAGGTAAGTCTGTCCATCATACCCTCCAACGGCATACAGTTTATCACCAAGCAAACAGACCCCCACTGCATCCCTGCTGATGCTCATGGATGCCACTGCAGTCCACATATCTGTTTTGGGATCGTATCTGAAAGAAAATTTTAGAGCTAGAGTTCACATATTCCACATGTAAAAATAGTTTTATTCTTCATGGCTCTCTTTTATCTTATTACCCAATGAAGGAGCATATTTTTTAAAAAGGTAATCACTATTTTCCTGAAAACTTTCAACTTACATTATTACAGGTTCAGGTAGTAGACACACAACACTTAAACTGTCCTAAGGAGTGCATGTAGATATAGAACACCACCTTAAAAGCTGTAGATTGTGTTACGGATAGAACAGAGCCCTCCTTGCTAAGATATGGTACCCCTCGGTGTTGCTGGGTGCCATTAAGTCAGCTCCCACTCACAATGGCCCCAGGTAGAGCAGGAGGAGGCCTTGTCTAATAACACACCAGCCTCATTATCTCTGCTGTGCTCAGTCTCACTGCTGCTGCACTGCTTTGATCCACCCTCTTGAGGGACTTTTTCTCCTTCACTGACCCTCTACTTTCCAAAGCATGATGTCCTTTTCCAGGGAGGATCCCTCTTGGTAACAGGAATATGGTACCCTATACCAGTGAACAGGACCTTGTTTGGGGAAATAGGACTTTTCTTTGTAGGTTTTATCTGTCAAAGTTGTCCTGAAGTATGTCCTGGAATATGATGGGTCCTAAGTCTAATCTATTTGGAGCAGTGTCTTGTGAAAGACCGGCAGGTACTGAACCACGGTATACAGGGGAAAGGAAAGAACGCCAAGGGTCGCCAGCCGCCACAGGGAACAAGCAGAGAGATGCAGCACAGTGGCTTGAGTCTTGAGAAGGAATCAAGGTGACTGAGTCCCAGATTTGAAGTTACAGCTTTTGAAATAGTGAAGAAAAAGTCTGTTCTTCAAAGTTGGTTGTTTTTTTTTTGTTTGTTTGTTTTTTTATAAATTTGTGGTACTTTGTTTTGGCAGCCCTAGGGAACTAAAACAGATTGCTACTTAAAATTTGAAGGAGTTAACACACAAAATTATGTATGATAATTTATAGCCTAAAACCCTGTAGCTTCATATCTCTGAGCCCTCTGGTTCCATTTACAAGGTTTGGAAATGAGAAGTGCCCACTGCTGTCCATTCTGGGGTGATGCTAAGATAGGTCCCCTGCTGCTAATATCACTCATATAAAGAACAAGTTATCATTGGGCCCAAGAGTATATAGTGAGCTTATAATATAGAGAGTACAAGGATTTATTTATTCACCAAATTATAGCAAAATCACAGAACACATTATTTTCTCCACAATACAAGGGAAGCACAGGTGTAAATGCCCTACGTTCTTAAAAAACAATTATGTTTGCTTATTATTGCACAGGAGCTCACTGTCCCTGTCATCATTTACATTTCATTAAAGTCTGATTATGTCCACACACACACACACTCTCTCTCTCTCTTTCTTTCTCTGACTCATTAACTTCTCACTGCTTTTTAAAGTCCAAAATCCTACATAAGACCTCAAGATCCTACCTGACCTGCTTCCGCGCCTACCCCACCCCATCCCACCCCACCCCACCTCTTTTCCGCTACTCTCTCCGTAACTATTTGTTCTCAACCACAACGGCCTTCCTTCAGTTTCTAAAAAGAACCACATCCCTTTCTACTACAGAGTGTTTACACAGGGAGATGATTTTAATTTCTTGGAAATGTTCTTTTCTTGCCAATTTCTACTTATCTTTTAAGCTTTACCTCCTCCAGGAAGCACACCCTTGGAGCACCCAGGGTTCCCAAAATAGTGTGTTTTCCTCCTTCATGCCCTTTAATATAATTGCACATTGGTTTGGGTTTTTTTTGCTTCTAGTTTTTTTTTAAATTTTTTTTTGCTTCTAGTTTTAACGTTATAAACATTATGAAAACAGACTCTACATCTTTTCTGCTCCCCACATATTCCTACAGCTAGCCCCTAACAGATGTGAGTGAAATATTGCTGGAAAAATGATGGTCTCAACACAATCCTGGGGTGTCTGAACTGTTTACATTTCTAAGGCAGTTATTAAAATGTCTCATTATTTTGAAAGCTGGTAGTTAAAAAGAAAACATTAAGCTTTTGTCCTTTATGTTACAACTGATTGTTAGACTAATTATAGGTAATATTATATTTTCGAGTAAATCAAATGTATGTTAGAATAATTAAAGCTCTCAAGTTGATAGGAAAATGTCTACTTTACAAAAAAAATATAAATTCTTGTTAATGAATGTAGAAAGAATGACAAAATTAGAGAAACACAATTTTCCAACCCTAAAGAAAGAACTGATTTAGACAAAGATTATCAATTGGTGTTAAAATAGCTAAGAGAATGAGTGCTAAAGCTGGGTTGCAATCCTGAAGGCACGTGGTTTGAATTCACCAGCTGCTCCATGGAAGATGAGTGGACAATCTCCTCCTGTGCAACTAACTGACTCTGAAAACGCCCCAGAAGGTCAGCTTTGGGTCAGTTCTGACTGTATGGTACACAGCAGCAGCAACAACAACAATAATATAGAATTAGATACTTGTTGCCAAAATAACAACAGACTAGTCTTAAAAGGAAAAAGTAATTTAAAGTTTCACCCTGTAATCACCTCAAAGTCCTGTTGAATCTTTGCATTGCTAGGGGTAGACAAAATGAAGAAGTACGATTTTCTGATGTTGGCAACGTAAGAGTATACAGTATTAACTGTGATTTGTATTAGCAAAAACGGTAATTTTAATTTATCAATAATTTAGATAGTTTCTGTTTTACAGAAACAGAGGAGCTAACTCATTCATTGCTCTCAAGTTGGAACTCGTAGCTGATCCTCCAGTGGGTTTTACTAGGCTGTAAATTGAGGGGGTGGGGGTGGGGGGGAGGGACTGTCCATCTTTTGCCTGCAGACCTGTTGGTGGTTTCCAAGCACCAGAGAGGGGCCGCCTTTGGGTTACCAGTGCAACTTCCTACAAATTTGGCCAACAGGGACTAAAGGAATGCTGAACACCATGACAGAAAAGGAACCAAGACAACTATAGAATGTATGGAACGGGTCCAGTTTCTTGAACCAGTCACTATGCTAGAATATGGTCTGTATCAGATTAGAAATTTGCTTTCAGGGACACTGAACAATCAAATGCAAGACGTGATCTGGATCAGAGAGCTGGGCAGTTGTAGTGTACTGTGAAATCAGAACTGACCCATAGCTGACCCGCCAGAGGGTGTGCAGAGGCAATTAACTGCACAGGAGGACACTGCCTATCTTTCTGCTGTGGAGTAGCTGGTGTATTCAAACCATGTCTCTTTGGGATTATAGTGCAGTTTCTTACCACTAGGTTATCAGAGCTCCCTCTTGGATCAGAGATAATTTAAATCAATTAGTTACAGAAGCCATTTAGAGTTAATTGAAGAGATCTGCGTGTGTTCTATGTATCTAATTTTGAGTTCTTTTCTTTCAATACCTTCATTTTAAAAAGTAAATTTATGGACTGTTATTGTTATGTGCCGTCGAGTCGTTTGCGACTCATAGCGACCCTATGTACAACAGCCCTAAACCCTGCTCTATCCTGCACCAACCGCACTGCCTCCGACACACCCATTCCGATTACCCTAGTTACTGAATCAATCCACCTCATAGAGGGTCTTCCCCTCCTGCACTGACCCTCTACTCTACCCAGCATGATGTCCCTCTCTAAAGACCTGTCTCTCCTTACAACATGTCCAAAGTATGTCAGACGAAGCCCCACAATCTTTGCCTCCAAGGAGTAGCCTGGTTTAACCTTCTCTCGGATGAATCTGTTTGTTTTCTTGGCAGTTCATGGTACATTCAATACTCTTCTCCAGCACCACAGCTCAAAGGCGTCAATTCTCCTTCTGTCCTCCCTAGTCATTGTCCAGCTCTCTGATGCATAACAAGTGATTGCAAAAACCATGGCCTGTATCAGGCGCACCTT
>NW_006399917.1:1395769-1401476 GCF_000299155.1 Elephantulus edwardii
CCTACCTCATTCACTTTTTTTAATTAATTTAGTTTGTTTATTTTTCATTTCAATGAACATCTACAGAGATTTTGGAATTCCATTCATTCATTGTTGCACCCTTCTCCCCGCACAACCCCCCCTCCCCCCGCATTTGCTCCTCTCCTTGAAAAGTTAGTTAATTAAAAAGGATTTTGTCTTGACTTTCAAAGAAACTGCTAAAATAACGGCCATCCTGACAAAAGAAACACATTAACCACAACAGGGTATTTGAAAAGATGGTTATTTAATTTATATTCATTTCATGTTACTATTAAGTTATGACAGATATGTTACAGGTTTATCACAAAATGTTACTGCCCAGTGCATTTTTCAAACAATAAATAATTCACTGAGAGTATTAACATTCACGTATGTAATTAGTGTTTACAAATGTACAAAACTTTGGGTAACAAACACTTAAAATTCATTTGCCAAACATTCAATAAGCCCATCCCCCCAAATGGTTTTATTTCCAATAAGCACAATGGGTTACGGTGCCTAAATCTAAGAAAGAAGAAAGGAAAATCAAACACGGACTTGAGACCTTCAGAATGTCCAAGCAATTCTGTGGATAGCAAAAGAGAAAATAAAATGACTTGCTCATGATATAAAAGAAAAGCTATTATCATAATCAAATATTAGTCAGGTGAAAGAACATTATACAGTACATAACATTTATTCTCTATAAATTTGCATATCTTAAATTGAATGCAAAATATTGCGTTTTAATTTAAGAGTATCACAACATGGAGTTCTTGGTGAGTTAAAATAACAATGGAATGAATATTTATATGTTTTTAAAGAGTGTATCAAGTTTGTATTTGGTCATTATTCTTTAAACTATTGAGTAATTCTCTTTCTTTATTGGACTATGCCAATTTTAGAAACAAAAGCTGCAAATCAGAGCACATAATGCAGATGTTTCTGAAAACAAAAACAAAAACAAACAAAAACAAAAAACATAAACAAAACAAAAAACAAAACAAAACCAAAAACAACAAAACACAACAAGAGAGGTTTTTAGTATGCCATTGGAATGGGTATCATGGTTAAATAAACAAGGAAAGAAACAAAATTACCGCAACGTTGCATATGTAAGATAAAAAGTTATGAAGCAAAACTTTGTAAGTTTTATCTGTTGTATTTGTATTTTAATAGGAGACATCTGGCTAATGTGAATAAAATGTCCCTGCCTAAGAATAACTGAAATACCCAGTTAACACTGGATTATATTTGAGAGCAGTACATTTGCTTTCCTCCTGTCTATCAAGCATGTAAGTTCACAATTCACCAGGTGTCGTTTTGATTGACTTAGAAAATGAAAGTAGTTAATCCTGGTTCCTTCCTCCCTGGTGTTACCATCTTCCTTTTGAGACCAGAACTTTGTGCTTGGGAATGTTGTACTGCAAATCTCGTAGAAATGCTATCTAGCAACAGTAGAACAAGGAATTAGGTTCATAAAAGAAGAGGCTATCTTCAGCTGAGCAGCCCTGTACTACATTATAATTTTACAGTCACAACACAAGCCCCAGCTCTTCCCAGGCACAGGGGAGCAACCTAAAACAGAAGAAACAAAAAGAGCAGTTAGATTTGCAGGTGAGAAAATGTCAGTCACATGACTTGGCAAAACCTGACGTAGGTAGTCCTGGACTTGCTGGCTGTGAGTTGCTGGTGCCCACTGTTGGCCTGTTTCCCCAGCCCCTTCTCTTACTCTCACAGGATAACCTAAAGACTACAGGACAGGCTTTAGAGGGCTGCTTTGGGCAAAGGAAGAATGTCCACATTTGACCTAAGAGAATTTCAGTGTTAGTACTTGGTGGTGGTGGTTGTTAGGTACCACCGTCAAGCTGATTGAGTCACAGCCACCCTCTGAACAGCCAACCTGAGCCCTACCCTGCCCTGTGCCAACCTCATCATCTCTAACACAATCGAGCCCACTGCTGAAGCCACTGTGTCAATCCACCTCATTGGAGGTCTTCTTCTCCTTTAGTGACCCTCTATCTTTCCAAGCATGATGTCCTTTTCCAAGGAATCTCTAGCAAATATTTGGTAGAGGTTAACAAATGCAAAATTAAGAAGCTGACTTTGTACTTCTGTAAGCAGGAATCTGTAATAAAGTGTCATATACATGATACCAAAGAAAACCCCCTAATCTGTGTGATCTCTGAACAATTAAATAGAATTGAGAACTGATCTAGACTTCAAATTCTAAGAGAATGTTCAGTTGTTCTCCACCTGAGTCAGTTGTCTTGATCACTGTCACATCTTCTTGAACAGATTTTAATACCACCCCTAATTTACAGAATTTTAGGTGTAATCTCTAAACCATTTTAATAAAAATGCCTGTTTGCAATTAAGCAGCTTTTCTCAAAATACCTAGCATACTAGGTCTGTAACATTGTGAAAAGCTGAGGTTGTCATGACAACCAGCTTAGAAAGTTTAGCTTTGCAGAATTTATTTAATACAATGCAGTCCTTCTACCTCCTGGTTTGGGCCAGGCTTGGAGTGTGTGGGTGGTGGTTTAAACACTGTCATCTCATTCTACTTTTTGTATAAATGCCCTCTTGTTCATCTGTCAAAACACTGATAGGAAAATGCCTACTTTTCAGAAACTATCATTATAAATTCACATTTAGCTATATTGGTGTCATGCAAACAAAACAGTGTGTGATCACTGATTTTTAATTTTGTAAACAGGAGTCACCAGAAAATATTAATTACACCATCTCAAACACTGGCCAGCAGAATTCTCTGTAAGGTCTAAGGGTTGATATCCAATACATCAAGGATTCTTAATGCTGTCTTCAGGTTTCTTGGTGGCCATTCACAACTGCTTCTGACAACGGTAGGAGGTTGGTGGTAGGTAGTCATAGAATTCCTGATAAAATGTCTTAGCATTTATTCTAAAATGTTCTGATTTAAACATTCCATCCTGTCCCTTCCTACCAACTCATCTAAGAAACAAGATGAAGGTACTAATCCAGTGAGTCCACTTTTCTATCCTCATGACTTAAAACCTCTCTGTACAGTTCAGACCACCCACTTCATCTTTCTTAGCTTTATCCAGGGAACCTAAAATCTTTCTCTCCATCTGGGGATGATGTTTTTGTTCTCATTTCTGTTTCCTGCCCTTCTCCTAGGAAGGTAGCCTTCAGTTTTCTTTCTCAGCAAAACTGGAATCTCTCATTGTAATTTCTAATGTGGTGTTAAGGTTTTTTTTAAAAAAATTTAAATCCTTGGCTCATATGCCAGAGACACACCTGCAACTGGCCTTCAGCCAGTTATTTATTTGTGTCTCAGAGTCTCATTCTGTGTGGACAATAATGACTAAGCTTAAAGGGCGGCTGGGAGGATGAAGTAAGGTCTTCAGTGTAAAATGCTTCTGCTTCGAACAGCCTAGGACATAAAACCTGCTCAGTAAATGTTAATTTTCTATCATTATTTTATAACTGTACATCCCTGAACTTCTCATTCTTAGTTTTATCCTTCCTTTTACTTTTAAAACTCTCTGCAGTAGCTTCTGCATTGAACAAATTTTCAAAGATTTCTATGGTTGTATTGTTAATCCAAAGGCCAAGGCTCTTGGGTAGTTCAAATCCCCAGAAGCTCCTTGGGAGAAAGAAGGATGGTCTCCTGGATGGTGTCCTGTCTTTACAATGTTGGAATCCCACTGGCATTTTAACTATAAGTTGGTTCCAACTCAATGGCAATGAGGCTTGAGGTTTTCTAACATGCTTCCATGACAAGCGTCCTAGCTACCCTTTGAATGCCTCAATCTTACTCTCCAATCAAGTCTCTTATCATTGTTGTTCTCCCCTGCCCTGAAGCGTGACCTTCTAATAGATCTAATGAATATATACATAATGCATTGATAGGACTTGTTAATATTTCTTGAATCTACCCTTTTCTGTCTTCCCTTACTATATTATCCAGTACCTCAAGTCTTACAATGGAACCACTCTTCTCAATACTTTCCATTTTTCCAATCTTCACCTCTGTCTGCCCTTACTTCTGTTTACTCTGTCCTCAATTGCTACCATGCTAGTCCTGGTTAAGTCTATGGGATTCTCATGACCACACTCTTGAGCTTGGATTTCATGGACTTCCACTCTGGGCTGAATCCTTTCTCTCCCCCAAAGAACTGCTACTCTTTTCAAGCTTGAATCCTTTCACTCAGCCATACTTCTTTACTATATCTTGCATATAATATATGGTTTAGTGACATTCATTTTGTGTCCTCACACATACGTAATATAAAAAACCAAAACTAAGCCTAACTCACTGTCAATTCAGTCAATTCTGCCTCAGTGACACTAGGGCAGAGCAGAATGGCCTCCCAGGGTCTCCAAGGCTGCAAGGTTCACGGAAGCAGCCTGTTGCTTCTTTCCTCCATGGCATGTTGGAACTACTTAACTTTTGTTAGCTGCTGAACCTTAACCATCAAGTCATACCAGCTCTTATCATTTAAAACAAACCACCTTAGATTGTTTATTCTCCCCCTGTTCGTGTAAATCTTAGCTCCTTAAGTAGTTTTTTGGGTACACTGAGTTGCCTCAGACTCGGCACATGTATAAGAGACTGTGATGCTGCCAGATCCTGCACCATCCTCACACTCTCCACTACGCTCAAGTCCAACCTGAGCAGCAGTGAATGGAGCTCTGGTGGCCGAGTGGTAAAGAATTATCTGCCTACTCAAAGACACTCGGTTCAAATCCACCAGCTCTACTGAAGAAAGATGGGCAATCTCTTCTCGTGCAATTTACAGCCTCTGAAAACCTCTTGGAGGGTCAGCTAGGAGTCAGTTCCGATCTGATGGCACATAACAAACAACAAGTAGCAGGGATGCTTTATTAACAGTGGTGCAACAATGAATGAATGAAAATGTAATTATCTGTAAAATGTTTGTTAAAATCACAAAATAAAATTGTATTTAAAAAAATAAGTAGAAGGGATGGTCTATAACAGTGATTCTCTTAAGTTTGTTTTTTTAACAGTACAGAGAATTGCTCCATCAGGGAGAACTTTGACTTTATACATTCATTGTGGCTTTTATGAACCAGATTCTGAATTGGATGTTATAGACACAAACTTAGTTTTTGGTGAGGGAGGAAGCAACAATCTCAAATGCTCATTCTTAGAAGAACTAGATTTCCCACCTCCTCCCGACAGAAATTAACTAAGCTAGAATTCCTTTTGTTAAATAAGTTTGCCAGGTAAAGATTTTCACTTGTTAATATAATTTACAATTGACATTTTCATTAGTCAATGACTAGAAACTTTATCTGCTCCCAAATATACTAGCTTGACTATTTTTTAAAATAATTTTTATTCATATATTGTTGCACATTTTCTTCTCTCCCCCTTCCCCAATCCACTCTGCAATGCACCTCTTGTTCCAGATTGTTGTCATACATATAATATCTAATAATATATTCCTTTCAGACCATTAACAGTTGTGGTTCATAGGGGGAAGCAGCTCAAATTTTTCTGGTCACTATCTTTTTTCTTTTCCGCAATCAAAAGTTCTGACAACTCTTCTTGGTCCAACTATAGGTTTCACATTAGCACGATCAAATGTTCTAGGATTCCCATTCTTCTCAGAGTCAGCCACAGTTTATTATGATCCACCCAGTCAAACGCCTTTGCATAGTCAATGAATCACAGATAGACATTCTTCTGGTATTC
>NW_006399917.1:1408823-1411017 GCF_000299155.1 Elephantulus edwardii
ATTTCCTGGCTGCTGGTGCCAAGAGTGTTGACTGTGGAGCCGAGCAAACTGAAGCTGTGAACAATCTCAATCTCTTCGCCATCCATCCTGATGCTCCCAATTGGTCCAGTGGTGAGAATCTTTGTCTTCTTGACACTGAGCCTCAGTCCATACTGAAGGCTGCAGTCTTTGACCCTCTGCAGTAAGTGCATGAGGTCCTCCTCAGTTTCAGCAAGCAAGGTTGTGTCATCTGCATAACTCAGATTGTTGATAGATCTTCCACCAATCCTGATGCCGCATTTCTCCTCATTTAGCCCAGCCTCTCAGGTAATCTGCTCTGCATACAGGTTGAAAAGGTATAGAGATAGGACACATCCCTGGCGTGCACCCTTCCCAATTTTGAACCATTCAGTGTTACCCTGCTCTGTTCTGACGAAAGCCTCTTGGTCCAAGTATAGGTTTCGCATTAGCATGATTAAATGTTCTGGGATTCCCATTCTTCTCAGAGTCAGCTACAAAAAGTAAATCTGGCTTTGACGTTGTTCAGCCAGCATGTTCCTTGGAAGAGATGAGGAAGAGAACTCATCTCACATTCTTTGTGCACGTTTTCAGGAGAGACCCTAGCGAAGGACATCATGCTGGGTAAAGTACCAGGGTAATACACACAATGGCTACAATAACAGGCGATTGTGGGATGGTGCAGGAGTGGGCAGAATGAAAAGTCTGTTGTATATAAGGTTGCTATGGTGCCCCAGCCACTCAGTGGTAATGATATCTCTAAATGTTATTTCCATACCTGTCCCTTCTCTTTCTCTCTCTCTCAGTATATATACATATATATACTGAGATTAATTAGATCCTTCCTGTTGTTGATTGTGGTCAAGTTATAAAGACCCTATAAACAAAAGACCTGAAGCCTTTGTATAACTATAACTATCATCATTTATCAAAGTTCAAAGAGTTTCCAGAGGCATATTGTTTAGGAAGGGGATACCACTCCTGCTTTCACATTAGGTCCTTACATGTTCATTTTCAGCCCAAACATTTCAACATATTCAACTACCTATCTGACATCTCACTTAGAGAGCTAGCAACTTATTTATAAAGGTGCTGCTCTGTCAAAGTTTCATTTCTTAACTCAGCGAGGTCATACTTTACCTAGTTTTTGAGCTTAAAGGACCTTTCTTTCTCATATCACTTCATATACTGAATTAATCACTCAGTTCTATTGATTCAAAAGCCATTCAAATTATGCAGATCATTTTAATGTAAAGTTTAAGCAGACAGAAATATGAGAAGGCTCAGATGAGGCTATGGGGAGTCTGCCTGAGGGATATCCAGAGCAGATAAACGCATGTCTACAAAGCTTCTTGCTACATGTTGTGCATTCTTTAGGAATTTGTTTGGAAAATTTCAGAGGCTTTTGTTGGTGTGTTTTGTTTTGTAGGCCACCACAGCTCCCTCAACAACAACTACAGGGGGTTGCTGTTCTGAGTTGTTTTTGTCTGGAACTTACCTCTCCACACAGTCTGAGAGTCTGGAAGTCAAATTGGATGCAGGAGCGTCGTGTCCTCCAATGGCATAGAGCAATCCATTCCAAGTAGTTACTCCGACTCCACCTCTCCTCTTGGACATTTGTGCGCAGAGTGTCCATTTATTGGTGTGAGGATCAAAGCATTCTACTGACTTGAGACAAGAACTTCCATCACGCCCTCCAACTGCATAAAGTCTGTAGGAGGAAGAAATGACATGAAACATGACATAGCTTTTCTAGTATGCTTAATATAAAGAACCACAAAAAGTATTATCTTGTTTCCAATTTTTAAAAATTTATATTGGTTTGCATACAAAATTCATGTGCATTGTGTTTCATTTATGTACATGTTTCTAACATTCCTTCACTCACAAGGTGTTTCAAACACTCATTCCCAGACACTGTTAACATGAGGAGGCTGTGCTCACTGCATTTGATCAGCTGTAAGATCGGTTTATGACTACCTCTGTCAGTGTATATACCATGGTGAGAGAAGTTATGCTACCAGTTAAATGAAATTTGTGTGTGTACATACAGTTAAACTGGGAAGAGCCAGATCTTTTTTTTTTTTAATGAAAATTTTCATCTGGAGAACAACCACTTGGCCAACTGACTGGAAGAGATCTATATTTGTTCCCATTCCAAAGAAAGGTGATCCAACTGAGTGTGGAAACTACAGAA
>NW_006399917.1:1411117-1412431 GCF_000299155.1 Elephantulus edwardii
TCCAGGGCAGCATCTGTTAGCTGAAATATGTCAACTGGTACACCATCTATTCCTGAGGCCTTATTTTTTGCTATTTCCTTCAAATGAATTTCTTCCTTCATCACCATAGGCTCTTGCTCATATGTTGTTTCATTAAATTCCTCTGTGTCTGCCAATTCCTTTTGATACAGTGCCAATTCCTTTTGATACAGTCTATTCTTTCCACCTTCTTTTAATACTTCCTGGATCATTTAATATTCTGCCCAAAGCATCCTTGATTATAGCAACTCAAGGTTTGAATTTGTTCTTCAGTTCCTTGTACTTAAGAAATGCTGAGCGAGTTTGGCCCTTTTGATTTTCTGACTTCAACTCCTTGCACATTTCACTGTAATAATTTACTTTGTCATCCCGTAATTCCTTTTGAAATCTTTTATTCAACTCTTTAATATCTTGAATTCTTCCTTCTGCTTTAGCTTTTCTGTGCTCCAGTGCAATTTTCAGAGTCTCTTTTGACATCCATTTTGGTCTTCTCTTTCTTTTCTGTCTTTGCAATGACCATTTGTACTCTTCCTGGATGATACCCTGATATCCTCCCACAACTCATCTGGTCTTCACTCATTAGTGTTCAAGGCCTCAAACCTGTTCCTGAGATGGTTCTGAAATTCCGGTGGGATAGACCCAAAGTCTATTTTTTGCTGTGGATTTGGTTTAATTTTCCTCAACTTCAGCTTGAATTTGCGTATGAGTAGTTGGTGGTCCGTTTCAAAATCAGCTCCTGGCCTAGTTTTCACAGCTGATATTGAGCTTCTCCAGTGGTTCTTTCCGCAGATGTAATCAATCTGATTCCTATGCATACCATCAGGTGAAATCCATGTATATAACCTGCATTTATGTCTCTTAAAAAACGTATTTGCAATGAATAAGTCATTGATTGTGTAAAATTCAATCATTCTCTCTCCAGCTCAATTTCTGTCACCGAGTCCATGTTTTCCAACTACTGAATCTTTTTTTCTGTTCCCAACTTTTGCATTCCAGTCACCCATTATTATCAATGCATCTTGATTGCATACTATACTTGGACCAAGAGGCAGTCATCAGAACAGAGCAAGGAAACACTGCATGGTTCAAAATTGGAAAGGGCGTAAGCCAGGGATGTGTCCTGTCTCCATACCTTTTCAACCTGTATGCAGAACATTATTTGGGAGGCTGGGCTCTGTGAGGAGAAATGTGGGGTGAAGATTGGTGGAAGATCTATCAACAATCTGCGTTATGCAGATGACACAACCCTGCTTGCTGAAACTGAGGAGGACCTGAAGCACTTGCTGCAGAGTGTCA
>NW_006399917.1:1413331-1422415 GCF_000299155.1 Elephantulus edwardii
GCAGGATAGAGCAGGGTTTAGGGCTGTTGTGCATAGGGTCGCTATGAGTCGAAAACGACTCGACGGCACATAACAACAACAACAACAACCCTCAAATTGGATCTGACAGGTACAGGAGGAGATTGTCTCTCCTTCTCCAGCAGAGCATCTGGAGGATTCAAACGGCATATCTCTGGGATTATAGTGCAGCTTCTTGCCAAGGACCCAGATCTTGATGGGGCTGCCTTGGCTTTTGGGTTTTTTTTAATTGATTTGCTTACAAAGTTCAGTATACACTGTTTCACACTGTTCTTCTTTCACACTGTTTCATACATATTTTGAGGCAAGTTTTCTGGCTTTCTTTTTCTTCCCACTTTCAAGCGCTCATTTTCATGGCAAACCCTTGGGTTTTCCTTCTCGAATGGGCTACCTCACACAGTTCCTGTTTTTACAGGCATAGGTGGCACGTGTCTTCTGCCATGTGTCACTTTAGTACAGATGAACAAAGCAGACCAGTTGCACTTGACGGCAGATGACGCATAGCCGCCATCTGTCTGTCAGCAACCGTAAATCACTGGTGCTTTTGTAAGATGCATCCCGAATGCAGAGATGCTAAAATGTGTCTTAGAATAGATAAAATACAGTGCATAAATATACTGTGACTTATTTCTTAAAATATTTAAGACGGGATTTGGTTGTGAAAGAAAATAAACCAACCTTCATCTATCACAGATGAGGCAATTTAAATGCAGTTAAGAGCTTGGGTGCTAACCAAAGGTCAGCAGTTCAAACTACTAGTTGTTTTCCAAGAGAAAGATGTGGCAGTATGCTTTTGCAAAGACTGTTGTTGTCTGTGCCATTAAGTCAGAATCCTCCCATAGCTGACCCTCCCATGGGTTTTCAGAGGATATAAGTCACACAAGGGGCTTTTGCTCATCTTTCTCCCAAGGAAGTGGTTGACAGCAATGAACCATGTATCTTTGGGTCAACAGCACAACTCCTAACTGTTAGGCCATCAGAGCTCCCTTCTGTAAACACTGCAGGCTTGGAATCCTAGGGTGCAGTTCAAATCAATCCTGTCGATTGCCTATGAAACAAGGACTTGGTAGCAATTGGTTCCGTTTTGGAGGAATGACTTACAAGCTGCCTAGGAGATAAATTTTAATTTATCAGTCAGTATATACTGGCTGTTCCTTGGAGGCAAGAATTCTAAAGCTTTGTCTGACATATTTTGGGCATGTTGCAAAGTGAGACCAGTCCTTGGAGAGGGATGTCATGCTTGGAGGGTGAAGGGACCACACAAGAGAGGAAGACCCTTGATGAGATGGATTGATTCAGTGACTGGGATAATGGCAGTAGGTATGTCAGAGATAATGAGATCGTCACAGGACAGGGCAGGGTTTAGGGCTGTTGAACACAGGGTCATTATGATTTGTAGGTGACTTGACAGCACATTAACAACAAAAAACAACATACTATTCTGAATTATTTGAACAATTTTTAGCTGCTATTGTTAAGCATAAATCTTCTTGTATTTATTATTCATTTGAGAAGCTCTATAGATATTTGTCCAATTCTTTTAAAAAGTAAATTCAGTCCACTGCTTGTACAAAAGATTATGCATTTTAAATTTATTGATGCCTTAGTTAATATTTAAGTACCTTTTTGTCTTGAACAAATTATATTTGCATATCAGCCTAATAAAACTCTAAATATTTACATATACCTTAAGACAGATTTCAGCATTAAAACACAGCTATGCCACACCAGATACTCAAGGAAGCATCAAAAGAAGATGAAGGGAATACAGAGTCACTATACTAATAAGTACTAACACTGGAAAAATTTCACTTAGTACCATAAGAACAAGAGCCAGTGATAATAAAGGAAGAAATTGAAGCTGCACTAAAGGCACTGGCAAAAAATAAGGCCCCAGAATCAAAGGGCCAATTCACTTGTTCCAATTAACAGATGCAGACGTTGATGTCCTCATCAGTGATTCTAGGAAATATGTAGGACAGATGTCTGGCCAACTAACTGGAAAAGATCCATATTTATTCCCATTCCCAAGAAAGGTGATCCAAAAGAATGTGAAAAGTATTGAACAATATCATTACTATCACATGCAGGCAAAATACTGCTGGAGATCATTCAAAAATGGCTACAACACTGCATAGACATAGGACTGTCAGAAATTCAAGTAGGATTTAGAAGAGGCTGTGGAACAAGGGCTGTGGCACTGTTGATGTCAGATGGATAAGTAAAGAATCCAGAAGAATGTCTATTTATGTTTTAATGACTATGCAAAGGCATTTAGCTATGTGGATCATAACAAGTTATGGCTAACATTGAGAAGAATGGGAATCCCAGAGCACATAATTGTGCTCATGCAAAACCTATACCTAGACCACAAGATTGTTGTGTGAACAGAGCAAGGGAAGACTAACTACATGTTTTAAAATTAACAAGGGAATATGTCAGTGTTGTATTCTCTCTCCATACCTATTCAGTCTGTATGCAGAGTAAATTTTCAAGAAGCTGGTCTCTATGAAGAACAACTGGCATCGGGATCAAAGTAAGACTCATCAGTAATGTGCGTTATGCAGATAACACAACCTTGCTTGCTGAAAGTGAAGAATACTTGAAGCACTTTTTGCAGAAGATCAAAGAATACAGCCTGTTATATGAAATTGCATCTCAATGTTCAGAGAAAAAAAGATACTTACCACTGGACCGATAGGCCAGCTGTGCATCTATCACATCATGATGTTGTTGGTGTTATGTGCTGTCGAGTCGCTTGCGACTCATAGCGATGCTATGTACAACAGATCTAAATCCTGCTCTATCCTGTGCCAATCACACTGCCTCTGACACACCTATCCCGATTATCCCAGTCACTGAATCAATCCACCTCATAGAGGGTTTTCCCCTCTTGCGCCGTCCCTCCACCCTCCCAAGCATGATATCCCTCTCCAAGGACTGGTCCCTCCTTACAACATGTCCAAAGTATGTCAGACAAAGCCCCAGAATCCTTGCCTGCAAGGAGCAGCCCAGTTTAACCCTCTCAAGGATGAATCTGTTTGTTTTCTTGGCAGTCCATGGTTCCCTCAATACTCTTATCCAGCACCATAGCTCAAAGGCATCAATTCTCCTATCTTCCCTAGTCATTATCCAACTCTCTGATGCATACCAAGTGATTGCAAAGACCACAACCTGTATCAGACACACCTTATTCTCCAGAGAGACACCATTGTTTTTCAGTTCTTTGGAGAGGTCCCTAACAGCAGATTTTCTCATCGCAATACGTCTTTTCATTTCCTGGCTGCTGGTGCCAAGAGTGATGACTGTGGAGCCAAGCAGACTAAAGTTGTTAAAAATCTCAATCTCTTCACCATCCATCCTGATGCTGCCAATTGGTCCAGTGGTGAGAACCTTTGTCTTCTTGATGTTGAGCCTCAATCCATATGGAGAAAAGACTGTAACTGTCAACAACTTCATTGTACTTGAATTCACAATCAACATCCTTGATACCAGCAGTCAGGCGATCAGGAGACATATTGTACTTGAAAAGTCTGCAGTCAGGAACCTCTCCAAATTATTGAGAAACAACAATATCAGTTTGAGGACTAAGGCACATCTAATTCAGGCCTAATCTTTCCAATCACTTGCTATATGCATCTGAAACCTAAACAACAAATAAAGATGAAAGAAGAATTGATGCCTTTGAGCTGTGTGTAGGAGAGGAGTACTGAATATCCCATAGACTTCCAAAAGAATTAACAAATATTTTATGAAGAATGCACAGCCAGAGTGCTCTTTGGAGGCAAAGATGATAAAGCTCCACCTCAGATACGTTGGGCATGTTTCTAGGAGAGGTTATTCCCTGGAGAGGGAAATCATGCTTAAAAAGGTGGAGGGTTGACAAAAGAGAAGATCTTCAACCAGAGGGACTGTCACGATGACAGCTATAATGAGTGTGAGTGTGTCAGGACGTATAAGGATGGCACAGGATAGGACTGTGTTCAGATCCGCTGTTCACAGGGTCATTATGGGTTGTACTCTACTTGATGACACATAACAACTACATGCCCTCAAAGTGGCTCTTGAATGGCAGCATAATATTTTAAACAGAAATATTATAGCAATATCTTGCTCTGTATTGAAACTATACTAATAGTGTGCACAATGAAATTTATTATGACACAATATGCTTATATATAAATTATGAATTGTAAAAATTCCAAGGATAGAATGGATAATTAATAGAGGGAGATGAAGAAAGAGAAGGAATTGGAAAAAGTTTTCCAGATATTTCAGCACGTTTCAAGGATGACTAAGTCTATCAAGTGCGAAAGTGGTAGAAACAACAGTTGTTTAGTATTATGATGTTGTTGTTGTTGCTGTTACAATCAAGTACGACTCATGGCAATCCTATGAATAATAGATCTGAACCCTGTCCTATCCTGTGTCATCCTCACCATCTCCAAAACACCTGAGCCCATTGCTGCAGTCATCATGTCAATCTATCTTGTTGGGAATCTTCTTCTATTTAGTTGACTTTCTACTTTTGCCATCTTTACCTCTAAGGAGCACTCTGGCTGCACTTTTTCTAAGACATAGCTATCCATTCATTTGGTAATACATGGGATATTCAGTACTTTCTCCAACACAGCTTAAAGACAATTCTTCTGTCATCCTTTTCATCGCATAGCAAGTGATTGAATAGATCATGGCCTGAATCAGGTGCACCTTAGTCTTCACACTGGCATTACTGCTCTTTGTAATTTGGAGAGATCCCTGACAGAAGCCTTTCTCAAAGCAATGTTGTTGTTGTTATGTGCTATCAAGTCACCTGCAATCCATAGCAACCTCATGTCACTATGTATTGCCCAAAGCAATACATCTCCTTATCTCCTGACTACTGGTAGCAAGAATGTTGATTGAAGAACCAGGTAAGAGGAAATCAATGACAATTTCAATCCTATATCTATCAACATATTACCTATTGGCCCAGTGGTAAGACCCTTTGTTTTCTTGATGCTGAAATGTAATCGATGTTGTAGTTTTTGATCTTCTGCAGCAAGTGTTTCAAGTTTTCCTGCTGTCAAATCAAGTATGACCCATAGCAACCCTATGAAAAACAGATCTGAACCCTATCCTATCCTGTTCCAACCTCACACTTCTTGACATGTTAGAGCCAATTGTAGCAGTCATATGTTATTCCACCTGGTTGAGGGTCTTCTCCTTTGCTGACCCTTCTCTTGTCCAAGCATCTCGTCCCTCTCCAAGGAATAGCCCCTCTTAGCAATATGCCCAATGTATGTGAGGCAAAGCTTTATCATATTTGCCTCTGAAGAGCACTCTACCTGCACTCTCTCCAAGACATATTTGTTTATTCTTTAGGCAGCTCATGGATGTTCAGTGCTCTTCTCCAACACTACAGCTCAAGGGTGTCAATTCTTCTCCTGTCATCCTTTTCATTGTCCAGTTGTCAGATGCATAGCAAGTGATCAGAAAGACCATGACATGAATCAGACATACGTTAGTCCCCAAACTGACAGTACTACTCCTCAATAATTTGGAGAGGTCACTGCAGATTTTCCCAGTGTAGTACATCTCCTAATTTCCTGACTGCTGGTACTAAGGGATTTGATTGTGGATCCAAGTAAGATTATGGGTCTAAGTAAGTTGTTGACAGATTCAATTTTTTTCTCCATCTATCATGAAGTTGCCTAAGAATCTTTGTTTTCTTGACATGGAGAAGCAATCCATATTGAAAGCTGTATCCCTTGATCCTCTGCAACGAATGCTTCTTGACATGAGGGGGAGAATATGAGTATTGGAAGAGTTAACTTTCTAAAGTTTCTATAGGAAGGGAAAATGCATATGATAAGAACTTAATTCAAGCCAACTGATGATTGTTTTCATCTCCTATAAGGAAGAGGAAAGGTTCTAAAGGAAGTAGAGATGGACTAGAAGTTTTGAGGGGAGTATAAAAATTTGAGAGTAACTCCTGAGTGCTGATGGGAAAGATGGCAGACAGATGTGCATTGTGCAATTGGATTTTTCTGGAAGTGTTCAATCATCTGGACACAGGAGAATGGAGGGTTGCAAGTCTGCAGGGTGAGATGGATGTGACGGGCTGGAGAGTGAATAGATTTGGGATTCTAAGTGAAAAGAAAGTTAGATTAGTGAGATGACATGGTTAAAGAGTGTTTTCAGAACTTAAAAGAAGCAGAAATAATTATAGGTTTTAAAATCCTACTGCTTTATGTTATTTCTAAAATAATACTCTGTTCCTATCTGGTTTTAATAAAATAATAATTTAATAAAATTAATAATTGCTTTAAAACATAAAATTAAAGATTTAAAAATTCACTTGAAATTCCACTTCTGAATACATTAAGTATTCTGATGTTCCACTGTAGCATTAACTTTTTGTCCTTATCTTTTTAGCATTAAATTTTAGGAATACCTATTTTCTGCTATGAACATTGGTGTACAAATCTCTGGTATACAAAGTGAGGTTTGTACCTCAGTTCTCATTTTCTCAGGGTATATTCCAAGTAGTGGAATAGCTGGATCATATGGAATTTCTATGTTCAGCTTTTTGAGAAAACACCAAACTGCCTTGGAGAATGGTAGTACCATTTCTCAGTCCCACCAACAATGGTATAAGAGCATTATTCACTATCACAAGAACATGGAAATAGCCCAAATGTCCAACCACAAATGAATGTATTGAGAAATTATGGTACATTCACACAATAGAATACTATGCAGCATGCAGGAGCAATGATTTTGTAAATTACTACCTAACTTGGGAGGGACTGGAGTGTATTACGCTGAATGAACTAACTCAGTCCCACAAAGACAAATATTGTATGAAACCATTACTGAAGAAAGTGTATAAGGATCCAAAAGGGGTGGGCAGGGTGGAAGCAGAGGGATGAGGATGTGCAAGGGGGAGGAAGGATTAATAATGGAGTTGGATAATTTGATGGGTGAATGGGTGAGGGAAATTGGAAGAAATCTGTACTCGAAAACAATTTATTCAAACTTTAGAAATAAACTAGTATTAATTTTTTTAAAAAATACCTTTTAAGCAGTTCTTTTTCTCATCTGTTTCAATGCAGCGTACATTATTTATGTCCTTTTTTCTTAATAAAGGGAACTGGGGAGGGGGGAATTGTACAACAATAAAAGATTTTTTTTTTCCAAAGAGAAAAGTGAACTCGGTGGAGGGTTGGCAGGGAGGAAAATGTGCAACAATGAATGAATGAAAATCCAAGCTCTCTATAAACTTGCATTAAAATATCAATTAAAAAATTTTAAAAAAGAATATGTATTTTCAGTTACATGCAATATAGTATACTGTAGAATCGAAATAAAATTTTAGAATATTTAGTAAACTAGAGATTCTTAGCTCCTGATAAGATTATTATACTTTCAGAAGAATTACTCGGTATTCACTAAAGTATACTTAAAAAATAACAAACCCTGTGCTTGCTTCAGCAGCACAGATACTAAAATTGGAATGATACAGAGAAGATTAGCATGGCTCCTGCACGAGGACACGCAAATTCGTGAAGCATTCCATATTAAAGAAAAACCAAGACAAAACAACAAACCCAACCCCATTGTCTTTGAGTCAGTTCTAACTCATAGCAACCTTTCATTGTGTTTCCAAGGCTATAAATCATAATGGCAAAAGTCAGAGTCACTGGTGGATTTGAACTGCTGGAGACGGCTGGTCTTCGGGTTAGCAGTGCAATTCACTACAGACTACACCATATTTTTTTTTAATTGATTGGTTTAGAAAGTTTATATACATCATGTTTCACATTATTCTTAATTCACACTGTATTTCACACAATCATTCTCATCCATTATATTTTAAATCAATCAACATTGAATCTTGCCCATCATTACCCTGTCTTTTCGCCTAGATCCACTATATTTCATAAAATCAATCACCATTGGACTTTGCCCATCATTACCCTGTGTTTTTGCCAAGATCCTCCCCATTTGCTCCCCTGGCCCTCCACCCACCAGACTCTGTGTGCAGCCAATGAAATCACATTCTTTTAAAAGTTTATAAACCACTTTATTTTTGCTGGATAATTTATTAGTATTAAATTCTGATAGAAAATTTCTTCACTCAGAATGATAATTAGAAATGTACAGTACCTCTACATTCATATGAAAGCTTACCTGAACTTGGGAGATGTTTATACTCAGAACTATTGTAAAATGGCTTTTTAAATCCTTTTGCATCACTCCTAAGGTGCTTTGTTTTTATGACTTATGTGCATTATTGGGTTAGAAATGATACTGCTTAAATGGTTTGGCTTTTTAAATGGAGTATTAAACACATCCTTACTTTCCACTCAGTACAGCCACACCGACTGTGCTCCTGGGGGTGGACATGGTTGCCACAAAATTCCACTGGCGAGCCTGGGGGTCCCACCTCTCCACCGTATTCAGATAGCTCCAGCCATCATGCCCGCCTACTGCATACATGGGCCCTTCCAACACAGCCACACCTGCAATGGGAGGGAAAGGAGGAAAGGTTT
The DNA here is from genome assembly GCF_000299155.1 of Elephantulus edwardii. Classification (NCBI taxonomy): domain Eukaryota; kingdom Metazoa; phylum Chordata; class Mammalia; order Macroscelidea; family Macroscelididae; genus Elephantulus; species Elephantulus edwardii. Next base: position 1,421,887 of record NW_006399917.1, read on the forward strand.
ACGTTTACTGCTAAGTCTTAACATTCTCCTTGTTGTGTGTTGACAAGTCACTAGTGTTTCATAGCTGACCTTCCAGTGAGTTTTCTAAGGCAGTAAATCACATGGGAGGAGACGGCCCATCTTTCTCCCCTCCCAGGTCTTAATGAGTACATTTTAATTGAAATATAAGTACAATGGACCATAAATATACAAATTAGGGGGTGTAGAAGTGTAAGAACACTTCTTCATTGTTCTTCCTTAATGGGTGGGTCATGGGGATAGCTGGGAGAAACAGCACTGCAGTTCTTGTCTTAAAAGGTTTCAAGGTACTATTTAGGCACTATTTACTCTAAAAAGAGTAAAACTCTGAAAAATTAGCTAAAGAGATATTTATTGAGAAACAAAAGAGACTCAAGCTGGGGAAGCAGCATGTCTTACAGGTAAGATTAGCTGTTCTGCTGAGGCTTGCAGTGAGGTTTTTAACAGCAAAATGCACAGGCAGCTGTGGTACAGGTAAAGCTGTCTTTGTGGCTAGGTCAGGAAGCTGAAG
>NW_006399917.1:1422515-1426092 GCF_000299155.1 Elephantulus edwardii
GGGGAGACTTTGCTTAGGAAAAGTCTATTACAGGTGAGGGTAGGCTTAGCTCAGGTCAGGGACCTGGGGTGTTTTTCTGAGAAGTGAATGACTTGTTTATTGGTAGAGCTGTTTCCTGGAATATACTGTGGGGAGGGGGGAACTGACAGAAAATGCCTAGAAACGGATTAAATAGAGTCACCCTTATAAATGAGTCAGGTGAAACCGCTCTTGCTCATTTGACAGGGGTCTAGGGTAGGCCAAAAGTGTTTTCTGGAGGAATTCCTTTGTTACATGGAAAGTGGTTTCTTTTCACCCCCTCTTTCCCTGTTGTTGAGAATGTTATTGTTGTTGTCATGTGCCATCGATGTGCCATTGAGTTACCTAAGACTCACAGCAACCTTATGCACTATTGCTCTGAACTCTCTTATCTTGAGCCTGTCTTGCTGTCTCTGACATAGCTACCCCCATTACTCTAGTTACTGTGATAATCCACCTCATCTAGAGTCTTCCTCTCCAGAGATGTCCCTTCACTTTTCTGAACATGATATTCTTCTCCAAGGACTGGTCCTTCCAGACAACACAGTCAAAATATGTGAAATGGAGACTGAAAAGTTCTGGAGACATGACACATCCTGGATGTACTTCTTCCTCGGTTTTGAACCATGCAATGTTTCCTTGCTCTGTTCTGATGACTGTTTCTTGGTCCGAATATAGGTTTTGCATGAGCACAATCAGGTATCCCATTCTTCTCCATGATAGCCAGAGTTTGTTGTTATCCACACAGTCAAATGCCTTTGTATAGTCAACAAAACACAGACAGACGTTCCTCTGGTATTCTCTACTCTCAGCCAAGATACACTTGATATTGGCTATGATGTCTCAAGTGCCACATCCTCTTCCAAACCCAGCTTATATTTCTAGTAGTTCTCTGTTACTGTACTGTTTCAGTCATTTTTGGACAATCATCAACAGGATTTTGCTTGCATGAGATATTAGTGATATATTGTTTAATAATTTCCACACTGTGTTGGATCACCTTTTTTTTGGAGAAGAATACACACAGCAAAACAACCAACAGTTTCTACATGTATAATTCAGGGACAATGACTACGTTCTTTAAGTTGTGTAACCATTCTAAACCTCATTTTCTAAGTTGCTCCCAATTAGCATAAACTCACTGCCCTGTAAAGTCCCTATCTAGACTTTTGAGTTGTGCCTGTCAATTTGATTGCATACCGTTAACTGTGTATTTGATTGCATATAGATAGTATGCATGAGAAAGGTAGATGACTAAGAACTGATGCCTTTGAATTGTAGTGTTAGTGAAGAGTACTGAATATACTATGGAGTGCTGAAAGAACTGAAGAGCAAGGCTGTCAGTTTAAAGACTAAGGTGTGTCTGATCTGACCCCAAGGTATTTTCAATTGCTTCCTATGCATCTGAAAATTGGAGAGTAAATAAAGACGACAGAAGAAGAATCAATGCCTTTGAATTGTGTATTGGAGCAGAGTATTGACTATACCATGGAATGTCACAAGAACAAGCATGTCTGCCTTAAGAAGAGCAACCAGGGTGCTCCTTTGAGCCAAAAATGATGAAACTTGGTGTCACATATTTTGGACACATCAGGAGGGACCAGTTATTGGAGAAGAGAACGTCATCCTGGGAAAGGTGGAGGGTCTGTGAAAGAAAGGAAGATCCTCAACAAGATGGACTGACACAGTGACCAGATAATGGACTTGACAGAGAGCATGAGGATGATGCAAGGTTCAGATTACAGGGTTGCTCGGAGTTGGAGTTGACTTGATGGGACCTAATAACAACAACAGCCAAAAGAACAAACACTTCTGTGTTGGATGAAGTGCCACCAGGGTGCTCCTTAGAGCATCATGCCAAGAAAAGTAGAGACTCAGTGAATCAGATGAAGAACTTCAACAAGATGGACTGAACCAGTGACTGCAAAAATGGGTTTAAGTTCTGTGGAGATTGTAAGGATGACCCACAGAGGGCAAGGTTCAGATCTGTGGTTTTCCAGGTCACTAGGAGTTGTAGTTGGCTTGACAACACCTAACATGGATAGTTCTTAAGAAAGCCTAATGCTTACGGCAGACTTTTTAACTACTTAAGCTCTACTATTGCTTGGTTTTAGGAGGACTGACTGCAGGGGATATTTTTGGTTTAAGGTTTAATGGCGATCTTGGACTAAATAGTTTTCCATTCAGCCTTCCAGTTCTCTGGGGTGATGTCTGACAAACTGACAGTCGAGTGGGAGGATGCACACACTGCCATGACTTAACACATTTTTCAGTAACATAGATTTAAGATATATTTGAAAAAGCATTTTCTTCCCTTCCTATTAATCACATTAATGAGATTGTACTGTACTTAGATAAGACAATCTATTAGTGTGATCATTACCAGGGAACTGAGTGAAATTAATTTGTTTAACAAATATCTATTGAATTTTTACTAAGTGCCTGATACTTGACAGAAAAAAAAAAAAAAACTAAACAGATAAGAGCTCTCTGCTCCTGGGCCTTGTATTTTGGTAGAGAAAAAGGTCACACAAGAATCTTATGTACTATAAATGCTAATAAGAAAAGTAATCCCTGTGGCACTGAATCACTCCTAGCCGAAAGGCCACGATTCTCTGGTGCTTTGAATCCACCACTTGCTCCAGGGGAGAAAGACAGACAATCTCTTCCTGTGTCATTTACAGCCTCCCTCTGGAAATCTACTAGAGGGTTAGCTGTGAGTCAGTTTCAAATCAACAACAATGACTTTTGCTTTTTTTTTTTTTTTACATTAATAAGAAAACTGACTAGATCAAGAGGGATGAGAGGGTTAAAGGAGACTTCTACAATAAAGAGTCCTCATGGGACGGAAGCCCAATGAGAACTGGATACCAAACATCCAAGGAAAGAAAAGGTGAGACTGAAGGTGGCTTAGTGCATCCGAGGTCCAGGAAGGATGTCAGTTTGATTGAGGAGAGTGGGCAACTGGGCAAGAGTAGCCAGACGATGCAGGACAGAGAGAACTTACTGAAAGACTTTAATTTGAATGAGATGGAGGGTTAGCACAAAGCTGTGAGAAAAGTCTGATATGATGACATGATTAGAGTGATAAATATCACTTGGAAGTTATAAATGAAAATCTGTGAAACAAGTACTTGTGAAATCAGCCAAATGAGATACATCCTGCACTGATGCGTAAACCAAACCAACACACATTTGTCACATTACGTATTTTGCCCTTAAGTAATATACAAGACACACACATACAAGTTTAACTCCAAATGGCTGGGAAAAAATGCAAAAGAGTCCATCTACTCCAACTCCCTGAACAGTGATTTTCAAAATATATGTTGTTGTTGTTGTTATGTGCCATTGAGTCGCCTGCGACTCATAGCGAACCTATGCACAACAGCCCTAAACTCTGCTCTGTCCTGTGCCAATCGCACTGTCTCTGACACTCCCATCTCAATTATCCCAGTCACTGAATCAACCCACCTCATGGAGTGCCTTCCTCTCCTGCGCTGTCCCTCCACCCTCCCAAGCATGATGTCCCTCTCCAAGGACCGGTCTCTCCTCACAA
>NW_006399917.1:1427362-1435516 GCF_000299155.1 Elephantulus edwardii
GTGTGTGTGTGTGTGTGTGTGTGTGTGTGTGTGTACTGTCAAATCAGATCTGACTGGTATAGGAGGAGATTATTCCTCCTTCTCCAGCAGAGCATCTGGTGGATTTGAACCGTACATCTCTGAGATTGCAGTACACCTTCTTGCCACTAGGCCACCAGAGCTTGCCTCAAAATATATTTTTAAAGCAGATTATCCTTTTAAAAGAAAATCTTCATAGAATTTTCACAAATAAATAAAAGGAATATTTCCTAAGTACATGTTTATTTTCTAAATTCCAATTTATAACATTTAGTATAAGGTAAATCTAAGCATAATAGCATAATAATTTGAATGAAAGGATCAAAAAAGTTTCAATTACATGACTGTTCTCCTTTGAACTGACTGCAGTTTGATGAAGTCATTTATATGATGCTTAGAAATAATACACTCTTGGAAAGATGGTGGGTCAGAAAAAGAGAGGAAGACTCTCAACAAGATGCACTGACACAGTGACTGTAACAATGGGCTTGAGGAGATCAGAGAGGGTGAGGACGACACAGGGTAGAGGAAAGTTCAAGTCTGTGGTTCATAAGGTCACTGTCAGTTGTCATTGACTCAATGGCATAGAACCACACTTTCCAGAAAACACAGCTGGATCACAGACAGTCTCATCCTATGAACTGTCGCTGTAAGAGGGTACCTTAAAGTAGAATTGCGTTCTTTTTATACCAAGATGGATGAAGAAGGAAAAGGTCTAGAGCTGAATTACATTATTGATGTTAGACTTTATGATCAGTCCAAATCTATACATCTCATCAGGCTGCTTTCAAGATAATTGGTCCTACGCTGTGCCCTTGTAACTACCGATTTTATATGCTCAAGAATAATGTCCTAAAGTTTCTCTGTTAAAATTCATATACTTAATTTTTAAAAATTTAATTTAATTTTATTAATTTTAATGAATATTTACAGAGATTTTGGATTTCCATTCATTCACTGTTGCACTTTTCTCCCTGCCCAGCCCTCCCCCACCCCCAGTTCACTCCTCTCTTTGAAAAGCAAAGGAAAAATTTCTTCTCTGGTATACAATCACTGCGCACCCCTCCCACTGCCCCAAGAACTCCACTATGCAACCTTAATTTTAAGCACCTTGTCTCACTATCTCACCCCAACTCTCTCACTTACTTTACCAAAGTTGGAACCTAATGTTACCTTTCACTAAGATGTAATTATAACTATTCAAATTCTTTGTCACTTTGGCCTTCAGCATGGCACCATCATGCCAGTTCTTTACCCTTAGATAACTTTTACTACTAGTTATTGTTTTTTTGGAAGGACACACATTTAGCACTCAGAATTAATACATTTAGGATAAAACTGTACTATGTGAAAATTAAACCATGCCTTCACTGCTACTCGCACATCTTTTGTCTTTTAACGATGTCCTTCCAAACACTTTGTTAGAACTATCTAAAATGTTTTCTAAGCTGCTGAAAACAAATTCTATTTTTTAATTAATCCAATTACAAGGTACTCTGCAGTTCCTGCCATCAAAGAGGGGTCATCTTCTTCACTCCTTGGATCTGGGCTTGCCCATGCCACCTGCTTTGTCCAGTACATACTTGATGCATACAGTAGCACTCATCATATTGCAACCTGCCTTCTCTTCCTTGTCATATTATGAAATTTCATCTTCAGTTTCATATTGTGATCTGTCTTCTCTTGCTATTTTTAAAGACTTATGACTGGCATCATTTGAAGAAGCAACATTCTTGGTACCAGAAACAAGGAAATCAAAAGATGAACTGCATTAGGAAAATATGCTGTCAGGGACCTCACCAGAGAACTAAAGAACAATGATGTCAATCTAGAGCCTAAGTTTCAGGCTACGATCTTCACAATTACTTGGTATGCATCAGAGAGCTAGACAATGACCAAGGATGACAGAAGATGAATTGATGCCTTTGATTTGTGGTGGTGGTGAAGAGGATTGAATATACCATGAACTGGTAGGAGATCAAACAGGTTCATCCTGGAGAGGATGAAACCAGATTGCTCCTTGGAGGCAAGGATTCTGAAGCTCCATCTGCTATACTTTAGGCATGTTGCAAGGAGAGACCAGTCCCTGGAGAGTGCTATCAAGCTTGGAAAGATGGAGGGACAGTGCAGGAGTGGAAGACCCTTGATTAGATGGAATGACTCAGTGACTGGGAGGTGATGGATGTAGAGACAATAAGGTTGGCTCGGGACAAAGCAAGGTTCAGAGCTGTTGTACATAGGGCCACCATGAGTGGCAAGCAACTCAACAGCACAGAACAATAGGGTAAAGCCTGATAGACAATGGAAAGATGTGTGGCCCAGGTGCCCACATTGACTATATGCCTAGTAGCAGACACGTGAGTAAGACCATTCCAGATCATCTCCTAGACCTGCCAGCTGACTGCAGATTTATGAGAAAACCCAACAGAAATTAGTCACAGCAGCCCACAACCTACAAACTAACCTATATACTCTGAGTTAAATAAAGTTTGCTTAAAGCTACTAAATTTTAGAGTAGGTTTATATGTAGCAAAATCTGGCAGATATGAGTAGGTTTATATGTACCAAAATCTGGGAGATATTCAGATCCTCATTTAATTTTATTTCACCTTCTTCCCTCATATAAAACAATTCTTTCTCCCATTTAATTAAAAAGAGAAAGAAGTCATGTGATACAAGCTCTCTTATGTCATTTCCGGATGTGCCATTAGTCCCTTGGGGGAGGGGGTAAGTGTTTTCCTCTTCCTTGCATTTATGGAGTAAAGAGCACGGCACACAGTAAGTGCTCAATAAATGTCTGCTAAGTGAACTGAATGCAAGATTGAAAAGTCCCCATCGTTATATTTTCTATGCTACTTAAACATCTTCTTTCTGGGTCATCACCATTTCTGAGTAAAATTGGGGGGCTGGGTGGTGAGAAACCTGAAAACACTACTAAAGAATTTAGAGTAAACATTTCATGTAAGTTAGATCGTACTAATAATCAATACAACCCACGTATGAGGGCTTGTCAGACTATCATGCTGCTTTATAATCCTTTAGTATTTATATTTCTACTTGTATTGACTGCTATCATATTCATGCATATGCTTGTTTTCTCTGCTTCGACTTTTCAGCTAACAGGGGACGTGCTTGGTGACAGATTCGGCAGCTGCAATCATCTATTTGGTGAGCAATGTCCAAATTCTGTGAAAGTCTAACATACAATGTTCTGAGCAAATATGCAGTTATACTTACCAAGACCATGCCGATGCGTGGACATAGGGGGCATCACACTCCACGTTTTTGTCTTGGGGTTGTAACATTCCACTGTGTTTAATGTCTTCAGTCCATCTCTTCCTCCAACCACGTACAGCTTGTCATCTAACACTGCAACACCAAACTGCAGCCTTCTCCCGTTCATATTCGCGACAGGAGTCCACATGTTTGTACGGAGATCATACTTTTCAATGCTTGTTGCTCCTTAACAGTAACATACAGAATTATGTAAATAAATGTATCACCAAGACTCACTTATGAAGCTGTACATACACAAATAAGATTTTACTAACCCTGACAATAATACTTTTATTATAGGCCTACAAGTTGTTGTTTTAACCTTGTACAAGTCTTTCACTTTGTCTCGTAGTACTCTCCCAGGCATTCATCACAGTCCAAAATTTAAGGGTCATGTGAGTAAGGAACAGATATCAAGAGTCTAAGAACCCACATCCAGAAGTGAGAGAGGGTAAAGCAGCATTGTAGAAACCAAAAGGAAGCTTTAAGAAGGCCTGACTATTGGTAACTAACTCTGATATATGACATGAGGAAGACTAAAAGGTATTGCTGGATTTGGCTACATGAAGTCACTGATAACAACAGTGAGTATATCCTTATTGTTGGGGACATCGGTGATGTAATGGCCAAATTCTCAACTTTCATGCAAAAACCCAGGCTTTGATTCCTCACCCATGCACTGATGTACAGTCACCATATGCAGATCAGTGGGGGCTTGGATGTACACTGCTAGATGTAAGGGAGCTTCCACACTAGATGGAAAAACCTGGTGATCTTCTGAAAAAATGAGCCAATGCAAATACCAGGGATCGCAAGTGATCTGTCACAGAGCATGGGGAAGGCACATGACCAGTCAATATTTCATTCTATTGTGCATTGGGTTACTGTGGGTTGAGGGCTGACTTGATGGCATCTAACAACAGCAACATTCTTATTGGGTGGTTGAGACATTATTGGAAGGTGAGGAAACAGTGAGTGCTGATGATTCTTCTAATGCATTTGGTTATGAAAGGGCTGAGAAAGATGTAAATTATTTTTTTAAAAAGTGAGTTAAAGTAGGCTTTTGCTTTGTTTTGCTTTTACAATTGAAAAGACCTATGTTTCTTTTTTAAAAGGCTCATAGCATGATGCTCTAGTGGGAGCTGGAAAATGAGGTTTCTACATCACAAGAGTGGGGCTGGTTTTTACAGGCGCAGGAAGAGAATACACATTCTCTTGCAACAAGAAAGAATAAAAGGTATGTGCATGGATTTCGAGAACCGTGAGCATGGGCAATTTAAAAATTACTGCTTCATGGACACTACATTTGTTTTTAAATTGGGAGATTTCAGTAACTATTTTACATTCTTACTGAGATGAGTACAGATGAATTTGAAACAACAGTAATAAAAAATACTGCTTCTTAATTACAAAGAATACACTTAGGTTTTAGATCTCTTCTAAACTTCTAGTGACATGCAAGTAATATAACATACAATCAATGATATCCTTATAGAATTATTTTTTTGGGCCAGGATCCCAAAGGTATATTTATTTATTTTAAAATATTTTTTATTGGCTTCCATATAATTTCTTTACATTATGTACATTCATATACATTGTGTTTTATATGATCTTCCATTTACACTGTGTTTAATAGAGTTACTTTTATGTGATAAAGATCACAACAAATATTCATTAAAAAACAGTATTACAACTGACCATTTACTAAATTTAAAAATACCTATTCAATCTGTGAGAACCACCAGATGTGCAGGCTGGGTTTAGAAGAGGCCATGGCACTCGGGACATTATAACCAATGTTAGATGGATCTTAGCTGAAAGTAGAGAGTACCAGAGGAAAGTCTATCTGTGTTTCATTGATTATGCAAAGGCATTTGACTATGTAGTTCACAACAAATTGTGTCTAACCTTGAGAAGAATGGGGATCTCAGAATACTTGATTGTGCTCATGTAAAGCCTATACTTGGACCAGGAGGCAATCATCAGAACAAAGAATAAATGCATGTTTCAAAATCAGAAAAGGAGTGTGTAAGGGATGCATCCTGTCTCCATACCTTTTCAATCTATATGCAGAACAGATCATTTGGGAAGCTGGACTTTATAAGGAAGAAAGTGGCATTAGGATTGGATAGCAACTTACATATGAAGATGGCACAACATTGCTTGCAGAAAGTGAAGGAAGACTTGAAGCACTTACTGAAGTAGATCAAAGACTATGGCCTTCAAGATGGATCACATCTCAACATCTAAAGACAAGAACTGATGCCTGCCATTGGATCAACAGGCAACATGATGACAGATGGAAAAAAGACTGAAGTTGTCAATGACTTCATTTTACTTGTTTCCACAATCAATACCCAATGTCGAGGGAGGGAGGGAGGAAGAAAAGAAAAGAGGATGGAAAGAAGGACAGAGGGAGAAAGGGAGGGAGATATGGAGGGACAGAGGGAGGGAGGAAAAAGACTGACATGCTTCATTGGGAAAACATTGTTAAGGTCCTATCCAAAGTTCTAAAAGGCAAAAATAATACTTAATGACTAAGATGTGCCTGATCCAAACATGGTATTTTAATTCCTTCATATGTATCTACATGTTGGATAATAAAGGAGACAGAATAATAATCAATGCCTTTGAATTGTGGTGTTGTCATACGATCAAATATTCATTCCATGAACTGTGAAAAGAACAAAGAAATCTGTCTTGAAGGAGGGGCAACCAGAGTGTTCCTTAGGAGTAAGGATGTTGAAACTTTGTCTCATATGCGTTGAGTGTATTATCAGGAGTTGTTGGAAAAAAGATACCAAGCCGGGAAAGGGAGAGAGTCAGTGAAAGACAGGAAGACCGTCAATGAGATAGACTTGCACAGTGCCTTTAATAGCGGGCTTGAGTGTATCAGAATGTTGAGAATGATGCAGGATGGGGCAAGGTTTAGATCCCTTGGGCAGAGGGTTGTTATGAGTCATAGTCAACTCAATGGCACTGGGCAACAACATACCTTACAAAATTTTAAGTTATTTGAGGAGCAATATCTTAGTTAACCTAGTTCTGTTGTAAAAGAAGTACTTTAGGCAGCTGGCTTTAACAAAGAAGAAATGGATCTTCTCACAGTTGAAGAGGCTACAAGTTCAAGGTACTAGCTCTAGGGCAAGGCTTTATTTTTCTTGTTGGCTTTGAGGAAGGATCTCAATTACCTTTTCTCCCCCCTTGATGTGTACCATCGAATTTGATCCGACTGGCACAGCAGAAGACTGCTCCTCCTTCTCCAGCGGATCATCTGGTGGATTTGAACTGTGCACCTTCATGATTGCAGCGCAGTTTCTTCTGATTACCTTTTAGCATTTGCTGATCCAGCGTTCCCTGGCAATCTCCATGTGTTTTGGTATCAGTTTTCCCCTAGGTCTAAGAAGTTTTCAGTCCAAACACATGCTCTGTTCCTTGCTCATCTTTCTTGGTGGTACTGAGGTCCTTTTTTCTCTGCTCAATCCTGTCTTTTTATTATCCTAACTAAGGTAAAAGATGATGAAGGCCCCATTCCAGGAAAACAGTCCTTATGCCTGATCAGGGCTGTGACCTGAAGAAAGGGGCTGTTCTACCCTAAGACAACTCACTGACCACCTTGTGGTTATCAATAACTACCAAAACACAATATTACATAACTGTCAAGCCACTAAGACTCATGGCCCAGGCAAAGTGACACATTTTTTTTTTGGGGGGGTGGTAGATACCTTTCTCCACTTAAATATTCTCCATAGTACAAAATACAGTGTCTTTCTTGTAAATAGTAACTGTCCAAAAACATTTGTAATGTGTATAGTCTTTCAGATTTTTTTTACACATGATCAGATTTTACACATGATCAGATGATTTTACGTAATATGTACCTGATGACTCTAAACTTGATCTTAAAAGCATGCTGCCTATCTACTGTCATCAAGTCCATTCAGATACATAGCTACCCGACTGCGAGGAAGGTGCAGGCTTGGGCAGGGTTCATTCTGCTGCATAGGGTCACTGGGGTCAGTAGGAGTGGCACCTGACTCCACAGCAATTAACAACAACAGACTGACTCATCTTGCTCTCATGGAACAGCTAGTTGGTTTGAAGTGTCAACTTCTAGTTAGGAGACAAATCTTTAAACCCGACATTTCTAGAACTGAGGAGCATTTATTAAAGAAGAGGGGAGCTCTGCTGGTTTAGTAGTAAGGAATGGTTCTGTCAATGCAACGGTACACCTTTGATTGTAAAATCCTACATAACACGGGAGAATCTAGAGAGCGTCATGCTGAGTTAACTAACTCAGACTCACAAGGACAAATACTGCATAAGATCATTATTGCAAAAATAGAACGACAACTAGTGAGATGTGTATAAAAGAGGAAAAGGAGGGGAGCAGGGGAGCCAACTTTGGGGAGGGGAGAAATCACTGAGATGGCAGAGTTTGGTGAGCTGAGGGAGGAAGGGAAGGAATTAAGCAAGATCCAGTGGGGACCTGAAAAGATGGGGTAACAGTAGGCAGAGATGAAAGGTGATTAATCTTCTAAAACACTATGCATATGAATGATCATATTAAATACAATGTGAATGAAGGAATGTGTAAGAAACAATGTATATGAATGAAACACAATGTATACAAATTTTGTATGCAAACCTATATATATAAAGATAAGTGTATGAATACACCAGATGCTCCAGAGGAGAAAGCTAGGAATCTCCTCTTGTGTAATTTACCATCTCTGAAAACCCACCGCAGGGTCAGCTATGAGTCGGTTCTGATTCGTCACTACCAACCACCACCACAACAGCAATCATGTCTCCTTGAATGCACTTAGAGAATATATATATGTTGTTGTTGTTGTT
>NW_006399917.1:1438611-1451309 GCF_000299155.1 Elephantulus edwardii
TCTGTGATTTCAAACACATCAGCTGATGGTAGTTCCCTATGTTGGGATCAGTGTCTCTGAAGTTTAGTCGCAAACTTCTTTTAGATCTTGTTCATTTGGTAGTAGTACCATAGTCTTGTTGATTGTTGTCGAGTTGAGCATGACTCATAGCGACCCCACAAATAAAATATCTGAAGCCATTCCATTAACTGTCATCATTTTTCAAAATTCATAGTTTCCAGAGGCATGTTGTTTAGGAAGTGGATCATAATCTTACTATAATAAAATGTTATTTGAATAATTGAAAACATTCTTAAAACATGAACTCTTAAAATAGTGTCATCTTTAAAATGCCCCAGTATCCAAAAATTAGTCTTAATAATTGAAAACTCCATATAAAAATGGGAGAGTCCTCTAATTTATACTGGAAAATCAACTTTTAAAGAAGTAAGGACAGATATATTCTAACATCTTTTTAATAAACCGTTAGAATCAGAAGCAGGGATTCCTGGTGGTGCATTCTGTAACAAGCTGTGCTCTTAATAAAAAGGCTAAACATCTTCAAAAGTTTGAGTCCACCAGCAGCTCCAAAGGAGAAAGATGGACAGTCACCAACCATTAAGACTTACAGACTCAGAAACCCACTGCTTTCTATGGGCCATACCAACTCAGCATCAGTGAGATATGGCAGATGGTATCCTGGTGACATAGTGAATTTATGTTTTGGGGCTTCTAACTGCATGGACAGTTGTTCTAATCCACCAGCTGCTCTGTGTGAGAAACATGAGGCAATTTGCTTCTGTGAAGAGTTACCACCGTGGAGACCCTGTGAAGCAGTTCTACTCTGTTCTATAGGGTCACTCTGAGCAGGTTAGTATAATTTATGTAGAAATAAAACCACTCAATATGCTATAGACTGCAGGTCTCAGAACAGAGCAGGGAAACACTGCATGGTTCAAAATCAGGAGAGTACATCAGGGACACATCCTGTCTCCATACCTTTTCATTCTACATGCAGAACAGATCATTTGGGAGGCTGGGCTTTGTGAGGAGGAATGTGGCATCAGGATTGGAGGAAGATGACATAATCTTGCTTGCAGAAACTGAGGAGGACCTAAAATGCTTGATGCAGGTCAAATGATGCAGTCTTCAATATGGATTAAAGCTCAACATCAAGAAGACAAAGATTCTCACCTCTGGGCTAAATGGCAGCACCATGATGGATGGAGAAGAGACTGAGGTTGTTAAAAGTTGCAGCTTTCTTGGCTCCACAATCAATGATCTTGGCACCAGCAGTCAGGACTTCAAAAGATGAATTGCATTAGGTAAATCTGCTGTCAGGGAACTTTTCAGAGTACTGAGAAACAATGATATCAGTCTATAGAGTCTAAGGTGAGCCTGATCCAGCCCATGGTCTTTGCAATTACTTGTTATGCATAAGAGAGCTGGATAATGACTAAGGATGACAGAAGAAGAATTGATGCCTTTTGAGTCGTGGTGCTGGAGATTAGTCTTGAACATACCATGGGCTGCCAAGAAAACAAATAGGTCTGTCTTGGAGAGGTGGAATAAAGTTCTGAATGATTTTGAAGCTCCATAGTTTGAGTATGTGGCCAGGAGGGACCAATCCTTAGAGAAGGACATCATGCTTGCAAAGGTGGAGGGACAGTACAGGAGAGGAAGAGCTCAGGTGAGATGGATTGATACAGTGACTAGGGCAATGGGGGTGGGTGTTTCAGAGTCAGTGGGACTGGCTCAGGACAGGTCAAGCTTCAGAGCTATTATACACAAGATTACTATGAGTCACAGGGGACTCAATGGCAAATAACAACAGCATGCTATAGAAGAAACGGCCTTGCATATTCCTCCCATATAGATTATAACCAATATAGAACAGCTCTACTTCATGATTCTTGGGGTCACTGTGAGTCAGAATCAGCTTTACAACAACAAAGAATAATATACTAAACAGACATTAAAAGAAAGGAGCCAAGGCCTCAACAATCAGACCTCCATCCAACTAATGCAGCTTGTTCTTCAGTGTGAGGGCAATGACGAGTTCTCGAATTTGGTAAAGGTCAGAATATTTTATTATTCAGAAAGACTTAGAAATGAAGGTGATAAAACAAGAAAGGCGGCATTTCAGAAAATCTTGAAAACCAGAAAGAGGGATTTACAACTGATATGTTAAGAAGAAACTTTTACAGATTGCTGGGGGGTTTTTTAGCAGAGTAATAATAACATTATAAATGAAGATTTAAGGATGCAAACTATAGTCTACAAAGTGAGACTGTCTGTGTTTGAGAGTCATACATACACTGGGCATGTCTGGAGGGGCCAGTCATGAGGGGGATACCATGCTTGGGAAAACACTCACTGAGCTGGTTGGATACAGTGATTATGACAATGATTTTGAGCACAGAAGAAATTATGAGGATGGTGCAGGATTGTGCAGGTTTTTCACTCTCGTACACACGGTTGCTATGAGTGGTAGTGGATTTGATGGCACTTAACCAAAACAAGTTATGTGAACCTGGGAACATACTTAATTTCTTCAAGTTGTGATAGGGAGCTCTGGTGGTTAGTTTGTAGCAGGTTGCACTCCTAACTCAAAGGGCTTGAGCAGTTTGAAATGAATTCACCGGTAGCTCCAAAGGAGAAAGATGGGCAGTCTCCTCCCTGTTGCAACTTACACTCTCAGAAAGCTGCTGGAGGGTCACCATGAGCTGGAGCTGACTTGATGACAGCTTGGGGGTTTGTGTATGGAGTCTTGATATCTTCATCTGTAAGAGATGGCAGTAATATTCCCTTCAAGGAGGATGGGTTGACAGGATAAAGGACACCATGCTTAGGGATAAAATATCCCAGTGAGAGGACAGCTAATTTAGTGTCCCTCATGTGGGGCAATGTTTGGCAGTAAGATGAGGCTAAGGGGGCTGGAACAGAAGGAGTAAAGGGAAAAGCAGGGCTGGAGGTGAGAGGTATTGTCAGGGGACTGCAGACTACTCGTACTGGAAAGTCAGAGAAAGGAGCTCAATGTACACTGAGAGAACACACAAAAAGGTTTTAGCACACCACCTGGCACAGAACAGGCACTCTATATCACGACAGTTCCTATTATTACAGTGATTCGTCAGGACTGTTCAAAAGAACTGTATAAAGAATTCTCACTTTTGACCTAGATTTTCTAAATGCTTCCATTTTACTTGTTTGATTTCTTTATACATGCATATGCTGACGCTCAACATCTACTAGGCAGTGTCCGATGGCATGGTCATTGATACCCTAAGGTTCTTTTTTTTTAAAAAAAAAGAAAAGCAGCTCTTCTCTTATTGGTTTCAAGGCCCTCCCCCAAACCTGTAGAACTGATGAGCAGTGGGGTTCAGGGTATCCCAACCCTGAAGAGTCTCCTATTCTGCATCCTCCTCCCCAGCTCCTGGCTTCATCCACCTACCCATTAGCTATGCAGCCTTTGACTTCCCTCACCCCTCTCTGTTCTCCTAGCCTCACATGTCTAGAGGTTGGCAAAACAATTATTTTTGTGCTGGTGCCAACCCTGCCCAACCTAGCCAATGCCAGGCAAGACCATTTTCCAGTATCCAGAGGATACAGCACCTGGACTTTGTCTGGCGTCCCCACAAGGCTTTAAAAAACAGGCTTTCTGCTGATTTAACGATGGTTGCATGGAGACCGCTTCTAAAATGCTATGATGTTCATACAATATCCAAATTACACACTATCCTATTTCACAGACTGTACTATAGACATTAAGTGACACATGTATACAAATGTACATAGATTTTTAGAATTACTTGAGTAGTAAAAATTACAGGCATGTCATTGTCAAATGCCCATACACACTTTTCAGTATTCCTCTGAACAAGAAATGATCTTATACAGTCATAACACATTTATAAAACTCTAAATTCACACTGATAAAATGTTATTATATAAGCTATAGAATTTGAATTTTATCAAATGTCCAATTATGTTCTCGTAGCACAAGAAAATCCAAGATCATTCGTTCTAATCAGCTGTCACTTCTCATTAGTGTCTTTTAATCTACAACAATCCTTGAATTTTCTGTGCTTAGATTATAAACAGGTAAATCATTCTGCAAAATGTCCCTTGATCTAGGTATGTTTTTCACTTCCAAATAGTCACAGTTCTGGCAAGGATAATGTATGCACTGCTGGGCTCTTCTCAGCGCGTCAAATCAAACGTATGTGCAGCTGTTTGATGACTGGCAATGCTATCTTTGCAGCATCTGGTTAAGGTGCTGTGTGCCAGTCTTCTCAACCATAAAGATACTATTTTACCATTTGTAACTAATAAGAACAGTAGGGGATCCTTTGGGACAAAATTTCTTGTTTTCTTTAAATTTTCATCCAGTAGTCTCAGTATCCATTGATAATTTTTTTTGTCTGAAAATGGTTATCAGGATGGTTATCGAATGGTCATTTCTTTAAATCCCTTTTCCCCCCATAGTCACCCCATCATGATAGAAAGATGAAAGACTAAAGTTTTCAAGAATTTATGAAATTTCTTAGATCCACATCAACACCTGCAAAAGTAGTTGTCAAGAAATCAAAGGATGGAAATCAACCTATTTTTAAGGACCCCTTCAAAGTGCTAAAAAGCAAAGATGTCACTTTGATAACTAAGGTGTGCTTGATCCAAGCTTTGCCTTTTCAATTGTTTCATATGCATCTTATAGTTGTACTGTGAATAAGGACAACCAAAGAAGAACTGATGCCTTTGAATTGTGCTGTTGTCAAAGAGTATGGAATGTCCCACAGACTGCTTAAAGGACAAACTGACCTTGGAGGAAGTGCAATCAGGGAGCTTCTTAGAGTAAGCCTGGTGGAACTTTATCTCACATATTTGGACTTGTTATTAGGAGAGACTAATCTCTGGAAAAAGACATCATATTGGGAAAGGGAGAGGATCAGTGAAAAAGGCAGTTCTTCAAGGAGATGGGCTGAGATGGTGAGCATTACAGCGGGCTAGAGCACGGTGGAGGTTGTGACAATATCACAGGGCAGGTACTCACAGGGTTGCTACAAATCATATGTAGTTGATTCAATAGCACCTAAGAGTAAATTTTCTCCTCTGACATTTATCAGTTGACATTTCAGGGTAAGAAAGAACTTTCCTTTCTTTAGTTGAGTATCAATGTGGATTCACAGAAACATCCTGACACCACAGCTTAAAATTTTTCAACCATCATTTATTCTTATGCCCATATTACCCCAGACTTGGATAAGCAGAAGCCACTATCAACAGGGGGCACTGGTAGCATAGTCCACAGTAAGTTTTGCTTCCAACAAATGGTTAAGTGGATCTAGTGGTTCGAGTCCACCAGTGATTCTGAGGGAGAAAGATGTGCAGTATTCCTGTTGGATTTACAGCCTCAGAAACCAGGTGGAGTGTCGTTACGCGTCAGAACAGGCTCAATGGCAGTGGTCTGAGCACCTGTAAACGCTGCTTCTTGCTTCTTCCTGGTTTGTTGCCTTCATGCTTTGCACACTTCCTTACATTCTGACGTTAAAAGAGTTTCCAGGCTTATCTTGTATTTTCTCTTGCCCAGCCTTGGAGTCAGCCATTTCTCCAAAGAGCTCTTTGATCATTAAAATGACTGTTTTTCCTCTCCCCCCAAATAAAGAAATCTTTTGATACCTTTTGTTGAATCCATTCCTCCAACTGCAAATAATGTGCCAACAGTTGATTTCCTAGGTTTTGTCCGAGGGCTTTGCAACATCGGCCGTCTCTCTGGTAATAAATGATATTTCATTGCTTCCATAATGAGTTTTTGACATTCTATATCATCCCGGAAAAGGGCATTATTTTCCATGTCTGCCAGGAACTAGGAAAAAAGGCAAGTAAGCAGAGTGAATAACTTAAGGAAAAAGTAAGGGTAAAAAAAAAATGATAAGGTTAATGAAACTTTTAAGAATTCACTCATTCTTTATTAAAATATGAAACGTTGACAAAATTCACACTTTTATGTTTCACTAAAAAACCAAAATTGAGCATAAATTACATGCTCTAAAATCTTAATAATGATTACCTCTAAGTGGTAGGAATGCTAGTGCTTTAGATTTCTTTTATTACTTTCTGTATTTTAGAAAAGAAATAATTTTGAATTTTAATAGAAAAAAGTGAGAAAGAGTAATACTAACTGGAAGTTATCTTCCTGCTGACTTTACCTGTCTTCTCTGAACAATTTTCAGACAACATAGTGCATGAGAATGATTGCACGAAACACAATATGAATAAAGAATAGTGTGAAACACAATGTATATGAACCTTGTGAGCAAACCAATACAAGAAGAGAAACTTAGCAAAACAAAACAAAAAAGCAATAAAACCTAACAATTTCTGAAGGGGCAAATAAATGACAATAATTTTTTGGTATATTGAGGCTATTTCATACTTTTTTTAGGAAACATTTTCATTTTTTAGGTCTGTTTTTCTGTTCATAACTTGTGGATGTCTACATCATCCTGGAAAAGTGCATTATTTTCCATGTCTTGGTTAGAAAGTCTCTTTTCCACCAATTTGTGAACATAGTCTTCTAAATGATGTTGCGAGATTTTACTGTTTCACTTCTTTCACTTAGGTCACAGATCTATAAAACTAACTTTTTTCAGAGAGAGCTGCCTCCACGCACACACGGGGTGTGGGGAGCTCTGGTGGCACAGTCCTGAAGAGCCTTGCTGCTAACCCGAAGTGGAGCTTCTCTGGCAGTCTAACTCTACCAGCTGCTCTTCAGCACAGACTGGCAATGCCCTCCTGTGTAATTTTCAGCTTGGAAAACCTGCTGGAGGCAATAAATTTGAGTTTTTGATATGTGTGGAGCAGCATTTGTATTTTCTGGCAGAATAGCTGCTTCTATACCAGCAATATTCAGTAAGTAATCTGTTCCCCTCTTTCAAATGAACTGAACTGAACTGAACCGAACTGGCCTTATATTGTGTTTTCAGACACAGATGGCAGATGTATGAGATCTATTTTTTTACTTTTAAAAAATTCTGTTCCACAGATCTATTTGTTTCTATTTTAATTCTATTAATTATTACTATTAAAACTTGCTCCTGTCAAGGCAATTCTGACTAATGGGACATAGAGGAGAATTTCCCTGTAGGGTTTCCAAAGCCATAGTTTTTACTCACATTCACATCTTTCTCTTGTAAAGTGGCAGGCGGGGAGTTCAAACTGCCAACTTTTTTGTTAGTAGCTGATTGCTTAAGAACTGTGCCACTAGGATCGCTTATTTGTTATAATTATGAGGACTTTAAAACCTTTCACCTTAGAAGTCATAGAAGTATTTCTGGTTGTTGTTGTTATGTGCCGTCGAGCTGCTTGCGACTCATAGAGACCTTATGTACAACAGCCCTAAACTCCGCTCTGTCCTGTGCCAATCACACCGTCTCTGATACTCCCATCCTGATTATCCCAGTCACTGAATCAGTCCACCTTAGCCACGGTTACATTTGAGTAAAGAAACAGCTCTCACTCAAAACTACCTTAGTAGATCTAATGAGAGAGACTCAGAGGAGTAGCTGTGTGCTGTCAAGTCGCAACTGACTCACAGTTGACCCTCTCATGAGTTTCTGGAGGATGTGCATCGTACAGGAGGAGATCGCTCCATATACAACTCAGTCATTAAAAAGGAAATGTACTGGATGTACACACCAAAACTTCAAAGCAGGGGTTATTGTTGGTGCTGTTAGGTGCTGTTGAGTCAAGCACGATTCATAGTAATGTGATAAACAAGAGATCTGAGCCCTGTCCTATTGTGTGTCAACCTCACAATCTCTGACACACTCAAGCCCACTGCTGCAGTCACACTGTCAATCCACCTGGTTGAGGGTCTTTCTCTCCTTTCCTCTCCCTCCACCTTTCCAAGCATGATGACCCTATCCAAGGAATAACTTCTCATAGTAACATGTCCAAAGTATGTATGTAAAACAAAGCTTTATCTCTTTGCCTCCAAGAAGCTCTCTGACTGCACCTTCTCTAAGACATATCTGGTTGTTCTTTTGGTAGTTCATGGGATATTCAGCACTCTTCTCCAACACCACAGTAACAAAGTGGCCCATCTCACTCTTGACGTTATGTATACATTTTAAAATCATGCTAGATTTTAGTTTAAAATCAATAACAAATTTCTGTAACAAATGCGTTTCCAAGGAAAAGAAATTTTTTATTTAAAGTTTAATCAAGTATGCTATAACTAGAAATTGTATTGCTTTTCATTTAAGAAGAATTAAAATATTTCTAATAAATTGAGGTTTGTGAAATTATAAATACTATATAGAAAACTTCCCAGGGAAAAGAATAAAACCTTATCCAAAGCATAAGCCAAATAATATTTTATAATAATCACTCTGTAGATGGCTTAACTTTTTCCTATATTTAACTGGTCTCATTAGGTGCCATTGAGTTGAGTACAACACACATGAACCTATGAACAACAGATCTTAACCCTGTCCTATCCTGTACCATCCTCACACTTCCTAACACACTTGAGCCCATTGCAGCAGTACCTGTGTCAATCCTCCTAGTTGAGGGTCTTCCTCTCTTTCAGCACCCTTTACCTTTCCAAGCATGATATTCCTCTTAAAGGAATAGCCTCTCCTAGCAGCACCCCTAAAGTATGTGAGATGAAGCTTTATAATCTTTTCCTCCAAGGAGCATTCTGGCTTCACTGTCTTCAAGACAAAATTTAACTAGTAATGATCAAAAACAAACCTAAACGAAACTCACTCCCATCAAGTTGACTCTGATTCACAGCATTCATATAGGAAAGAGTAGGCAGTGCTCCTGTGCTGAGTTTCTCAGGTCATAAGCATTTACACAAGCATACCTCCTCTCTCTTCTGCGCAGTGCTTGGTAAGAAGTGGTTGGCAGATGTGATCTGCTAAGCTTTTGATTAGCATTTTAGTACTTAATGCATCACACAACAGGGTACCAAGCAAGCCATTATGAAACAGACCCATATGTTTGTTTATTAACCCTTGGACAGTTACCATATTTATGTTGGTTTTTACCTCTGTTGAGTTCAGGAAGGTTTATGATTTCCAGAGCCTATAACAAACGAGAACCAAGGTGGTCCTTATGGAATTCTATTATGATGCTGTTGTTAACTACCATTAAGTTGTCT
Organism: Elephantulus edwardii; assembly: GCF_000299155.1. Taxonomy (NCBI): domain Eukaryota; kingdom Metazoa; phylum Chordata; class Mammalia; order Macroscelidea; family Macroscelididae; genus Elephantulus; species Elephantulus edwardii. The sequence continues at coordinate 1,447,760 of NW_006399917.1, forward strand.
ACAACTCCCGGTGACCCTATGAACAATGGATCTGAACCTTGTCCAATGCTGCTCCATCTTTGCTATCTCTGATATGGTTGAACCCATTGTTACAGTCACTCTGTCAGTCCATCTTGTTGAGGGTCTTTCTCTCTTTCTCTGAATCCCCACTTTTCCCAACATAATGTCTTTGTCCAAGGCCTGGTCCCTCCTGACAACATGCACAAAGGATGTGATGTGAAAGGAGAGAGAAATGAAGTGGCATAGCATTTCTTTTTGGATAGAAAGCTGTGCCATGTCAGATGTGTTTCCCATGCTTTACAGCCAATGAGGCCTATGAACACATAAGACACTGAGCCAATTTCCTTGTCAGAGTGGCTCAGAGAAACAGCTTACTATTCCATAAAGCTGCCAAATCCTCTTTCAAAGATGGGAAAAGAATGTGGCTGAATCTGTGGGATGTTAGTATACTATAATGACTGAGAATTGCATGTTCCTTTGATTAGTACGTTATCTTTCATCCTTCTTGGTTCTTAAAAAAATTATAAAGAATTATACAGTCTACAGTTCCAAAAATATAATTATGTTTTGAGAATGGAAGAGAAAGAAGACTTTCTAGAAAAAGTTACTGCAAGTTTGTGGATTTAGAAATTGAGCATGGCATGCTAATGGCTAAGTCCTAGGACGTATGCCAAAATGTAAATTCTGGTGTTAATTATCCCATATATTTTTTTACTATGCACACAAGAAATAGTTATAATTGCCATAGAAACCATTAATGAATATGCACTGAGTTGGCTCATTTAGATGAATCTTAATGTTTATATTATTTCTGTTACACATAATTACTTCAGTCCTTTCTAAAGAAAACAAAATGGGGAAAAAATATTATAAAGCCTTAGGAGACCTAACTAATAACTGCAATCTAGACTAAAATAGATTTCCTAGCATTTTGAAACTTTCTATATTTTATGGCTAAATGAAATTAATGATGTTTAAATAAAAAAATGAAAATAGTAGAAGAAAATAAAAAGCCATTGTTCCATAGTAGTCAACTGGAAGGTAGTAGATACTCTGAACAAATTTACCTCTCATGTCAAATATCCTTTAAATAGTGTACATATGTCCTAGTATTTCTATACACTTTAATATTTAATAACATCAGGAATAGTTTCAAACAAAATAAAATAATAGTTACTTGTCTTCTGGGTTGTTCAGAATTTTTAAAACCATATTAAAATGACCACTGGGTGGAGGCCTTAAGGATCCAGTGTGGAAGCCACTCCAGTAAAACAATGACACAAACACTTGTCATTAGCCACCATCAAGCAGGCTCCTGATTTCTTCCTAACTAAATAGACTAAACAGAGTATTTCATATTAAGATAGTAGGGAAAAACTTATTTTGTTGGCATTACTGGGGGAAAAGTTATTTCACAAAATTGAATTTTCCAAATAACTGAATCTAATGCCAATTTTCCTATACTGTTGTTATGTGCCACTGAGTCAACTACGGTTTACAGCAACGCTATGCACTATAGCTCTGAACTTTGTCCCATCCTGAGCCAGTCTGTCTCCAACACACTGACCACCTTTATCACAGTTACTATGTTAATCCATCTCATCCAAGGTCTTCTTTCCTATGCTGTCCCTCCAACTTTCCAAGCATGATGTCCTTCTCCAAGGACTGGTACCTCCTGGCAACATGCCCAAAGTATGTGAAATGGCGCTTCAAAATCCTTGCCTCCAAAGAACAGCCTGGATTCTCCTTCTTGAAGACAGACCTATTTAATTTCTTGGCAGTCCATGGTATGTTCAATACTCTTCTCCAGCACCAGAACTCAAAGGCAGTGATTCTTATTCTGTCATCTTTTGTCACTGTCCAGCTCTCTGATGCAATGCAAAAAATTATGAAGACTATGGCCTGAATCATGTGCACCTTAGTCTCTGGACTGACATTGCTGCTCTTAGCACCCTAGCAGGAGATTTTCCCAGAGTAATTAGTGTTTTGATTTCCTGACTGCTGGTGCCAAGAGTGTTGACTGTTGAACTGAGCAAGCTAAAATTGTTACTAGTCATAATCTCTTCTTCATCTATAATGGTGCTATCACTTGGTCCAGTGGTGAGAATCTTTGTCTTCCTGATGTTGATCTTCAATCCATACTGAAGACTATAGTCCTTAACCTACAGCAAATGCTGCAGTAAGCAAGGTTATCTGCATAAGCAGTTGTTGATGATGCCACATTTCTCCTCACAAAGTCCAGCCTCCTGAATGATCTGTTCCTCATGTAGACTGAAAACATATGGGGACAGGCTGCATCCTGTCCTTTCCTGATTTCAAATAATGCAGTGTTTTCTTGCTCTGTTCTGTGACTGCTTCCTGGACCTAGTATGGGTTCCACACTAGCACAATCAAATGTTCTGGGACTCCCATTCTTCTCAGGTTAATTAACCACAATTTGTTGTGATCCACACAGTCAAATGCTTTTGCATAGTCAATGAAACACAGACAGACATTCTTTTGGTACTCTCTGCTTTCAGACAAGATCCATCTGACATTGGCTACAATGTCCCTAGTGCCACAGCCTCTTCTAAATCCAATTTGTATTTCTGGTAGTTCTCTGTTGATGTACGGTTCCAGTTGTTCTGAATAATCCACAGGAGGATTTTGCTTGCATTTGATGTTAGTGATCCTGTTCAATCATTCCCATACTATGTTGGGTCACCTTTTTAAGGAATGGGAATAAATATAGATCTCTTTCAGGCAGTTGGCTAGGTAGTTGTCCTCCAGATTTTTTTACTCAACTGAGTGAGCACATCTAGGCCTGCATCTGTTTGTTGGAATATGCCAGTTGATGTTCCACTAATTCCTGGGGCTTTGTCTTTTGCCAATTCCTTTAGAGGAGCTTGAACTTCCTCCTTCATCACTACTGCCTCGTGATCATGTTGTTTCATGAAATTATTCTATGTCAGCCAATAATTTGGCACAGTGACTCTATGTACTCCTTCCATCTTCTTTTGATGCTTCCTGGGTCATTCAGTATTCTGCCCATGCCTTCCTTAAATATTGCCACCCAAGGCTCGTTACTGTTATTAGGCACCATATGGTTGGTTCTGACTCATAGTGACTCCGATGGACAAGAGAACAGAATGGCACCTGGGCCTCTACCACCTTCAATATGCTGCCGTGCTTGAGTTCACTATTGCAATCACTCTCAGGCTGTCTCACTGACAGCCTTCTTTTTCACTGAGCTGGTACACAGAAAAACTGGTGGGAGAACATGCTCCTGGGCGGAAGGGAAGCCGGGAAGCTGCGCACCGGGGAAAGTCACCTTGGATAATTACCGAAGAGGCATCTTTCAGGTACACAGAAAAACTGGCAGGAGAACGTGCTCCTGGGCAGAAGGGAAGCTGGGAAGCTGCACACCGGGGAAAGTCACCTCGGATAATAGCGAAGAGGCCCTTGGGCCAGAAAGGAAAACATAATCTACACAGGAGTTCTACAGGTCACGTCACCTTCCCTTGGAGACAGTACAACTAAACTTAAGAGACACTGGTCAAAAGAAAAAAAA
>NW_006399917.1:1454475-1458699 GCF_000299155.1 Elephantulus edwardii
TGCTTGGGAGGGTGGAGGGACAGCGCAGGAGGGGAAGACCCTCTATGAGATGGATTGATTCAGTGACTGGGGTAATCGGGATGGGTGTGTCAGAGGCAGTTAGGTTGGCGCAGGATAGAGCAGGGTTTAGGGCTGTTGTGCATAGGGTCGCTATGAGTCGCAAATGACTCGATGGCACATAACAACACAACAACTGATTACCAAGCATGGTGTCTTTCTCTGGGGACTGGTTTCTCTAAATTACATGCCCTAAGTATGTGAGAGGAAGATTTGTGTCTTCAAGGAGCATTCTGGCTAAACATCTTCAAAGACAGATTTCCTGTTCTTTTGACAGTCTATCACTCACACACTGAAATTGAGCTGGAGCTGACTCACTGCTGACCCTCCACTGGGTTTGTGAGCCAAGCGATTGCTCATCTTTCTGCCACAGAGTCACTAGTGGATTTGAGCCACCAGAAAGGCCACTGAGTTAACAGCACAACTCCCCATGGACAGGGCCTCTAGAACTACAATATATTCAATATTCTTCTACAATTTTATAATAGTCTCCTGTTATTGACAGTCATTTAACAGTTTTAACCATTGTCAGACCCTCTCTTTTGAAAACAGAACCTACAGAATACAATCTGACACTTTCAGGGTGGTGTTACAGTTTTTTTCTAAACTTCATCACTTCGTAACTCTGTAGTCTTTTCCTTCACATTTAGTGAGCTGGGAAAAATCTGCCCATATTTGTAATCTTCACTACACTGTAACATTGTATTAGCTGTGTAGAAAAAATTGTAGCTCAGAAAGGTAAGTACCATGTTTATTAAATTAGGGCAATGTGGCTCCCATCACTTCAGTTGTTGTGATGTACTGTCAAGTCAGAACTGACTCATTATCTGATCCTTCAGTGGATTGTGAGAGACAGTAAAATGCCATGAGGAGAATGCTCATCTTTTCCCAGGGAGCAGCCAGTGGATTCAAACCATGTGCTTTCAGTCTGGAAGAACAACTCTTTACTACTAAGCTACCAGTGCTCCCATCACCTATCCCAAGTGAACTCTGGCAATGTAGTCTGTAGCAATTTGCACTGCTATCCCAAAAGCTGTGCTTCTCCAATGCTTCAAAGCCATCCGTGATCCTGCTGGAGATAGATGAGCAGTCTCCTCTTGTTACAATTCATGGTCTTGGAAACCTGATGGAAGGTCTCAGAGTTGGGACCAACTTAACAGCAGTGAATTTGCATTTTTCCGCCCGAGGCCATCTTAAACTTGCATGAATCAGAAATACCCAATGGTTTTTTTTTTTCTTTCTTTTTGAATTAATGGCTTTCTTTCATTTGAGTGAAGGTTTACAAATCATGTTGGTTTTTCATCCAATCATTCATAGTCATTTTGTTTTATAACATTAATTGTCATTGATCAATGTAATGAATTAATTACAATGTCTAAGTAACACCTTATCACATAATGCCTTTCTCCAAGGGCTTTTCAAAAACATGATTTACTATACTCCACTCCCAGAGTTTTATATTTTTTTTTTACTTTATTATTTTTGTGTGCGTGTACCGTCAAATCAGATCTGACTGGTACAGGAGGAGATTGCCCCTCCTTCCCCGGCAGAGCATCTGGTGGATTCGAACCGTGCACCTCTAGGATTGTAGTTGCACCTTCTTGCCACTAGGCCACCAGAGCTCCCAGAGTTTCATATTTGATAGCTAATAATTTGCATTTCAAACAAGTTCCCTGGTGATGCTGATCTGCTTTGAGAACCACCCAAGGCCACTGAAGAGATTCCAACTTAGCATGACCCTGGAAGACAAAGCAGGGTTTTCACTGGGTTTCTAACAGCAGATGGCCTTGTCTTTCTCCCAGGAAGTGGCTGGTAAATTGCCCTTGGAGAGCCACTGGCCAATCAAATGAACTTACTGTATTTCCGTAGCACCTTAGGCTCCTGACGTTCCTTCACTATGTTTAATTCTACTCCAGACATTTGGCCAACATTAAGAACTGCGCTTTAATGTGTCTTAAGATTCCCTCTCTGGGGCTTTTCCTTTTTCCCTGTCCAAGGCCATTCTTTCCCCCTTGGCTTCGACTACCTAAGTAATTAATTTCTGAAATTTCTTCTTAGACTTTCTGAAGTTCAAAGTTGCCAAGATGTTGTGGGAACATGACCTCCCACTTCCTTCCCCACTCTAAAATCAGCTCTTCTTCCAGTATTTCTTGGCTCAATTGGTAGCACTTTCATAAACACAGATGCACAAATAAGAACCATCATGGATACCTCTGTTCCTCATATTTCTAATCTTTCCTCTAGGCAATTAATCTGTGCTAATCTGACCTTCTAAATGAGCTCTTGAGCTTGGTAATTTCTATCTCCACTTCCAGAGTGCCTGAGTCCTGTCTTATTTGAATTCCAACAGCCTCTTAATTGATTTCTAGCTCTGACTGCTTTGCTCCATCATCTCCAATAGAGCTATAATGATCTTATTAAAATGAAATCCTTTATGACACTTCAAGTCCTTCTTTATTACTTTTTCAAGAAAATCCAAACTCCCTGGCATATGGAGAAAGTCTTCATAATCTGATCTGCTTTCCTTTACAGCCCAGCTCACTCGCTCGCTCACTCTCTCTCTCTCTCATTGTGATTTACATGGAATTTTAGCGAACACATTAATTTCCATTCAATCATTCACACATTTGTATCAATAACATTAATCACAGTCCTCACGGTGTAACTGCACTCCCTCCATTTCATTGCTCTGATTCTCATTTCCATTAATCCTTCTATCAAGCTGTTCCAATCTTCTGGGCTTTATCCTTGGGCAAATGGTACCCTTCTAACCTTGTGTAGTTCATCACTCTAAGGAGGTGTTGCTCCCCTGATGTTACTGTCCATTTTTAAGTCCTGCTTATTATTGTTTAGCTGGAAGCTGAGCCATGGGGGTGAGTTTTATTCTCAGTTTGAAGGGTGATGAAACACTAGAGTATCTATTGGATCAGTAAGCTTGTTCTTTTTACATCTTTGAGTTTTGTTCCACATTTTTTCTCATGCTATCAGCAGTGAGAGAGCTCTGATGGAACAGTCCACAGGGAGTTGTGCTATTAGCCCAAAGGAGGCTCATCTCTAGTGGTTTGAATTTACCAGTTCTCTCGTGGGAGAAAGAGGGACAATCTCCTCCCTGTGATTTCCAGTCTCCCAAAAACCAAAATCTGAAAATGGCTAGAATAGGACATTGACATGGAACTGCCAGAAGTTCAAGCAGGGTTTAGACCAGGTCATAGCACTAAGTATATCACTGTGGATGTCAGACTGATTCTGGCTGAAAGCAGAGAATACCAAAAGAATGTCTATTTGCTTATTATTGACTATGTATTAGACTGTATGGATCATATAACAAATTATAGTTAACAACGAGAAAAATTACAATCCCTAAACATTTAATTGTGCTCATGAGAAATATATCTCAACATCAAGAAAACAAAAATCCTCACCATAGGACCAACAGTCAACATCATAACAGATGGAGAAAGGATTGAAGCTTCCAATGATTTAATCTTGCTTGGATGAGGAAGAGCAATATTATCAATTTGAAGACTAAAGTATACCTGATTCAGGCCATGGTCTTCTCAGTCAGAGAGCTGGACAATGAATAAGGATGACAGAAGAAGAACTGATATCTTTGAGTTGTGATGCTAAGTTAGAGTACCGAATATTCCATGGACTGCCAACAGAATAAACTGACATGGAGAAAGTGCAGCCAGAATTCTCCTTGGAGGCAAGGATGGTGACATTTCATCTCTTATACTTTGGACATGTAACTAAGTAAGGCTATTTCTTGGAAACGGACATTATGCTTGGAAAGATGGAGGGTCAGTGAAGGAGAGGAAGACCCTTAAAGAGAGAAAATGACACAGTGACTTCAGTAACGGACACTACGGTGTTAAAGATGATGAGGATGGCATAGGTAAGGGCAAAATTCAGCTCTGTTCTTCACAGGGTCACTATAAATTGTACTTAGCTCAATGGCACCTAATAACATCAAGAATAACAAAAACCAGCTGGAGGGTCAGCTATGAGTTAGTTCTGACTTTTGGTAATGAGTTTAGTCCACCCAGGATCTTCTACTGTGATGCCTAATTCTGCAGTCAAACAGTGATATTGTAGAAGTTGAAATTTATGGTTCATTAATTCTTTGGACTAATTATATATCTATATCTATATCTATATCTATATCTA
>NW_006399917.1:1458799-1522829 GCF_000299155.1 Elephantulus edwardii
TATATCTATCTACATCTATATATCTATATCTATCTATCTATCTATCTATCTATCTATCTATCTATCTATCTATCTATCTTTGCTTTACTTCCTTGCCCTTTGTTCCAGACAGGGAAAGACCAATGATTACACCTTAGAGAGCTGCTCAAAAGCTTTAATGACCCTAGTCACAACACACCAAATGTAGCCTCATTTCTTAACATTGCCTTCTATTATTTCTTAATTTTAATGACAAAAACCATCTTCAAATTCCAGAAAAGAAAATATTCATTCACCCATGACCCAATGCTTAGGTACAATCTCCTTTTTCTCTGGATCCAAAATTAAAACCCATGGAAACAGTAGCCAAGAAATCACATGACCCTATTTGGCAAATCCTCCACAAACTCTCTGTTTAAGGCATTTAAAAGCTAAGATGACAACAATGAATGAATGAAAATCCAAAATCTTTGTAAATTTTCATTAAAATTAATAAAATAAAATTAAAAAAAACAAAAACAATTAAGAGTATATAATAAAAAATAAAACTAATCACCATTAAAAAAAAGCTAAGATGACAAAGACATAAATCAAAACAACTATGAAGTACCATTTCACCCCAGCAACAATAGCAAAATTCAACAGGGCAGCAAACAACAAATGCTAGCAGGGTTGTAGAGAGATTGGAACGCTTATTTACTGCTAGTGAGAATATAAAATAGTATAGCCACTATGGAAGGTGGTATGGTGCTTTCTCAAAAAGTTGGAAATGGAAATAGAAATACCATTTGACTAAGCAATTTCACTATTAGGTATAAGCCCTAAAGAAACCAGAGCCACAACTCAAACAGATGTATGCATACCTATGTTTATTGCTGCATTATTCACAATAGCAAAGAGATGGAAGCCCAAGTGCCCATCAAGATGGAAGCACCCAAGTGCCCATCAACAAACAAATGGATAGAAAAGTTATGGTATATTCACACAATTGAATATTACTCAATATTGAAAAACAAGAAACTCATAAAATATCACACACCATGGGGGAGTCTGGAGGACATTATGCTGAGTGAAAGATCTCAGTCACAAAAGGACAAATACTGCATAACACCACTGTTATAAAACAGGATGACATGGAGGGTTGTGGGGTAAATAGGAAAAGAGAGGATAGATAATGAAACACTACACTGGAACAGATGAGAAGAACTGTCCAAAAGGATTATATGACTAGGCATTACATGTATGACAGCAATCTGGAAGACAAGGTGTATTGCAAAATAGACTGGGGGAGGGGATAAGGAGAGGGAGGGAAGAAAATGTGCAACAATGAATGGATAATTAAAAAGTGTTCCTCTGAGGACTAAGGTGTGTCTGATTCAAGCCATGGTATTTTCAATTGCATCATATTTATGTGATAGTTGAATAGTAAATAAGGATGACTAAAGAATTGAGGTTTTTGTACTTTGTACATTTTATCAGGAGGGATGGGTCTCTGGGGATGGACATCATGTTTGGTGATGTAGAAGGTAAGTTAAAAAGAGGACCCTTGAGGACAGATTGACACCGTCGCTGCAACATTAACTCAAACATCAACATTATCATGATGATGACACAGGATCTAGCGATGCACACAGAACTGTCATGAATTAGAACTGGCTTGACTGAACCTTCACTAACTAATACAAACACATTCAAAAGGTGGACAGTTTAATGGAAAAGCCACAGAATTTTACTTAATCCACATCTTATTAGTTCTATGATGTTAGTCAAGTAGCAAAATCAAATAAAATAACCATTAAGCAGCACAGAAATTTAACTAATCACTTTGTGACTTTTTAAACACATAGCTTTATCCTTTTAGTCTGTTACTTCATTGGTAAAACATAGACTAAATCACTCTGAAGTGTCTTTCGTCTTGAAGATTTTATAACACAACATAAATTTTGAAGGTGAAGGTCTAAGACAGGTTTGTAGCAATAAAATAAAAATTACTGAACTCACATCAGCAATGTATTTAATTGATGCAATTCAGATTATCAGACTTCCTGGGTTGAGAACATAGCACAAATATTTAAAATCCCCTTCCATTCCTTTCATCTACTCTTTCCGAAGGAAGATGTAAAATTACCTTATTAGATTGAACAAGCAAAGAGCAAAACTAAACAACTGACAAGTAGATATTAAAGTAATTAAATATTCAAATGTTGTGGAAGTTATAGCACTGATTTTAAATAATGAAAAATGGTTTACCTGTGGTGCAAGAAGAGGGAGCCTGATATAAGCCAGAAGTTTACTGAGATCTTTCCGTCTCTGTTCCAAATCATGACGGACCCAAGTGAGAAGGGCATTCAGTATTGTTTCTTCATTGGGAATGTTCATGTCATCACTGGCCAAGAGCTTTGCAATTTCACTGGCTGGTAACAACACAAATTCCTGGTTTCTAATTACTTCCATAAAATGCTCCTAGAGGGAAGAACAACATTTTAACAATATTGTTCCTTCTGGCTATCATAGTTTACTTAAAGGAAACTGAAAGTTTTTTAAAATCAGATGGCCAAAGCACAATTTCGACTTTATTACTACTTAGAAGGAAAGAAGCAATTAAAATAAAAACAAATCCTAAATGTAATTATATTGGTTTTTTTCTTCTATATCAGTAGAATTAAAATGCTATATCATTCATTGTATCTTTAAAATGGATTTGGGACATTTAGATACTGCTTTACACCATTTAGGGAATAGCTTTCGCACGTCTTTCAAAGCAAGACAGAAAAATTAATTAGGCACTGAGAAGTAAAATAATCAGAAACTAGTTTGGATATGTGGTTGCTGAAGAATTTGGTCAACAACAGAGCTAGGCAGCTGGGTGAGCCTTAGTGTAATTTCTCTCAGCCAGGAAAGGCCTCCAAACCAGTTAGATTTTCATTTCCCAGGATCATTCAGAACCACATATTATCTTGTCAGAGTTTCCAGGAAGAGTAAATTCCTTTGGGTATGTTGTTAGAACAGGCCAGTCCTTGGAAAATGACAGCATGCTTGCAAAGGTGGAAGGTCAGTCAAAGAGGGGAAGACTCAAAACAAGATGGACTGACACAGTAGCTATTGCAATGGGTTCGAATGAATAGGTATGGTGAGGATAGTGCAGGATAGGGCAGGGTTCAGATCAGCTGTTCATAGTGTTGCTATGAGTCATGGTCGATCCGATGGTACCCGTAATAACCCTATAATGAAATTGACATTTGAAAGTACTTTAACTGGTGATGTGAAAGACCACCAATATCTTACAGCAGTATTGAGTATTCTTCACTCTTCTTACATAATTTATGTTCAAGTTCTTTTGGTCTCATAGGTAAAAGAATTACGCTTAAAAGGTGGCTCTAGATGGGACTGAGACTGGAGACCTTTGAACTCAAGGACTCAGTCCCTGGCCTCAGGCTACAATTTACTCCCCAATATTTTACATGGGATCTAAACATGCCTAGGCTGTTATGATAAATATTCTGAAGAAATCAGAACTTCTTCTCTGGTATGATAAATCAAAATGCATAAATATACTACATAGTTATAAGTCTAAGTGCTAGCCATTTTGTTTCCTAATGCTTTTCTTATGTTTTCCAATGAATTATCACTGTCTCCACATGCAGTTTTAATAAAATAGTAAAGCTACTTAAATCAGAACTAGGACTATATATAACTATCTTTTATGTTAAAATAAGAATTATACTTTCTGCATAGCCTGCTGTCACCCAATTTAGCTATTGATCTAAAATATATCCTTTGAATTGACAATCTTTTCAGTGGAGAATCTTAAGAGGAAAAACTATACATGAATAATTAACTAAATTAAATTGCTTCAATTCATCATGGTAAAGTTACCCAAATGAATCTATTTTAAATGACTGATTATAATTTTAGAATATATTTTAATAAAGACTCAATGCTGGAATGGTTTCAAGCAAGCAGCTCTACTCATTTGTACACTGACATTATAAAATAACTAGAAGCACACAGTAAGAGCTAGAAAAATCTTGAAATTCTAAACCTAGCTCTCCCATTGGCAGTTTAACCCTTAATAAATATTTTCAGAACTATTTATTATTTTCTCCCCAACATATTTTTGAAAAAAAAAAAAGCTCACTACATGCCACTCAGGATAAGAATCTTAGTCTTCTTGTTGTTGAGCTTTGATTAATATTGAAGACTACAATCCTTGACCTGAAGCGAGCACTTCAGGTCCTCTTCAGTTTCAGCAAGCAAGATTGTGTCATCTGCATAATGTAGTTTGTTGATGAGTCTTCCTCCAATATTGATGCCACATTCCTCCTCATAGAACCCAGCTTCCCAAATGATCTGTTCTGCAAATAGATTGAAAAGGTATGGAGACAGGATGCATCCTTGACGCACTCTTTTCTGATTTTGAATCATGTAGTGTTTCCTTGCTCTGTTCTGATGACTGCTTCCTGGTCCAAGTATAGGTTTCCCATTAGCACAATCAAGTGTTCTAGGATTTCCATTTTCCTCAAGGTTAGTCACAATTTGTTGTGATTCACACAGTCAAATGCCTTTGTATAGTCAATGAAACACAAATAGACATTCCTCTGGTACTCTTTGCTTTCTGCCAAGATCCATTAAACCTCAGTTATAACGTCTTTAATGTCATGGTCTCTTCTAAACTCAGCTTATATTTCTAGTTGTTCTATGTCAATGTACTGTTTCAGTTGTTTCCGGATAATCTTCAGCAGAATTTTTCTGGCGTATGATATTAGTGATATCAAGAAGACAAAGATTCTCACCATTGGGCTAACTGGCAGAATCATGACAGATGGAGAAGAGATCAAGGTTGTTTAACAGTTACAGCTTCTTTGGTTCCACAATTAACACTCCTGGCACCAGTTAGGGAATCAAAGGATAACTGCATTGGGAAAATCTGCTGTCAGGGACCTCTCCAGAGTACTGAACAGTAATGATGTCAGTCCAGACACTAAGGTGCACCTAATATGGTCCATGTCTTTGCAATTACTTGCTATGCATCAGAGAGCTAGACAACAGGATGACAGAAAAAAATTGATGCCTTCGAGTTATGGTGCTGGAGAAGAGTCTGGAAAATATGATGGATCACCAACGAAACAAACAGGTCTGTCTTGGAGATGGTGAAACCAAGTTCTCTTTGGAGGCTAGGATTTTAAAGCTCTGTCTCACATACTTTGGGCATGTGGCCAGGACTGATTGGTCCTTGGATAAGGCCATCATGCTTGGAAGGGTGGAGGGACAGTGTAGGAGAGGAAGACTCTAGATTTAATGGATTGATAAAGTAACTGGGGCTACAGGGGTTGGTGTGTCGGAATCTGTGAGACTGGCTCAGGACAGGGCAGGCTTCAGAGATGCTGTATACAGAGTCTCTATGGTTGCAGGCAACTTGACTGCACATAACAACAACAATAACAACAACAACAACATATGCCACCACAGTATTCTATGTAAGATTTGTAGGACAGGCTATTCTTTGGAAAGATGTTCAGTGAAAGACCAAATGAAAAAATTGAGGGGATAAAAAAAATATCAGACAAAGATCACATACCTACATGGAAAGAGAATTACAATGTTAACTTAGATCGTAAAAATATTACAAATAATACACATGTCTAATTATCTGAAGTTATCACATATAGTATAATCAATATATTTATCCGATGTTTATGTAACTCTTGCCATCTGCCATACTGTGATACTACATATGATACTACATTTCATTAGTGAGAAAGGTTATTATGTAAACGTTCCTTTGATCTCTTGGTGACCTACTTAAAGCCCACTCCATCCCAGGATAATTCATGTTGTTGTCATTGTTGTTGGGTGTTGTTAACTTGGAATGAACCCATAGCTGACTCTCCAGTTAGTTATCAGAGACAGTAAATAGCACAGAAGGAGATTACCACCTTTCTCCTGCATAGCAGCCAGTGGATTCAAACTGCATGCCTTTGAGAGTGCAGTGCAGCTTCTTACCACTAGGCCACCAGAGCTCACAAGTATAATTTATATTTTGTTAAAATGAAACTTTTCAGCAATTTATAAAAATAATTCTAGAGTCAAGGTTAAATAAAATTTTTTTTCAAGGGGCTGACTTGAGATGACACCCTTTCCAGACCCTGGCACACAAGCTGCTTGAGCTTGTGGCCCTAATCTCCTTCCACTCCAGAATCAAATGAAGACATTAAGCTGCAGGAGAAAAGGTAAGAGAGGTGAGGCTCTGTGCCAAGAGTGAGCATTCTCCACTGCTTGTGGGGAGATGGGATTGAGGCTTCCCTAAGGATATAAGTTCCTCCATTTGAGGATCCTTGCCTCTGTGACTGCAGGGCCATCCCAGGGCCAAACAAGACAAGACACTTTGGGGCACAGAGCTACTCTCAGAGGGAAGACTTTCTCAGCTCTCTGTGAGAGGAAGGACCAACTTGAGACCCCTTTGCACACAAGCTGGAAGCCCTGATCTCATGCCACTCCAGAGATAAAGGAAGACATTAAATTTCAGGAGAAAAGGTGAATGAGAAACTGCTCGAGTACAGCACGTGGTCTCACACCATTCAAAGAGGAGGACAGAAGAGTTGGTGACAGGGGACTACATCAAGATGAGATTCCTATGGGGCTGCAATGCAGATCAGAGAGAACCTCAAGGACTTTAGGAAAGACAAATTCTCCCAGAAAGGACTTTTAACAGAGTGAGAGGCTTATTCCATAGATTGAACATTTTAACTTGACAACTAATGAATAACATCATAAAGATAAGAATCAACAACAACTTACACAGACACAATAGAAACAGCCCAACACTTATCAAGAAAAATGTCACATAAAGTTTAAAAAGCCTTAGGCAGCTTTAAATACCATGGGGAAAAGCCCTAAAAACAACCACGTTAAGACATCTTAAAAAAAAAAAAAAAAGCAGAGAATATTGCAGACCTCATGAATACCCCTCAGTAAAGAAGGCAGATGATAAATGTTAATATGGAGACATTAGAAATACTACTAATGACAGTACAAATGATGGAAGATACAACGGAAACCAAAAATAAAGGGAATAACCTAGAGGTAGAGAATCAGAAGAAATATAATGATGAGGAGTGATTTGAACAGCTATGGAAGAAGGTGCAAATGATGGAAGAAACAATGAAAACCACTAAGAAAGCAAATGCTCCAGAAACATGGAGCCAAAATAAATATAATGATGAGGAGGAATCTGCACAACTATGGAATAAATTGCAAAAGATGGAAGAAAGAATTGAAACTCTAGATAAAGAGGTACAAGAATTTAAAAAATCATCACAAGATAGAGAGAGTGCTGCCAACACAGTACTGGAAATAACAAAAATGCATGAAAATGCAATCCAGAATATTAAGAGGAAATGGTAGAAGTGTCCAATATGTTTGAAGGACAAAAAAGTAGAATAGAAGAGATGGAGCAGAGAGCCAGTGAGCTGGAAGACAAGAGCCTCAATGGAAACATAGTAGAAGAAAAATCAGAGATGAGGCATAAAGAAAATGAAGAAAACATTAGAATCATGTTGATATTAAAATAAATAACATATATATGATTGGAATTTCAGAATAGGAGAGAGATAGAAAAATCATTAAGTAAATTGTGGAAGAGGTACTAGAAGAAAAATTCCCAGGTATTATGAAGAATGAAGAAATTCACATTCAAGAAGCTCATGAACACCAAATAGACTAGACCAATAAAGGAAAACATCAAGACATAGCATAGTCTAATTCTCCAAAACAAAAGATAAGAGTAGAATATTGAAAGTGGAATGAGAAAAACCAAGAGTCACCTAAAAAGGGAAAGCAATAATTAGATATTGTTATGTGCTATCGAGTCACCTGTACAACAGCCCTAAACCCTGTTCTATCCTGTGCCAACCTCATTATCTCTGACAATGCAAGTGCAGTAAATAGATTAAGTTCTGATTTTTCAGCAGAAACCACACAAGCAAGAAGACAATGGGATGACACATACAGAAAGTTGAAAGAAAACAACTGCCAACTGAAGATTCTTTACGCAACAAAGTTTTCCATCAAATATGAAGGAGAAATCATATCCTTTGCAGAAAAGAGTGAACTTAAGGAATTCGTGAAACCAAGACCAAATCTACAAGAACTTTTAAGGGAAGTCCCTAACACACAGGCACCAAAGGAAACTGGATGGACCATAGTAACAAGAAAGAACAAAAAATGAAACACAGCAAAATGGCAATGTTAAAACCCGGACTGTCAATAATCAGGCTTAACATGAATGGACTAAATGCACCAATAAAGAGAAAAAGAGTGGCAGAATAGATAAAAAAAAAATCAAAGTGATCAATATGTTTTCTACAAGAGACACATCTAAGAAATGAATAGAAAGACTCAAAATCAAAGGCTCAAAAAATTATATCAAGCAAATATTGTTGTTATATGCCATAGAGTTGCTTGCAACTTATAGCTACCCTATGTATAACAGCCCTGAACCTTGCTCTATCCTGAGCCAAACTCATTGTCTCTGACACACCTACCCCTATTACCTCAGTCACTGAGTCAATTCATTTCATCAAGGGTCTTCCTATCTTAAGCTGTCCCTCCAACCTCCCAAGCATAATGTCCCTCCCTAAGGACTGGTGCCTCCTTGCAACATGCCCAAAGTATGTCAGACAAAGCTTCAGAATCCTTGCCTCCAAGGAGCACCCTGGTTTTACCCTCTCCAGGAAGAACTTGTTTGTTCTCCTAGCAGCCCATGGTATATTCAGCATTCTTCTCCAGCAACACAGCTCAAAAGTATTAACTCTCCTTCTATCATCCCTAGTCATTGTCCAGCTTTCTGATCAGGCACACCTTAGTCTCTAGACAGGCACTGTTGTTCTTTTAGCACTCTGAAGTGGTCCCTGACAGCAGACTTTTCCAATGCAGTTTGTCTTTTGATTTCCTGGCTGTTGGTACCAAGAGTGTTGATTGTGCAGCCAAGCAAACTGAAGTTGTTAACAATCTCAATCTCTTCATGGTCTATCATGATGCTGACAACTGGCCTGGTGGTTAGAGTCTCTGTGCTCTTGATGTTGAGCTTCAATTCATATTGAAGGCTGCAGTCCTTGACCTTCTGCAGCAAATCCATCAGACCCCTCTCAGTTTCTGAAAGCAAGGTTGTGTTACCTGCATAACACAGGTTTTTGATGAATCTTCCTCCAATCTTGATGCCACATTCCTCTTCATAGAGCCCAGTCTCCCACATGATTTGTTCCACATATAGATTGAAAAGGTATGGAGACAGGAGGCATCCCTGGCACACACCCTTTCCAATTTTGAACGATGTATTTGTTTCCTTGCTTTGTTCTGATAACTGCCTCCTGTTCCAAGTATAGGTTTCACATAAACATAATCAACTGTTCTGGGATTCTCACTCTTTTCAGAATCAGCCACATTTTGCTTTGATCCATACAGTCACAACGCCTTTGCATAGTCAATGAAACACAGACATACATTCCTCTGTTGCTCTCTGCCTTCAGCCAAGATCTATCTAACAATAGCTATAATATTTCTAGTACCACAACCTCTTCTAAATCTAGCCAGCCCATCTGGCAGTTCTCTTTTGATGTGATGTTTCAGTTGTTTTTGAATAATTTTCAGCAGAATCTTGCTTACATGTGATATTAATGATATTGTTTGATCATTTCCACACTCTGTAGGGTCTTCTTTCTTTAGAATGGGAACAAATATGGATCTCCTCCAGTCAGTTGGCCAGGTGGTTGCCCTCGGGATTTCTTGGAACAACTTGGTGAGCACACCCAGGACAGTGTCTGTTTGTTGAAATATGTCAATTGGTATGCAGTCAATTCCTGGAGCCTTGTTTTTTTGTCAATTCCTTCAGAGCAGCTTGAACTTCTTCTTTCATCACTGCAGGCTCTTGTTCATATGTTGCTGCATGAAATCCTTCTGTGCTGGCCAATTACTTTTGTTATAGTAACTCTGTATACTCCTTCCATCTTCTTTAAATGCTTCCTGGATCATTTAATATTCTTCCCAAAGCATCCTTAATTATTACAACTCAAGGCCTGAATTTGTTCTTCAGTTCTGTTAGCATAAGAAATGCCAAAGGAATTCGGCCCTTTTGATTTTCTGACTCCAGCTCTACACATATTTCAAATGTCATCCACATAAAAGAAGGAGTGGTAATACAAACATTTGATAAAATAGATTTCAGGATGAAAACAACCATAAAAGATAACGAAGGGCACTATATAATGTTTAAAGGAACAGTAGGTCAAGAGATATAACATTGGTCAACATTTATGTACCGAATGATAGACCTGCTAAATACATAAAACAATGGTTCATAAACTTGAAGAAAAAAATAGCACCACAAGAATGGTGGGAGACACACCACTGTCACTTAGGACAGGTCAACTCAAAAGAAACTTAACAAAGATGCAGAAGATCTAAATTATATATTTAACCAACTAGACTTTGTGGATGTATCTTAACCATTGCACCCAACTAAAACTCAATTCACTTTCTTCTCAAGTGCACATGGCACATTTTCCAGAATTGATCACATATTAGGGCACAAAGTAATCCTCAAAGAAATAAAAAACACTGAAATGACACAAAGTATCTTCCCAGACCATAATGCCATAAAACTAGAAATTAACCACAAGAAGAAAAAGCTTATAAAATGACCAATGTGGAAGCTAAATAGCACCCTATTAGAACATGATTGGGTTATAGAATAAATAAATAAAGAATCACTTTTAAAAAGTACCTTGAAACAAATGATAGTGAAAATACAACATACTAAAACCTCTGGGATGCAGCTATGGCATGGCAATCCTCAGGGGCAAGTTCATAGCAATAAGCAAACACATATAAAACGAAGAAAGAAGAAAAGTTAATGATCTAACTCAACACCTTTCTCAAACAGAAAAAGAACAACAATCTAACCCCACACCCTCTAGAAGAAAGAAAATTATAAGAACAAGAGCTGAAATCAGTGAGACATAAAACAGGAAAACAACTGAAACCATCAACAAAATCAGGAGCTAGTTTTACAAAAGGGTCAATAAAACTGACACATCACTGGCAAACTTAACAAAAAAAAGGAGAAGACATCACTTGATTAAGGAATAACAAGTGACATTACAACAGAATCAGAGGAAATTAAATCTATAATATCAGAATATTATGAAAAGCTATATTCTGATACATTTGAAATCTTGGAAATGGACAAATTCCTTGAACTCATGCCATACTCAGAATGACATTAGATTAGATTAGATGTAGAACCCCTGAACAGACCCATTATAAAAGAAGAAATTGACCAAGCGATACAAAGACTCTCCCATACATTCAAAGACAACTTATCACTAATTCTACTTAAATTATTAAAAAAAATAGAAAAGAAGGAACACTCCAAGACTTTCTATGAAGCAAGCATAACCCTAATACCAAATCCAGGCAAATATATTACCAAAAAAGAAAACTAAAGACCAGTATCTCTCATGAACATAGACACAAAAGTTCTTAATGAAATCCTAGCCAAGAGAATCCAAAAGCACATTTAAAAAAAAAATCATCATGACCAAGTGGGATTCCTAACAGGTATGCAAGGATGGTTCAACATAAGAAAAACAATCAACATAATTCACCACATTTAACATAGCAAATAACAAGGACATATGATTTTAGCAATTGATACAGAAAAGGCATTTGACAAAATCCAATACCCCCTCCTGATTAAGACACTCAGCAAAATTGGAATAGAAAGGATTTTCCTCAAAAGAATGAAAAGTATATAAGCAAAACTAAGACCTGATATAATTCTCAATGGAAAATGCCTAAAAGCACTTTCCTTGTAAACAGGGACCAGACAAGGATGTCTACTGTCACTTCTATTCAATATTGTATTGGAAGTACTTGCCAGGGCAATACAACAAGAGAAGGAAATAAAAGTCACGCAGACAGGCAAAGGGATGGTTAACTATTGCTTTATGCAGATAATATGACAGTGTACACAGAAAACCCCAAAGACTCAACAAAAAACCAGTTAGAGTTAGTGGACCAATTTAGTAGGATTGCAGGATACAAGATCAACTTGTAAAAATTAATAGAATTTCTCTACAGTAACAAAGAAAACAGAATGAAACTAAGAAAGCAGTACCATTTACATTAGCCAACAACAAATTTAGATACTTGGGAATGAACCTAACTAGAGACACAAAATACTTATACAAAGAAAACTACAGAACATTTTTGCAATACACAATAAAAGACCTAAATAAATGGAAAAGTGTGCCTTGTTCATGGATAGGAAGGCTCACTATTATGAAAATGACAATCCTACCAAAAGCAATCTACATGTTCAGCACAATCCCAATACAGATACCATACTCATTTTTCCCAGAGATCAAAAGGGAAATTTTCAGATTTATTTGAAGAAATCCCAAATAAGCAAAGCACTTCTGGAAAACCAAAAATTACATGGGAAGCATAGTCATTCCTGACCTCAAAACCTACTACACAGAGGTAGTAACTAAAAGAACATGGTTACTGGTACAATGCACATGAGCGAATGGAACAGAATTGAGACCCCAAAAATGAACTTATCTATCTATGGTCAATTGATATTTTGCAAATAAATAAAACCTATTGAATGGGGAAATGACAATCTCTTCAACAAATGGTACTAGCAAAACTGGACTGCTACAGGCAGAAAGCTGAAACAAGATACACATCTCATACCATACACAAAAATCAACTCAAGGTGGACCAGAGACCTTGAAATAAAACCCCAAACCATAAAGTTCATAAGAGATGAACTGGAACCAAGCATAGAAGGCCTAGCCTATGTTTTTAAAGATACTTCAAAATGCACAATTTGGAGAGGATAAAAATTGATGAATGGAAATTTCTATAGATTAAATCTCCATTTTCATCAAAACTTTTTTCTAACAAGGTAAAAAAAAAAGCCTATCAACTGGGTACAAACATTTAGCATTAGCATCTCAGCAAAGAGTCTCATAACAAAAGTTTAGAGAATAATCCAGGACCTCCAGAAGAAAAAGACTGATAACTCTATTACAAAATGTGTAAAAGATATGGAAAGACTTTTCACAGAGGTCGATACTAACAAGCGTGGAAGGAGGAGTGGCATCCGCTTCCATAATAGCTTGCCTCTGGAAACCCTATGAACTTGGAGAGAGGATGAAAGGCACCCAAGCGTCAAGGACTCTCTCCTTCATAGGGTCGCTAAGAGTCACCTGCGACTTGACGGCACTTAACAACAACAAGAACAACAGATACTAACATGGCTAACAGACAGATGAAGAAATGCTCAAAATCACTGGCAATAAGAGAAATGCAAACCAAAACCACAGTGAGATACCATCTCAGCCCAGTAGCAGTGGCAAATTTTAGTAGGGCAGGAATGAATAAATGTTGAAGAGGATGTGGATAGGTGGGAACTCTTATACAGAATTGGTGGGATTGTAAAATGGTGCAACCACTCTGGAAGACAGTTTGGGTTTCCTCAAAAAGTTGAACATAGACATTCCATATGACCCAGTTATTCCACGACTAGGAATATACCCCAAGGAAATCAGAACTAAGACACAAAAAGAAATTTGTACACCGATGTTCACAGCAGCATTATTCACCACTGGAAGAACACTGAAACATCCCAAATGTCCAACTAAAATCAAATGGATTGAAAAATTGTGGTACATTCATACAATGGAATACTATGTAGCACACAGGAACAATCATTTAGAAAAATGTTACATAACTTGGGAGAAGCTGGAGAGCATTATGCTGAGCAAACTAACATAGTCTCATAAGGACAAATACTGCATAAGACCATTATTGTAAAAATAAAAGACAGTTTGGCACTTCCTCAAAAGGCTGGGCATAGAAAGTCCACAACTACTAAAACATGTGTGGGAACTCAAGAGGGGAGGGAGCTAAGAATAGGAAGGGGTGAAACGACAGGGTTTCAGAGTTTGGTGGGTAGAAAGAGGGAAGGAAATGGGAAGGATCTGGGTGAAAAGACAGAATAATGATGGGCAAGGTACAACGGTTTATTTTATAAAACATAATGCATGAAAATGATTTAATGAAACACAATGTGAATGAAGAATAGTGTGAAACACAAATATATGAACTTCGTAAGTAAACCAATGAAAAAAAGATTTTTTTTAAGTATTAAATTAATTTTGAAGCAGCAGTTTTAGCAGAATGAAGGTTCACTGGGGGTTGTATGTTATGTTGGTTCATATCCAGTACCTGCTCTGTGGGGGATGCCAGGGAGGCTCCTCTTGACAGCTCTAAAAACCCAATGGAGCATCACTATGAGTTGGAACTATTAGGCAGCAGTGGATTCTGATTGGCTATTTTAGCAGAATTAACATTTTATAAGATTTCTGGATATCAAATTAAAATGAAATTAAATGTTCATATTTTATTTCATAAATCCATAGTCATTAGTTCTAATGATATAACAACTGAACGCTGGTGGCCTAGTGGCAAGAAGCTATGCTGCAATCCTGAAGGCGCAGGTTTCGAAGCCACCAGCTGTTCTGCGGGAGAAAGATGGGTAATCTCTTTCCATACAATTAACTGCCTCAGAAAACCTGTCAGAGGGTCAGCTATGGGTTGGTTTTGACTCAATGGTACCGAACAACAATAACAATGATATAACATGTCACTAGATAGCATGTTGCCAAGAGGGGCTATTTCTCATAGAGGGGAATGACACTGGGAAGAGTGGAGGGTCAGTAAAGGAGAGGAAGACTCTCAACCAGGTGACTGCAACAATGGGCTCTTGTGTGTTGGGAAGCATGAGGACGGCTCAGGATAGAACAGGGTTCAGATCTTTTGTTCAGAGGGTCTCCATGAGTTGTACCTGACTTGACGACACCTAACAATAACAACAATGATCTATCACAAGCCTCAGAACTTTTTTTCTTATAAAAAGAGAATAAAAAATTTATTTCAGGTCATGTTCAGCAGCAGAATGATAAGAAAAGTTTTCACACTCTGGGATCTGAAGGAATTCACAGTCCTTTCTACTTGTACTCATACAAAGTAAGTGAATATCCAAAGTATTGGCTGTAAAATTGATTTTATTGGCATGGCATTAGGCTTTATATTTTAAATTCAACAAGCAACTATCATATTACTAAACACTTGTAAGCATTGGGCCTTTCCCCCCTTTGGAATAGTTTTTAAGTAAATGAAATTACTGGGGGAATTATTTTAATTGAAGATTGAATTTTCCTATACATTTTCATCCAGTTCCCATAGCAACAATTCAAACTAGACAATCTGTCTCTAAATTACTTATTGTTATTAGAATTCAATTTCATGTCTCTACTGAAACTGAATAATGTCAAATAATGGCCTTGAGAGGAAAAAAAATAAACCACAACTAATTGGCTATTTTCATAGCTTTAGAAACATCAGGCTAATTTAAATTTAATTTATGTCTAAACCTTAAGCAGCAATTGTGACTATCAACAAGAGTGACCTAAATACATATAAATGTTTTTAAGTGAATAAAGCTCCTTTGTCAAAAGTAGGTATTACTTAAATTATGAACTAGTTGCAAAAAACAACAACACCCCCAAGCAAACAAAACCCAAATCAAACAAATCCAGTTTTACTTTCGTTATAGTCATTGTATTCCAAAAAAGTATTTGAAATGGCAAGAGTAAAGTTAAAATGAAAAATATGCAAAGAAGGTTAAAGGCTTAGGGGAAAAAATCTTTCAAAAGGATTCATTTTAAAATACTGTCCTATGGTGCAATCTCTGTTTTTTCAACCTGAGGACATGGAAAAATCACAAACAAGAAGCATTCCTGAGAAGTAATAATACTATTTTAAAAAGTGACCTCACAGAATGTGGAAATTATTGAAGGATATCACTAGCATGGCATGAAAGCAAAATCCTACTGAGATCATCCAAAAATGACAGTACATCATCGGAGAACTGCCAGAAATACAAGTCAGGGTTAGAAGATGTGTCTTTGTAAAGGCATTTGACTGTGGATCACAACAAATTGTTACCAACCTTGAGGAGAATGGGAATCCCAGAACATTTGATTGTGCTTATGTGAAACCTATACTTGGGCCAGGAGGCAGTCGTCAGAATAGAGTAAGGAAACACTGCATGGTTCGAAATCAAGACAGGAGAGCATCAGGGATGCTTCCATTCTCCATATCTTTTCAATCTGTATGCAGAACAGATCATTTGAGAGGCTGGGCTTTATGAGAAGGAATGTGGCATCAGGACTTGGCAAAGACTCAACAACTTGCATTATGCAGATGACACAAGAACCATTTGTTGCAGAGGGCCAGGTACTGTAGCTGCAATACAGATTGAAGCCCAGTATCAAGAAAACAAAGATTCTCACCACTGGGCCAATTGGCAGCACCATGATAGATGGAGAGGAGATTGAGACTGTTAACAATTTCAGCTGGCTAGGTTCCACAATCAATACTCTTGGCAACAGCAGTCAAGAAGACAAAAGACAAACTGCATTACGAAAATCTGTTGTCAGGGACCTCTCCAGAGGGAGTAAGGGAAATATGTCCATCTAGAGACTGAAGTGCACCTGATTCAGGCCATGGTCTTTACAATTACTTGCAATGCATCAGAGAGCTGGACACTGACCAAAGATGACAGAAGAATTGATGCCTTTGAGTTCTGATGCTGAAGAAGAGTAGTGAACATAACATGGACTGTCAAGAGAACTAACAGATAAGTCTTGGAGCGGGTGAAACAAAGCTGCTCCATGGAGGCAAGGATTTTGAGGTTCCATCTCACATACTTTGGGCATGCTGCCAGGATGGACTGGTCTTTGGAGAAGGCTATCATGCTAGGAAGGGTGGAGGGACAGTGCTTTCTCAGGAGAGAAAGATTCTGGATGAGACAGACTGATACAGTAACTGGGGTACTGAGGGTAGGTGTGTCAGAGACAGTGAGATTGGCTCAGGATAGAGCAGAGTTTTGAGCTACTGTGCATAGCGTCACTATGAGTCATAGTCAACTCGACAGCAAATAAAAACAACAATAATATAAAAACTCATTGCTGTGCAGTTGGAACTAATGTATAGTTTCAATGGATTTTTCAAGGCTGTAAATCGCAAGGGAGATTGCCATCTTTCTCCTTTGGATCCACTGGTGAATTTGAACTGCCAGAAAGGCACAGCATTTGTGTTAGTAGCACAACTCCCTACAGACTATGCCAATTCCCTACAGACCACGCCATCAGAGGAGGGGGAGAAATAACAATAAGGATTGTGCTTTTGTGGAAATGTTTTTGTTCACTCCCAGAAATCCCTGCAGTGTTGAATTATATTTATAATGATGAGAACAATGACAAGGATACTATGTATTGCCATCTATAATACACATCAGCCACTGTTTTAAGTAGCTATCTTCTGCTAAAATATTCCATCCTTACATTAAGCTTATAAAGGAAGCTAATCTCCCTAACACTTGCACAAACATATTACTGTGATTGTCCCAAATTCCGTTTTCTTTAGTGAAAGATCCCTAAAAATATGTCAATCCTTTCAAAGACCCATCAACCCAGTTGGAGATGGCAGAGGGGAAAATAATTCTAAATGTTGAAAAATGAATAAGTATATACATGTATGTTAATGCTTAGGAAGCTCTGGTGGCTTAGTGGTAAGTAATTGTGTTGTCAAGAGAAAGGTACAGGGTTTGAGTCCACCAGCTCCTCTGTGGGAGAAAGATTTACTACCTCTGAAAACCTGCTGGAGGATCAGTTATGGGTCAGTTCTGACTTGACGGTACATAACAACTATATGTGAATGTTCACACTCTTTCATCTCTCCTAAGCTGTACTGCCTCAAGAGAAGCATTTACAGTAATAATCTTCAGCCATTGCTCAAAGTATAGAAACCCACTTGTTACAGAGTGGTGAGTTGGGTAACATTCCACATTTCCTCCCTGCCTGTGCTGCTCTCCTGTTAGACTATGAAACTAATCCTAACCATATGCCTTTAAAATGTCTTTATTTTACTGTTGTCTTGGATCAATCCACAGCCACTATCTTTTATTCTGCAGAGTTAGAACCCTCTTCCTGAATTATTTTGAATGCATCTTTGTTAAAATTACTAAGAGCATCATGTTATAAGGCTGCAAAATCCCTTTGCACATAATCAATACATGTCATAATAAACTCACATAATCAGTTGTGTCCTTAATTAAAAGCCTTGTTATAAAAAAATAAAAATTAAAAAAACCCTTGTTATCATCCTCCTAGCTTCTGTTTCAGTACCATACCAATGCACACAATCACTTTCCCAGCCATAAGCAAACCTGTGGGCAATTCTGAAATTCATACATTTGCTGTGAAATGTTTGGAGAAACCCTGCTTTGCAAAGTCGATCTGAAAATCGTGAATGGAACTGTTCTAGGCCACTGCTCTGTTTCCAAGAGAATAAAGTAATTTAGGGCTTGACTCTTATATCCAGGAGAAATATTACCTGGGGTTTTTCTTTTGAACTAAATAAAAATATGACACATTGCACAGTGAATTTGAACTTCAAAGCATGTGGCAGAGCCATCATAAAACATATAAAAAAGAATGCAAAAATAAAGCATGAGGCAAAAAGCATATGCCTTTGTGCTTTTCAAAAATACATACCATAGTATAATTGTGAGCCACTTTATGCAAATCCGTACACCCTTGTGCATCAGCAAAAGAACGGATTCCAAGACAGTTGGATGGGTGAAGCTGTTTCATTAAAAACTTACAACATGCTTCCACAACCTGAGAAAGCTGAAGAAGGCAAGCTGTAGATAACAGGCACTCTATGTTATCTTCCTTTAATTCAAGGCGGCCTTAATGATAAAAAGAAATTCCATTAGCTACAGCATTAGACTGGCTTTAGCATACAAAAGAACTGATGTTAAAAATATGATTTCGAAATACAAGCACACTATATGTGCTGCAGATACAGACATTCAAAAAAGAAAAGTACTAAACATGAAGAAACATTGTTAGCTCTTTACAATATTTGCCAAGATAAAAATAGCTTATTTTCAGGATTTTAAAAACAATGTGCCAATTAGTAACTTATGTCTACTATTACAATTTACAAATCTAGAATGAAGGAATTTATAAAAACATTATGTAATTAATGAATTATTCTATTAGTATGTAAATATTATTCAAAGGTTTCATTATTATAACTAATGAAAAAGGGTTAATATGGAGATTTTAACCTGTACAAGTATCATGACAAGTGGTGATTTAGAACAGAAAAATTAATCTTTAATTATAGTCTTAGCAGAAATGCAAAATCTAAATTTTCATTTACAGACTTATTACCTGTATATGCATATTGAATCAAGGACCACAGTGAATTTGGTTCTACACCTTCCATTTTTATTTCTTCCTGTCTTGCCTCTCTGACATCATTAGTAAACATAGCAGCAAAATAATCTGAGACAGAGGAGAGCACCAATCTGAGAACATATTAGAAGACAGAAAAGAACACAAACTCCTTAATGATCATATTAAAGTTGATACTCCTTAATAAGTATTTCCTTTAAAAAAAAAGTGACTTGTTACTCACAGAAAGTGCATGATACTGGGGAAAGTGTGCTAAGTTTAACAAATTGCTTTACGCTCTACTTTCTTCCTTTGAATAATAAATTACCCTTATGGAAATTTTTCTGCTGAGGTAAATGATGTACTCATTTACTACTCAACATCCAGGAAAAGCGTGTCAAATATTTAGAATGAAATTAAAAAATATACACACACACACACACACACACATATATACATACATATATATGCACACACATACATATATATGTGTGTTTATATATATATATGAAAAAGTATAGAGACAATTTTGTTTTTAATAACTTTTTTCTCTGCTCAGAAAGTATTTATTGAACTGTTGAGTGTAAGCACTGTTCTCAGTACAGGATATAGACTTCAGTTTCTTTTTTAAGCTATTAATTTTTTAAAAAATAAGATTTTTATTTTATACTACTTTATTTACAAAGTTCATATACATTGTTTTTCACACCTGATCCTTCCCATTTCCTTTACCCTCCCCTCCCTCTGCCTCAAATTGTGTGGCCCTATTATTACCCCCCTACCTTTCCTCACCCCCTGCTCTTTCTCTCCCCTCCTTGGATCCTCACATATCTTTTACTAGTTATCTTTCTATTTCAGTAATAATGGTCTTATACAGTATCTGTCCTTATGAGACTGAGCTAGTTCACTTAGCATATGTAATTACTTTTTTAAAGACTCAAGTTATTTATTAAAAAATTTAATTAAAAATTAAACTCACAAATAGTTTAGAGGAAAAATATGAGAATAATTTTAGTAAGTTAGTATTTTAATATTTATTATTATCTTTGCATTACTACAGTATAGCATAATGTTTTTGTTAAAAAATGTTAATTCTTATAATACTATAAAGCTACATTTTGTTATAATAATATGATAGTATATATTAACAATCTCTATGTCCATAAACAAAAATAGATTCTGCATATTATATGTATAGTTTTGAAGCATGCACTTCTCATTTGATAATATGTCTGGAAGATTTTTTCCTTGCCAGCATACTCATATGTTTTTGTTGTTAGATACTGTTAAGCTGATTTCAAATAATAGCAACATGGTATATAGCAGAATGAAACACTGCCTGGGCTTGCACTATGCTCACAATCACAGATATGTTTGAGTCCATTGTTGCAGACACTTTCCTCCTGATAACATGTCCAAAGTACATGAAGTAGAGTTTCACCATCTTCACAACTTCAAGAAATAATACTTTATTTATATGAAAGTCTTTTGTTCCCCACCACTTTTTTTTTGTTCCCACCATTTTTCATATTTCCTGGAGGTCAAGAAGTAGAAATTGCAATGTTGATGTTGTTAGGTGTCATCAATTCAAAGATATTACTCTCTCAAAACTACCAAGATAAGTAAATCAACCCTATAGGAAACGTAACCACTGTGCTCATGAAAGACAAGGGTGGTAAAACTATGTCTCACATACTCTGGCCATGTTGTCAGGAGATGTCAGTTCTTGGAAGAAGACATCATATTGGGAAAAGTTAGAAGGGTCAGCAAAAGAGAGGAAAGCCCTCAGTGAGATGGACTGAATTAGTGACTCCAACATTGGTCTTGAGTAGGACAGACATTGATTGTATAGATGACGTAGGAGAGTAAGGTTCTGGTCTGTCATGCAGAGAGTTGCTATGAGTCATAGTTGATCTGATGGCATTACACTGCACAGGCTTCTTGGTCACTTTATACTGCCAGCTTCTTTTGCTTTTCAATACTCACTCTAAATTATACTGCGTTTACGTAAAGTTATTTAATACACAGCTAATATTTATGCCAAACAATACTGACTGCTTAGATGCCACTGTTTTTTGTTCATGTGCTTCTTTAGAGGGAAAATGAACCTTGTGGTGTCATTTAACGTGAAAGAAATTCAAATGCATCATTTTCTTTGTGGAGCCAATGAAAAACCCCTTAACAAAGCAGACAATCATAATAATTAATTTCAATACATCAGCCGAACATGTTGTTATTGTCGTTAAGTGCCATCAAGTCGCAGGTGACTCATAGCGACCCTATGAAGGAGTCCTTGACGCTTGGGTGCCTTTCTTCTTCTCTCCAGGTTCACAGGGTTTCTGGAGGCAAGCTATTACGGAAGTGGATGCCACTCCTCCTTCCAAGCTTGTTTTCATCGAGGAGCTCCACCCCACTCTCTGTCTGCATTGGGTAACCAACAATTAACACATTTACATTTGACACATCAGTGTCACAGTGTTCAGCCTCACAGCAACCATAAGTGACCACTGTACGGCAACTTGTACACCAGGGCTATACCCGAGGGCCCTACAGTGTTTTAGCAGCCTGGCACTCCCAATTGCTGGGAAACTCCCTGCCCAAGACCCCCATTTATTTGGCTAGTCCGCTCTGCCAACCCCCTCATCGGCCCCAAAAAACCGCCACACTGTGTTTGGAGTCCTCAAACCTACCGTGCCTCCAGAAGCCAGAGACACCCCAACATAGATACTTAAATTGTCAAGGAAATTTCACACAATAGAAATCTAGTAAGCAATTACCTGTGAGCTGGAATTCTGCGATCACCAGCAACAAGAATTACATCGCACAACTGTTTATGTCTCAAATAGTTTTCCATTTTTTTAAATGTTTGCTCAGCATGATTAAGGGCCTGGAAAAATTCATCTGATGAACATGGCTCCATAGTATGGCAGGATGATAATGTCTGACTACTATTGGAAGTCCTAAAAGAAAGAAAACATACATTTTAAAATAATATTGTCACATGAAAAGAACTTTCCTACACATCCCTTTAAAGTCTACAAACACAAAAGAAGTCATTAATATCTTTAATCATTCACCATATTTTCTCTTTCAAAATCACAGTTGTTTCAAGTCATACATATATCTTCTCAACACACAGTGAACGTGATCTCTAACTGTTGCTAATTGTCTTACTTGAGCTCAGAGAGACTTTGGTGGCCTAGAAGTAAGAACCTGCACTGCAATCCCAAAAGCACAAGGTTCGACTTCCACCAGGTACAACACAGAAGGATAGGCAGTCTCCTCCCATGAGATTTATTGCTTATGAAAATCCTCAGGAGTTAGCTATAGGTCATTTTCAACTTAATGGTACATAACAACAACAATAACAACATCTACAGAATATCATTTCTGTGGAAAAGAATTAACCTGTATGGATGTTAACAGTCATATTGTCTAAAATTATACTGAAGTGTGTAAGAGATTATTATACAGTCATCTTTGAAGGCAAGAAGGCAACTAAATCATTTTTTAAATATATATGCTGATCATTCTTTACTTAAAAATGGATTATGTATTCAACAATTTCTTTGGAATACCCTGTTGAGTTTTTTCCTCTTGGCACCTCTTCTGCAGATGGGTAGGATCTGATGATGAAAACAAGCCTCCTAGGCTAAAGTAACTCTCCCGAGGGCCTTTCCCTAAGCACTGGGGAATGGAGAAGAATGAGGATTTTGATGAAAGAAGATCCAAATTAAACACACGGCAAGTTCCTAAGCAAAAAGACTCATACAGAATATCATCTTAAAAACACTCACATTGGACTGGGACTTAGCTGTCTGGGACTAATAAATATCCCTACCTATGTAACATGTTTTCAACACCATACAAATAAGTAAACTAAAAGAGAGATGCACACCATGGAGAATAATTGTCAATAATGACAACTGAGGCAAAATGTCTATTATCTAGAAGGGATTTGTGGTTCACTACTGTGGTAGTGAACCTTCAGGAGGTAGTCATTAGAACAGAGCAAGGAAACGGCATGGTTCAAAATCAGTAAAGTTGTGCATCAGAGATGCATCCTATCTCCAGACCTATTCAATCTGTATGAGGAACAGATCACTCAGAAGTCTGGACTCTATGAGGAGGAATCAGTAGTAGAAGAAGACTCATCAACAACTTATTTTTATGCAGATGACACATCCTTGCTTGCCAAAACTGAGGAATACGCTGCAGAAGGTCAAGGACTATAGCCTTCAATACGGATTGAAGCGCAATATCAAGAAAACAAATATTTTCACCACTGGTTCAACTGGTAGTATCATGGCAGATGGTGAAGAGACTGAGATTGTTAACAGCTACAGCTTGGTTGGCTACACAATCCACATTCTTGGTACCAGCACCAGGAAATCAAAAGATGTTTTGGGAAAATCTGCTGTCATGGACCTCTTCAGAGTACTGAAAAACAATGATGTCAGTTGAGACTAAGGGGCACCTGATCTAGGCCATGGTTTTTGCAATTACTTGCTATGCATCAGAGAGCTGGACAACGACTAAAGATGACAGAAGAAGAATCTATGCTTTTGAGTTGTGGTCCTGGAGAAAAGTATTCAATATTCCATGGACTTCTAGGAGAACAAACAGGTTCTTCCTGGAGGGTGAAGCCAGGCTGTTCCTTGGAGGCAAAGATTGTGAAGCTTCATCTGACATACTCTGGGCACATTCCATGGAGAACAGTCCATGGAGAGGGACATCATGCTTGGAAGGGTGGAGGACAGTGTAAGAGAGGAAGACCCTGGATAAGGTGGATTGACTCAGTGACTGGTGTAATGGGAGTAGGTGTGGCAGAGAAAATGAGATTGGCTTAAGATAGAGCAGGGTTCAGAGCTGTGTACACAGGATCACTATGAGTCATAAGCACATAACAACAACATAGTGGTGGCTTAACGGTAAACTTTGCTGTAATCCCAAAGGCATGTGGTTCAAATCCACCAGCTACTCTGTGGGAGAATAGTGGGCAATCTTCTTCTGTGCAATTTACTACCTCTGATAACCTACTGGCAGATCAGTTATAAGTCAGTTCCAACTCAATAACACATAACAAACATTACTGACTTAGTCACCTAGAAAATCCAGTTGAACTTCATATTTAGGATTATTATAAAATGTATTTAGTAATATATCACTGTATGTTGTTTATACAATTAAGTGAGAATTAGATAATATTTTAATATCTAAGAGATAATTAACATAAGCAAAGCCAAACAATGGTGAGTTTAATTAACAATGATTTGAATATATATATTTGTCAATAAATGTTTACATGGTCAAAATACTGACAATTGATTATAAGAACATTATCTTACATAATAATTTAATAGAATAGCATATATATAGAATATAGGGAGCTAAGAATGAGATAAAAGTAGGATGTATAATTTTCATGTCATAGTTTCTTTTATAAACAAGGTAAACAAAGCACTTTGTTGGTTTTATGTCACCTTACTTAAGCTTTCTTATTAATTCTTAGTAATAACTAGACAGTGATGACTCACCCTCACCTAAAACTAAATGGTGGTTGTTGTTATTTACCTTTGATTCAGAACTAACCCATAGTTGACTCTCTGGCAGGTTTTGAGAGGCAGTTAATCTCACAGAAGGAGAGTGTCCATCCTTCTCGGAGTAGCTAGTGGCCTTAACCCATGTGCCTTTGGGACTGCAGAGCAGCTTCTTGCCACTGTTAAATTTCAAAAGAACAACAATTTCTAATACTGTCCTTAATGTATTACTATCAGCTAGTTGTGGTGCTGTTATAGAATCAGGCAGAGCCTCATTCCCTGAGACTCCTTTACTAGGACTGAGGTGAAAACTGAAAATCATACTGAAAAATCAACCAACGAACCCCCACAGGTGTTTTTTTTTAAAAAGCTCACAGGCTGTAGACTACTTGTGTGTGCTGTAGTGAAGAAATGGATTTATTCAAAAAATCACCAGGTGGTGGTACTTGCAGGTTCGAAACACTGAATTACACATTAGTGATTTTGCTTCGAATACATGTAAATAAAATCGCTTTAAGTAGTTTAAATAAACTAGGAGAATTTAATCATTTGTTATTTTTCAAATGTGCACAGAAGTAAAAGCATCAAAACTCTTTCAATACATACACTTTCAAAAAAAAGCCAATTTAGGCTTCGAACATCACTTCAAACTTTTTGATTTGCTTTCAAGGTGCTGTCACTGCATGTTGAAAGAAGGTATTATTTCAATGTGACAATTAATGCACTGAGCTATCTAGGTAGCAGCCACTTCTCTCTGCTCCAAAAGAAGGATCAAAAGAAATGCAAGCTTCTGCTTTGTATCCTACTGAAAGCAAAGCTATCATTCACAAAAGGAGCATGAAAGAAGAACAGAGCTATTCAACAGACTTCAAAAGCTGCACGGATGTCTAGCATCTTTTGTGGTTTTGCTTTTTGATTTTTAAATTTTTGTGCTTTGTACTCACACATTTAACAATGCAAGAATTTACTGCACAAGTATATTTACTATACAAGTATAGGATCATAGGCATTAAAACAACTATTTACAGCATTTTTATATCTAGGAACAAATAATTTAATTCAATGACCATTCTTGCAAATCAAGAAATTTGAGGCTCAGTAAGGCCAATGGCACATTAAAAGTCAGAATCAGGAGGTATTCAGAGTGTTGGCCAAAGTTACCACAAAGAAGTGGAAATCCTTGATTATCTTTCCCTGAGGCATCAATGAGGACTATCAGTATTAAGGGCAAATGATGTACAATATAAATGAGGATGTTTCAACAAGGGAAAGATAACGGCATGGATCTTAGACTAAGTTTATGACTGGGTGACTGTCCTTTGGGTCAGTATAAAGAGACCAAGAATCTCTAAGATTTTCATGGGATGAGACCTACTTCTCCATCCTTCACTAATCAACTTAGTTTTAATTCTCTGATTTGAATAACTTAAAAATTTATCACTTCCATTTCTTTCTTATCCTATTATGTGCTTTGATGGAGGGACTGAATTGGAGAAGTAAGGCATATCGATTAAGAGCATTTAAGGAGTTGGTTGTACAGTATAGTAGCCACTAGTTTCATGGAGCTCTTTCAGTATAATGAAAATGAAACTAAATTTTAATAATCCAGATCTTCGATTACACTACCATATTATAAATGCTCAACCCCATGAGCCTAGTGACTACTAAACTGGCTGGTGCAGATGCAGGACATTTACATCACTGCAAAGGTTCTACTGCACAGTTTTATTAGGGACCTGGGTTTTAGCTGTGCTATATCATATTATCACTCTGGAAATGATATTTTAG
Source organism: Elephantulus edwardii (assembly GCF_000299155.1). NCBI lineage: Eukaryota > Metazoa > Chordata > Mammalia > Macroscelidea > Macroscelididae > Elephantulus > Elephantulus edwardii. The sequence continues at coordinate 1,485,486 of NW_006399917.1, forward strand.
CCTCTTCATGGCTCATCTTCTCCTAGAGCAAAACAGGAATAAGTGATAGTACTTCCTTTCAGGAGTTCTTTCATGAGGATTACTGAATAATACATAATGCATAGCCATAGCCTAAGTAAGTGAATCATCAAGGTAAGCTCGAGTTAATATTGTTCACTGGTCAGGATGAAGGACTCGATGCTATCTTTCGCCCGTATGTAATGGGTTTTGTTTGATTGGTTAGCTGTTTGACGGTCTTTTTGAAAGATGATTCACAGCATGTTCAATTTTAATAACTAAGTATTATAGTTCCTATTTAAAACGGCTTTCATTAAATCCAGCACACATTCTAAACCACAATATAAATGTCTGGAAGTAGGAATTCCAAAGCATTTCTATTTCTCTCTGATGTGCACTTGATGTTTTACATGAAAACATTCTACATCTCTACTTAATCATATTTTTATATTATTAAGATATTAAATGATATTTTAAAGAATTGAATTATTTCATTTCACTCTTATAGGAGACTTGTTCTACAGTGAACTATATGTAAGCACTGCTGAATAATCCTAGGATGCAGGGAGACATTTAATTCCTAGTTTATATCTCTTTTCAGTAGGCTATAAATTTGCAGGTCAGATAAATGCCTAAATCTTAGGAAAGAGGTTAGTATCAAATAGAATCAAGTCACCATCTATATACAGAATAACTCTTAATAAACCACTGTATCCATTGTTAGGAACCATGGGGAGGCAGAGAAATAATTCTGGAGTAAAGGGATTTAGTGCCTAAAAAGCCCAGTTTCATAAATTGAAAAAAGAATTTAAAGAGCAACATAAGATAGTACTGCAAATTTGGGTAATTTTCCCACTTATGCAGAGATATACAGTATACCCTAGTAAGCCTTTAAATTATAAACTTAGCTACCTTCATTTTCATCACTAGAATTTACAGCAGGCTTTTGTAATGGAGTAATTTTTCAAAAGAAGCTTTTAAAATGACTTCACAAGAATTGTACTGCACATTATTATGAGTAAAAAGCAAAGAGCTGCCATCCAAGTCTAAATGACTGGCTGACTCCCTACATCAGTACCTGATTCCTTACCACCTGCCTCGGCTTGTGGCATTTAGAAATCGCATCTTAGTAAACCCCCGCAAATTATGGTATTATGAATCTGTGGGAATCTTTTACAAATATTAAGAACAGCAAATATAAAATAAGGATGCAAATGTGTAAATAAATGTTAGTAGTTTTAAATTATGAACACTATTTTCCATATATTTTAAGCATATGTGTATGTATATAGTTATTTGATAATTTGTAAAACATAGACAGGTACCATTATACAAATATTACTTCTGTTGGAACACATGGGTAAAAGAAAGGATAAGAAAATATAAACAGAAGTTCGGATATTTTATTTCTATTATCCCACTGGACTGTCTTGTGGCAGTGAAACCTGAAATGCATCTTAAGAGTTTAGGTGGGTGATGAAGAAGAGGAAGGATGTAGAAGAAGAAGGGTAAGGAGATGAAGAGAAATCACAAGAGCCAACTGAAAGGAACACCTCCAACCCCTTCCCTCAAAAGACAAATCTTTTTGGCTTAGGAATTTTATGAGTTTGTTGGTTCTTCCCCCCAACCCACTGCCCCGGTACAGTGGTCAGAATATCTATGGTGAAAAGAGTTAAAAGCTGTTTATTAAGAATCACATTTTCTTAAGAAATAATCAGTAGAATGGGGAAGGGTCATGGCACTCATTTAATGCTGGCAAGAATGAAAAGAATTGGAATGTTCCTGAAATGCCTTTGAGAATACAAATTAAAGACATCATATCTGTAGTGCATACATATATCATTAATTGTTGCAGATGCTATCAAGTCAATGACGACTCACAGTGACCTTGTGAATAGTAGCTCTGAGCCATGTCCTATCCTGTGCCATCTTCATCATCTCCATCATGCTCTCAAGCCCATTCAGATCCAGAGAATCCGAAAAGTTCCTTCTTTCTTCATCTCTTGCTATTTATTGCACCCGAAAGTCATTCTGCATATGCTTACCACCTGGACACATTGCTGCCCACTTAGTTAAAAGTCACATTTCCAAGAATTCTTTGCTATCAGGTATGTTCATGTGACTAAATTTAAAAAAAAAAAACAACACAAAAACCCAACAACTCAAAAAACACTAAGAGAATGTATACATGCAACCTGTGTCACTTACTTAATGTCCTTCCTTTTTTCTTTTGACATTTCATCTAGGTTGGAATGAATTTGGGGGACCAAGTACTCTTCAAATATGAAGGGGGGGAAAAAGCAACATCCTACAGGACAGCTGAAAACCAATATGAAAGGAACCATCACAATATCTCTGAATGAACTTATGAACACCAATGCCTATGTCCTTGGGCCACCTGCCTACTTGTTAGGTGACAGAGAAACAATATCTTGTCTGAATCACTGTATTTCTTATTCTCTTTGCTATACTGTTTGAGACTATGCCCTACTAATGTGCTCTCTAAAGTTAAATGATCAAATTATTTGGCTATGTTCATGTTGCAGGGGTGTGGTATGCATTTCATTGCTTTATGTCTGTGGCATGAAGGGGTTTTTGTTCAAAATGGCTTTTCTAGCAATTGATTTTGACTTTGCCACATAGATGGGTGGAGTGATACAAGTAAGGTGTGTTAAGTCTACCCACAAGGGGATTGGCTAGTCTTGCCATCTCTCTAGGTTTAAATTGAGGGCTCTCAGTAACAGAAATTGGGAATCTCAACACCAACAAGGAAGTGGAATAAGTGTGCATTCTTTGGGTCCAGAGATTCCTGTGCCAGCCAAACCAAGATCTATAAAACACCACTAGCAGTCTCAGCAAAGAACCAAAGATCAGCTTGAGACAGAGTTGACTTGGACTGCTTTCCCAGGGAACCAAGCTCAGACATCTTCAACTCAAGCTTGCCGGAGGACCAAGAGAAGACATCCTAAATGGCCTTACTAAGGGAACTTTGTAACACTGTCCTAAGCTAGGAGGCTGAAGGTCAAAGGACCTGCGACCACACTCAAGAAGCTGTTTGGACTGAGGGACTGTATCCCACTGCCAATATAAATTATAGCATGTCAACCTCCCCAGTCAATCCCCAAACTGTGATTCTGGTTCTGTGTTATCTGTGTGGCCATTGCAATGGATTTCCAATGCAGTAGAACATTGAGATTGGTGTTGGAATTAGTAGAAGCAGATACAGGAGCATGGGAGACTACATTTGACCTTATAGGAATTAGCTTTGGCCTGTGGATGTTGCTGATGGAGACAGTTCCCCTTTATGGAGGTAGACTCAGCTGTCCTCATGCTGCCTACAATAATTTTACAATGCCTAATATATTTGTTTCTAAGAACATCAAATCTTACTCATGCAGTTCCAAATGGAATGAAAAGAGCAAAAATATGAACATGCAGCATAAAGATGGGACCTTCTGCTTAATTTGAAGTTTAAAAAGGTCAGGTGTGTAACCCTAGGATCTATCCCTTTTTTCCTAAAATTAACTCTCCAGCTTTCCCAGAAGTTCCAGAAACAGATATGATTGCAACAGATACCCATTTCATTTTAATTAGCCTGTTGATTTCAATTGCTTATAAATAAGAACTCTGACTAGTACAGAGTCCAAATTAGCTTTAGGGGATGCATGACCACCCTAAATAATGATTTAATAATTTTAAGAGTACCCTGCAAGTATTCTTTGACAGAATACTTAAAACACACACAGGCTCTCTAAAGTAAGTTTCTGTATTTTCTGTTAAAGAATGCAATGTCATAATGTTTTACAAATACAAGAACATTACAGTTGAACCTCACCATCTCTGGTAAGATTTTATGAAAATGTAGAGGATTTTCAAACTAAACCAGAATTAATAAACGGGATCTAGAGATAAATTGCTGAGAGAGCATGAAAAAAAGGTCAAGAAAAAGGAAACAGCCCTTAAAGAAAGGTGATGTTATGAAGATAATCATTTTGGGAGAGGAAAAGGCCTGGAATCCCTTCAAAACGCTTGAAACCAATTGAGTCAAACTTAAAAATAGCAGCAAACCAATTGACTAAGTAACAGACTAGTGGAAGCATATGTAGAATTGACATACTGAGTGAGAAGCAATCAGTAGATGGGTCAGATAATGGAATGAAGAATTGTGACAGAGTCTAGAAACTACGGTCACAACCCAACCAGACTTGGCAGGCTTAAGGACCTTAACTACGTGAAGATGGTTAAAGTGTTTAGAATGAGTAATTTTTGTTAGGTGACTTCAAGTTGATCACAACTCAAAGGATGTTGTGAACAACAGCTCTGAACTTTGCTCTGTCCTGCACCACCCTTATCTTCACTATGCTCATGTCCATTGTTGAGGTTACTGTGTTAATCCATTCTGTAAAGGTCTTCTCTTTTGTTCTTCTACTTTTCCAAGCATGAAGTCTTTTTCCAGGGACTGACTCCCTGTGACAACATGCCCAAAGTGTGTGAGATCAAGTTTTACCATCCTTGCACCTCAGGAGCATCCTTGTACTTCCTCTAAGACAGATTTGCTTGTTCTTTGGGCAGTTCATGGGATATACTGTATTCTTTTCCAACATCACGATTCAAAGGCATTGATTGATTCTTCTTCTGTCATCCTTATTCATTGTTTGACTTGTACACATATATGAAACAACTGAAAATATCAATACTTGGATCAGGCATAACTTAGTCTTTAAATTTATATCATTGCTGTAAAGAAGTCCCTGACAGCAGATTTGTCCAAAGTAATGCGTCTCTAGATTTCTTGACTGCTGCTACCATGGGTGTTGATGGTGGATTCAAATAAAATGAAATCTTTGACAACTTCAATCTTATCTCCACTTATCATATTGATTTTTATTTTCTTGATGTTGAAATGTAATCAATACTGAAAGCTATAGTCACATAATTGTTGCTGTGTGTTATTGAGGTGGAATCAACTAATAGGTGACCCTGTAAGTGGGTTTTCAGAGGCTGAAACTCAACACAGGAGGAGACGGCCCATCTTCCACCCTTAGAGAAAACTAGTGGTTTCAAACCTCATGCCTTTGGGTTGGCAATACAACTCCTTACTCACAAACCCACCAGAGCTCCCTGATCAAATAACCACATCCCTATTCAGAAAACATAAGGTAAGTGCATTATTATGAAATCTAGATCTTAGTTGTTTAGATTAAAAATACAGTGATTTTCAATTGTCAAAGTTAACATCAACAGTGATTAAGACATGTTAATGATACGTATGTACCTTGGATTTAAAGTGAGGAAAAGAACATTTGCCTCCATGACCTTTAATCCAAAACCCAAGCTCCAATCTAAATATGAGGAAAACATCAGGCGAACACCTGAACAGTACTCCCCAAGGTGTCAAGGTCGTTAGAAACAAGGAAAGTTTGAGACTGAGAAGAATCTAAAGAAACATGATGACTCAATGCAATATGGTACCCTGGACAGGATCTTGGAACAGAAAAAATAGCATTAGGAACTATGGAAGTCTGATTAAAGTATGAACTCTGGTTCTCTGAATTGGACCAATACTTGCTCATTTAATTGTTATAATTGCACCATACTAATAATGTAAGATGTTGTTATTAAGTGCCGTCTTTTTTAGTACTAGGGAAAACTGAGTGTGATTATTTTAAAACTCTATACTATCATCTTGATTTTTCTGCAAATTTAAGGCTGTTCTAAATATAAAGTCTATTTTCAAAATGTACATGAATGATTCAATGGAAACCAATTTATAAAAAGATGTCATTTTAAAATGCATCATTTCACTTCCCAACCTCGAGCAAATTACTTAGCCTGTCCATGACAAATTTGTCTCATGTGTAAAATTAGAATAATATTGCTATTATTTTGTTTACCTCAATTACTCTGTGTGTGTATGAGAGAGAGAGAGAAAGGGAGAGAGAGAGGAAGGGAGAGAGAAGAATAAATTGTGTTAATAATAGTGAAGGACTTAGAACAGTGTTTGGAAGATAAAGGTTACTGACCTATTACTTGTTAGGTGTCATAATGTCAACTCAGACTTAGAGTGACCCTGCATACAACAGATCAAAATCTCACCTAACCTTGTGCCATCCTCACAACCTCCATTGTATGTAAGCCTACTGTTTCAGTCACCATGTTGGTTCACCTCATTGAAAGCCTTTCTCTCCTCTCCTGCCCCTCCATCTTTGCATATATGATGTCTCCTTCCTAGGACTAGTCCCTCCTGACAAGATTTCCACAGCAGAGGGGACAAAGTTGTTCCATTTTTGCTCCTATGGGACACTCTTGTCTTTGCCTCTTCTAAGGCAGATTTGTTTGTTCTCTTGGCTGTCAAAAGCATATTCTATAATTTTCTAATACCATAAATCAAAGGCAGCAAGTTTGAGTTTAGGTGAGAAGTACTAGCTGTATTATTTTTTAGTATTTATAAAATGTAGTAATATTACAAACACATTTATTTTAAAAATTGCTAGTAGCCTGATATACAAAATACAAAGTCTAACTATATAGAAAAAAGTTGAAATGAAAAAAAAAAAGTTGAAATGACAAAATTTCCCAATTAAAACTATGTAAAAAATTACATCATTTCATCACTGGTAAATCAGGAGGAGTACAACTGTATTTAAATTTCACTTAAGCTATTGACACATGGTGGCCATTTAAACTAGTCAACTGGCTGGCCCTATAAGACTGTACCAAGAATTAAAGTCTTTGGGAATCCATTACTAATTAAAAGGTCTAAAATTAAAATTCTTCATGGTGGAATTAAAACAAGTTTTGTATTTGTATACGAAGTGATTCAGATGACTCCTATGGAGCTAGATGGCTAGGCTACAGAGTTCAGATCAAAGTGAAAAGAGAAACTTTTATATCACTTGGCTGAGTAGCAGCCGAAATGACCCTAAGTCTGAGCCTCAGGCAGACATTTCCCCAAGCTGCAATGCAAACGAAGAGACATATTACCAACATATGATGCCTCTTATCTCCTGCTTTAAATTGTCCAGATAGATTGTGAGCACTGCATTTCTGAGTATGCAAAACCACTCAGCAGTCCTCTCCTTCTGCAATAACTCACTAGTTGGTTCTGTTTAAATTCTCAGACTATGTAAATACTGTGCTTGCTTAAGTAAGAAGTTCTAAGTATGTTACATTTACATGCTCATCCCTCTGATATTTTAAGATATCACATTAGATTACACTCAAATAAGATACTTTTTATTTCAAAGTAATATAGAAGAAAAAGAACTGTTTCCAAATCATAGTAAAAAAATTTGATGCACGTCAGTGTAACTTCCTTTGACATTAACAGTGACAAACTCTGACTTGTTTACAATAGAAGGGCAACTACCAAGAGACTGCTCACTTAACCATAATGCTGAGGGCAAATAAAGGCATTTGGGGACAGAGCTCAAAGGCTCAAGAGTCAGAGGTCTGAAGTTGGGAGAATTAGATCTATTTAGGGGAAAAACCAAGAAGGAAAAGTGTACACACAAATGACATTTCTAAAATCTAAAATGCAAGCTTTTGTCTTTTGGCACAAGACATTAAGATAAAAATTTCAAGTCACTTGGAATATTAAATGACATAATTAAGTATCAAGAGTTACTGCCTTTCAATGCATTTGGGTTTTGAGATATTACTATTTTAGGAATGCTTTGGTTACTACAGATGTGAATCAGTTACTTGGGTCTTATTCCTTACTTTTTATCAGTTGCTTGATTAGTATAAAAAAAAATATCCCCCACAATCCAACTACCTATATTCTCAACTCACTGACACTGAGTCAGTTTCAACTCGTAGCAATCCTCTATCGGGTTGCTGAGGTGGTAAATATTAAGAGTAAGAGACCGCCCATCTTTCCCTCAGATCTGCTGGTACCTGAATGGCTAGAGACACCTGACCTTTCGGCTAGTAGTGTAACACATCTATGGATTATGCTACCAGAGCTTGTTACATTGGCTCTAGGCTTTAAAAATTATTTTAAGATTTCTTATAAACAAAAGGATCAATTAGAGTCTTAAAGAATGCACATAAAAATCTCGTAGAGGAGAAGAAACAAGCACTTTTTTCTTTTATAATAAACAAAGAGAATTTCTTTACTAAGATGTTACAGTATGGACATTAAAGAATAAATTTCATTTCAGTAATCATTGGTGATGCTGTGGTTAAGTACTCAGCTCCTAATTGAAAGGTCAGTTGTTCAAACCCACCAGTGGCTCCATGGGAAAAAGATATGGCAATCTGCTTTCACAGAGATTATAGGCTTGGAAGCCTTTAGAGGCAGTTCTTCTACTCTGTCCTATAGGGTTACTTGCTATGAGCCAGAACTCCCTTGAACGCTTGGAGCTTAGGTTTTAAACACTAGTCATGCAAACTATCTTTGTTGAAAAAAGTAAAATTTTAGTGAAAATTCTTTCCAACATTATACCTGTATAGATTTTACAGTAAAGATGCAATCTCTCTAAATAATAGATACATGTTATGATTTTCAGAACTGTGCTGGAAAATGAATGTTTTGTCTTTTCTAATTTTGGGAAGGTATATTAAAATATTCTTGATACACTATACTGTTTGTTAAGTGGAAACATGGTTTGGTATTTCATAAAAGGCTAATCCATGGATATCTTATAAATTACTCTTTGTGGCAACAAGTTTCCAAATAAAACACAAAACAGTGAAACCACATTAACCCAATTGATTTTTCAATTAAAATTATTAGTGGCTTCTATTCCCTTAAGACAATACCAAATAATGAATCAATTTGTTAAAAATGTTCAAATTAAATATACTCTTTACCTCTTATACCCTGCTTTAAATATATTCTCTCTCCCTTATGCAAATAATTACAGATCATTGGCTTACATTAATTATCATTCCAATATCATAGTTCCGAATTCTATGGTCTGAAGGCTGAAAGAGGAAAAGGTGATAAATATGCCCAAGTAAGAGATATTTGAATATATAAACTCATTTTGTTTCATTTCATCATGATGCCTATATGACTAACATACAACTTAAAAATTGCAAATATTATCAAAACCCGCAAAAAAATTTAAAAAGAAAAAGGATCCAGTAATCAAACTAGACAAGTTACTTATACATTCAAGTATTGAGAGAATATTTTCAAGTGAAGATCAGAAAGGTGACTTTCATACTCTTAACTGCCTACATAACATGTTATAGTAGTTTAAAAAGAAAATAGGATTCAAAGATAATGCCAGATTCTAAGGGCAAAGATGGAAAAAGTCATTATGAAATTACCAATTATTTTTCTTTTAGAGCATTCTAAGTAATTTCCTCTTCTTACTCCCTTTTACCATGTGACTACATCTGACCCCACTCTGTTCCTTTGGACATTCCTGAAGGAATGCCTTTCATTTGCCTAAAGAGCACAGATTTCAGTGCTGATGAAAAGACCACAGATTAGTAGCTGAGCTGTCATCGTAGCAAGAGACACGTTACTGTATTCTCTGTATGAGTGAGGAGAGCCGCAACACAGGACAAAGAGAAAGAACCACAGAAAAATATTCTTGTCTATGACAATAGTGTCAAAAAATGCTGACAACTACAATGTGCATCTCCTTTTAAGACCTTTAATTTTCATGAAAATAAAAATTTGTTGTGAGCTAAAATATCATAACATTTTATACTACAGAAAAGCCTTCTATAGTTTAGCTATGACTACAGAAGATAAATGCATGAGACAAACCTAAGACAGTGATGTATAAAATTGCTACTATAAATTATTTTTAAAGTAAAGTCAGACCTATATATGGAACACAAAGTACCTAAAAATTAATTCTATCTGTGGTCTTTATCATTTTACATGATTAATAGTACATTCTTTAAAAATCCTATCAAAAGTATCACATGTTCATACCAAGGTATTGTAAGTGCATGTATACAAATGGATATAGCTATATATAATGATAGAGTTTAAGGGATAAATAATACATTAGTTTAAAATGTCTTACAGAGTACACCCCCCCCCCCCATCCCATTTCTAACAGTAAGAAAATAATCGACCTGCATGAACTGGAATCAGATTCATTTTCTTCTTCACTAGTGCCATCCTCCACTTCTGGTCTATCCAGCCAGTGTGCACCGCCACAATCTTCTGCCGTAAATTCAAATGCAGGGACTTCAGAGGTGGATGCCATTGGCCAAGAAGGTGAATTCTGAAAATCCAGTTGGCTGGACCTTCGATAACCAATTGAAGCCAAAGGCAATTGCAGGCTACATGGGTCTAAAAACTTTCTCCCTCCGTTTGCTCCAGTCTGTCCTCGATTCCAAAATTCTCCCTGCTGGCTGTCAACTGCTGAATTAGGAGAAGATGCTTGATGGCCAAACCACCTCCATCTGATTTTCAAAATCTGCTTCACATCAAACTCTTTACGAGAACCAGACATCCTCAGAGAAACCAAGTGATCGTCTAGGCAACGGGTAGAAAGCACTGCACACAGATCTGTGCATCCAACCAAGACAAGAGAAGTGTTTGCCCTGCTGTACACAACAAACAGATTTAAAAGAAAAGAAATCACATTCACATATATATATCTCTCTACATCTACTTTTAAGGCAGTATATCACACTCTAAAGAACAAAGGATAATGAATAAGGCTGGAGCACAGTGGAACATTCCGTTCAATCAGAGCAAACTCTCCTCCACCTATCCTGAAGCAGCCAGACCACTTTCCCCTCTCTCCTTTCCCATACTGACCATTAGCTCTCACAAACACTGACAGCATTCATTAAAGTCCTTTCAAATGCAGAACACCACCCCCTTTTCTTAGACCACAAATGACAGAGACAGAAAGCACTATCCCCATGCAGTATCTCCATCTCTACTGCTTACTAGGTTAACTCTTTTATTGCTGAAACAAGGAATTTATACTAGAGCATTTTTTTTGTACTTAAAAAAATCACTTTTTAAAATGTTCGCTTTACAGAAATTAAACTAAAGAAGTATCATAAAACAATAGCTATTAAAAAGCTTTTTAACAATATTAGATGAGTTACATTTATTTTCAAACTGTTATCTCTGGATGGGGGTGAGAAGGAAAGAGTATGAAGAAAACAGGGCTCAAGATTGCTTTCATCCACCTTTATTTTCTCTCTTCAACCAAAAATAGGAAGTGTATCTAATTAATATAGTTAGAGATGGGATAAGATTTCATCTTAACAAAGAATAAGAGAAAGAATAAAGAAAAGTTGGAAAGCAACAAAGGATTCAAGTATTTGCTTTTTCTCAAATAAGCAACTTAAAATCAATATTGCCCAATAATTATGACTGGACTACTTTTATTTAGAGACTGTGCTGCAAGCTCAAAGGCATGAGCCGCTCCACAGGAGATGGATGGGTAATCTCCTTTACGGCTTCTGAAAATACGTTAACCATGGGTCAGTTCCAACTGGACAGCACACAACAACTTAGATAAAAAGATGGGCTCATCAAGGGGTGAGATGGGACTACAAAACTCAACTGACTGTCACTGAATGGATTCCAACTCAGTGTGACCCTCCATCCAGTACCTGAGAATAAAGGGAGGAGGCTGCCCAACCTTCTTTGGCAGGACGGCTGGTAGATTTTGAACTACTGTCAAAAGTGGCCTTTTGGTTAGCAGCATAACCACTGTGGGTTATGCTAACAGAATCCCATAATTATTCCTGACTGCTAATACACTATTGGTCCCGTCTGTTGTTCAGAGCTTTAAATAATAGCCTGAACAAGATTTAAAATGAAGGCAAATTGATAAAGCAAATAAAAACCAATCAAATTCAAACAAATTTATGCAGTTATTAAAAGCAAGGCACTCTGTGAGGTATCGTGGGAGAATACATTTACAGCACCATGATAGATGGAGAAGAGATTGAGGTTATTAACAATTTCTGCTTGCTTGGCTCCACAATCAACACTCTTGGCCCCAGCACCCAGGAAATCAAAAGATTGATTGCATTAGGGAAATCTGCTCTTAGAGCCCTCTCAAAAGTGCTAAAGACCAATGATGTCAGTCTAGAGACTAAGGTGCACCTGACCCAGGCCATGTTCTTTACAATGAATTGCTATGCATCAGAGAGCTGGACAATGACAAAAAATTGGAGTTAAAATCAACACCTTTGATTTGTGGTGCTGGAGAAGAGTACAGAACATACCTTGGACTCCCAAGAGAACAAGCAGGTCTGTCTTGGAGAAGGAGAAATCAAGCTGCTCCTTGGAAGCTAGGGTTTCACATACTTAAGGCATGTAGCCAGAAGAGACTAGTCCTTGGAGAAGGACATTATGCTTGGAAGGGTGGAGGGACAGCATGAGAGAGGAAGACCCCAGATGAGATGGATTGACACAGTAACTGGGGTAATGGGGTAGGTAGGTGTATTGGAGACAGACTAGCTGAGGATAGGGCAGGCTTCATAGTTACAGTACAGAGAGTTGCTACGTGTTGCAGACAACTCAATGACAACAACAACGAAGATAAATGCATATATCATGTTCTCTAAAGAAGAAATTAAATCTAGTAACTGAAACAGAAACAGAATTAAAATATAAGAAACATTCAGCTCTGCTGTTGACCAGGAACAGACTCACAGATGACCCTCCACTTGGTATTTGGGGGGGGGGAGCTATAAACTGCACAGGAGGAGCTGGAGCAGCTGGGGGGATCCAAGCTGTTAAGGCAGTGGCACAACTTTATGGTCCACACCACCAGGGCTCTCTAAGAAACATGGGAATGCCACAATATGAACAGTCTGTGATATACAAATACAGAATTTCAGTTTTGAGGGTATTAAATATCTAATATGATATCAAACAATTAAAGACAATGCCTAAATCAGAAAATAGGGGGTGGGGTTGCTTTGGGGGCTTAAAATTAATTGTAAAGTACATTTTCTTTTAAATCTTACATAGTTCTTTGTGAGAATAAAAATTATATGGAGGAAAGAAAAGCATGAAAAACCATGTACAATTTTGTGGTGAATACTGTGGCACAAACGAGAAACGTTATAAGGAAGTCAAAAGAAATGTCAGGGTGGTGTGGGCCAGTTTCATAGGGAAATAAGACTCTAATGAATAAGAGATAGTTACTGAGGCAGAATTAGAATGGATTTTGTAAAAGATAATACTAACAAAAGCATGCAGTGGGCATATGAACATTCTGACAAGGAAGGAGGGAGAGGTATCAGCCTGATCAGCCAGCTAGCCATACCTAATTAAATTTTAGTAGCAGTTAAGAGATAAATTTGGATGGGCAGAAAGAGATAAAATCCCTTGAGCAGAAGTGTAAAGACTAGCAGCTAATATTAAGGGGACCATTGGAAAGGGTAATGTTTTAGAAATTAATTTGGCAAGTAATCTGAGGATATATCAGGACGTGAAAGGCCATCTTCCCCCCTCCCAGACATCCTTCAAACTCCACTCTATTTTTCCAACTTTATTTCTATTATCTTCCAACACACTCTACTTTGTCAGTCAACACAGGATACACTCATTCTTCCTTCTTCTCGTAACTATTTTTGTATTCCCATTTCTCTAAATTTTTCTCTAAGTTTAAAAATCCTGCTCCTCCTGTACAAAATGTTGTTGTTGATTGCCTTTGAGTTGAGCACAACTCATAGCGACCCTATGAACAAAAGGCCTGAAGCCCCTCTACAACTATCAGTATTTATCAAACTTCGTAGAGTTTCCAGATGAGTGTTATTTAGGAAGTGGATGCCACTCCTGCTTCCAGACCTGTCATAATGTTATTGTTGTCATGTGCCATTAAGTTGTCTGTGATGCATAGTGACCCTATGTACAGCAGCTCTGAACCCTCCCCTGTCCTAAACTGGTCTCACTAATTCTGATACAATAACCCCCATTGCCCTAGTCACTGTATCAATCTCATCCGGGGCTTCCTCTCCTGCACTGTCTGTCCACCCTTCTGAGCATGATGTCCTTCTCCAAGGATTGAGCTCTCCTGGCCACATGCCCAAAGTAAATAAGGCAGAGCTTCAAAATCCTAGCCTCCAAGGAGAGACTTGGAGGGTCAGCTATGAGTCAATTCTGACTTGATGGGACACAAGTCACTCTTTAATTACCTTCAGCACAGGTACTTAACCAGTTGCTGTTGAGCTGCCCATGACTCATGGTGAGCCCACGATGTCAGACTAGAACTGGGGCTTTCATTGTTGATTTTCTGCAGACATACACAGTCAGGTCTGTCCTTTCAAGAAGCCACTGGGTGAATTTGAACTTTGAAACTTGTAGTCAACAGCCAAGTGCATTAATGATTTGCACAACTCAGAGACTCCAACCCCTTTGAAGTTTATAGTCCTATGTTGTTGTTGTTATGTGCCATCAAATTGAAGATGATTCATAGTGACCCTGCGAACAAGACATCTGAACCCTGTCTTATCCTGTGCCATCCTCATCATGTCTTCACGACATATCTGAGGCCGTTCTCAACAAAATAGTGCTAATCCTCTTCATCTTTTCAGAATCCTTCTGGAATTGGAGAAGGGAGCTTTAGTTATTTAACTGATAAGAGTGCTACAGGTATTGAGCAGGCAGGGACCAGAGAGTAAGTATCTTGAAATGCATGGCACAGACCCACACTATGAAGACCTGTCACTTCAATAGTCCACAATGATCTTCCATGGTTCTCCATCTGGATAGTTATTAAGCACATATACATGCAAAGTGCAATAGGGATAAGAGATGAACCATGAACCATAACCTATAACAAAGAAGATCTTACCTCTGAGAAGTTTTAAATGTTATATTCTGGCAGAAAAAAAAATTATGATTAAATGAATATTATTAGGAAGGAAATAAATTTTACTACCACTTTATGGAATCTGAAGCTGCATTCCACCTCTTAATGTGAGAGCATGCATCAAAGTCTAGGAACAATGATTTTAATTGTTTGGGTAACTAATGGAAGGCTGAACAGTGGCTTTCATTAAAGGCCACTAAATGCCAGGTATTTATCAGTAAAATACAGAGACAAATCCAAAAACTTAAAGAGATATGTTAAAACATTAAAGCATTCCCCACCACCAAGAGGGCTCAAAAACTCTTTCACTAGGATATTAAGATATACACTGATTGTTGTTGTTATTGTTGTTAAGTGTTATCAAGTTGCAGACGACTCATAGCAACCCTATGAACAAAAGACCTGAACACTTAAATAACTTTGGTCATTTCTCCAAGTTCAAAGGATTTCCAGAGGCAAACCATTTTGGAAGTGGATGCCATTCCTGCTTCCAAGCTTGTTTTAATCGGGAAGCTCCACCAAACACTGTCCACCATGGATAACCATTATCTCATTTGGCACATCAGTGTCACAGTGTTTAGTATCACAGCAACCACAATTTACCTCTGTACAGCAATGCACAGACCAGTGCTATGATACACTGCTTAGAGATACATTTATTTTATTTTTTTAATTCATGGTTGCATATATTCTACACCACTCCCTTCTACCCAAGCCCTCCTGGCAATGCACCCCTTGTTCTAGACTGTTCTCACATACAAAATGCATAATCATTTTGTATTTGCTCTTTAGACACTGAGATATTTTACTTGTCATAATGTTTTCAAGGCTCCCCCACGTTGTGTAATATTTTACTATTTCATTGTTTTTCATTCATTTGTTGATGGACACTCGTTTCCATCTCTTCGCTATTGTGAATAAGGCAGCAATAAACATGAGTGTGTATACATCTGTTTGAGTTGTGGCTCTGATTTCTTTAGGGTATATTCCCAGTAGTAAAATTGCATAATCAAATGATATTTCTATTTTCAACTTTGTGAAAAAGCACCAGACCACCTTCCATAGTGGTTGTACCAATTTACACTCCCATCAGCAGTGAATGAGGTTTCCAATCTGTCCACAATCTCACCAGCATTTGTTGTTTGCTGCCCTGCTGAACTTTGCTATTGTTGCTGGGGGGAGATGACATCTCATAGTTGTCTTGGAGATCCACTTCTTTATTGCAGTGCTTGTTCTGAGCAGGCTAGAGATGCAGGTAAGAGACAAGCCATTGAAATAGGCACTCTGGTTTTAAAAGGATAAGGATATTGGACTGATAAAGGCCAAATAGCAGCATTTAACCACTGTTGAGTGGCTTAATGATTGGCTCACTTACATACATTCATAAAAACACACAAATAAAATCCCTTTTACATCTGTGGGCTCATACTAGGCATGCATCGCTAGCTTTGTTTTGTCAATCAATACTGACATTTTGCTGTATACCCTTCTACACCTTTCTATGTGTTCATAAAATTACACATATTTACACACACATTGTCAAGGATTGAACTGTGTCCTCTTCAAAACATAGGAATGTAATGTGGAAGCTTTTTCCATGCTCTCCATGAGTAAGCAGCTGTGAAAGGATTAAGGGTGGCATGCTGCTGTTGCTGCTCTTAGGTGCACTGAGGGAACAATAACTAGCAGCTCTATGAACAATAAAAGTCCCATCCCAGCCTACATCTCAGTAAGGAGTGTCCCTGGGATGGGCATTTTCCTTTCAAGTGGTTTACACTTTTCCTCTCACCAGACACAAAAGAGAGAAAGCACACAGAGAATGGGTACCTTAGTACCAGCCAGGAGCTGTGTGTGTCTTTTGGACCAGGGTCCCTGCTGCAGGAAGCTCCCCAACACAGAAGAGAACCAAGTTATGTGGAGATGTCCCAGGAACTCATTCAGGGAAGGAGACAGAGAAGCTTTCCTCAGAGTGGGTATCCTGAATTTTTACACCTAGGCTCTTAAATTGTGAGAGAATAAATGTGTTTGTTAAAGCGATCCATTTCTACTTAGAGCAGCACCAAATAACAGAGATACAGAAATATAGGACGTTTTGGTTGTTTTCGAAAAGAAATATTTTCTAAATGTGTATTGTATAGTTTTTGGCATTCTGCTTTTCTCACCTCAACAAATTTGAAAATAAAAACTAGTAACAATTTAGGGAAGCAGGACTGGCATCCACCTTCCTAAACCACCTGCCTCTGGAAACTCTATGAACTTTGAGAAATGATAATAGTTATAGACAGGATTCAGGCCTTTTGTTCATGGGGTCACTATGTGTCGTGCTCAACTCGATGGCAATCAACAAAAACAATCTAGATTTCCTAATTCAGGTAAGTTATCATAGGCTCACTGAGTCACACTCAACTCAATGGCACCTAACAACATTTTTATTATGGGAATTTTGTTTTGTTTCTCCTATTTTTACTGAAATGAAGAACCTTACGGAGCTCTTTTAGGAGCCCTGGTAGCACAATAGTTAAGAACTTGGCTACTAACTGAAAGGTTGACTGTGCAAACCTACCAGCTGCTGGTAGGGAAAATAGGTGGTCATCTGCTTCCATGAAGATTGACAGTCTTGGAAGCCCTAAGCAGCAGTTTTACTCTGTTTGGATTAAATGTTACTATATGTTAAAATCGACTCAGTGGCAGTTAGTTTTTATGAAGCTTTTATTTCTATGGAATTTATTCTCAAGAGTGCAAGAGCAGATTGATGGGTATGCGCATTTTCAATTTGCAGAGATGATATTTTTAAAAATAAAATCGGCCTACTTTGTCTTAATAGGCTGAAGAACTAACAATGTGCTAATCAAAGACTACAGCCATCATTATGGATTGCATCTCAATGTCAAGAAAACAAAAATACTCTCCACTGAACCAACAGGCAATATTATGATAGAGAAAAGACTGAGGTCAATGATTTCATCTTACTTGGATCTATCATCAATGTTCTTGGTACTGGCTGTCAAGAAATCAAGAGAAGGGACAATTGCAACAGGAAAATCTGAAGTCAGGGACTTCTCTGGAGTACTGAAGAGTAATAATGTTTGAAGACAAAGATGTGCTTGATACAAGCCATGGTCTTCTCTTCTCAATTGTTTGCTATGCATCTGAAAGGCGGAGAACAGTAGTTAATATTCCTAGACTTTAAAGAGAATAAATGGGTCTATCCTGGAGAAAGGGAACCCAGGGTGCCCACTGGAGGCAAGGATAGTGAAACTCCATCTTATATACTTTGGGTGTGTTGTTAAGAGGGGCCAGTCTTCAGAAAAAGCCATCAATCTGGATTTGAGTATATTTTCATGAGTTCGTTGCCATATTTATTTCTAGTTTCTGAGCTATTTATTTATATCTTCTACTTGTTTTTCATTGTGATGTTGGTTTTTACCTTATGACTGTGTAGAATCTTTCTGCAATATTATCAACGTTAAGCTTCATCTATCTTGTTTTACAAATACTTTTCTAATCCATTTTTCCAAATAGATTGCATTAGTGCCTGTATCTCTTAAAAGTGAAGTGAGACACAGAGGAGCAAAGCTTGTAAATCACACTGGGCCCACTACCAAATAGGTTTTTTTCAATTTGTTCAGCTCTCATTCTCATAATGTGATCTCAATCACATACTCTCCACTCAGGTTAAGAAAAGAATATTATTAGTACCCAAGAAGTCTTCTTCATGCCCCTGGCCAAAAGTAATCTTCATCTTTTTTTTATAAATTATGTTTTTATACTTTCTAAAGCTCATAAAATGTATTCTTGCACTGGTAACCTAAAGGCCAAGTCTCTATGAAGGTTCAAATCCACCACTCTGCAGAAGGAGGATGGGCATTTTCCTCTCATGTGATTTATAGTTTCGGAAAACCAATGGAGGGTTAGCTATGAGTCAGTTCCAACTTGATGGTAATGAGTTTTTGAGAGTTGTTTGTAGCAGTGTATTCCATGTATACATATACTACCATCAAAAACCACTGTTTTTACAGAGAATTTTAGTGTTTTTAGTTTTAGGTTTTGTAAACAACAATGTTATGAACTCCCTGTACATGGCTAGTACTTGTTTATGCAATCCTGTTGTATCAGTTGTTGTTAAGTGCCATCGAGCTGTTGTCAACTCAGAGCAACCCAACATGACAGAACACAACTGCACAATAAATAGAATTTCCTAGGCTACAAACTTAATAGCAGTGGATGTGTGGTTCTAAACTGCCAACCTTTCAGTTAGCAGCTGGGTATGTAACTGCTGTACCACTGAAGTTCCTCCAGTTTTGTGTGTATCTAGAAATGAAACTTACAGCTTATAGGGTACGTGTATGTTCAGCTTTGATTACTGTTATTAATTTACACTCTTAACCAGGAGTATATGAAAGTACTAGTTACTTCACATCAAGCCAACCCTGGTATTGTCAATCTTTTTAATGTTAGTCATTCTTAGGGAGTCCTGGTGGCCTAGTCTGCAGGCAGGTGCACTGCTAACCTCAAAGTGGCACCTCACTGGCGGTCAGGATCCATCAGCAGTCTCTCAAGAGAAAGATAGGCAATCTTCTCCCATCTGATTTAAAACCTCAGAAAACCTGCTGGAAGGTCAGCTGCCAGGTGGTTCTCACTCAGTAGCAATGAGAGTGAGTCTCTTACAGATAAGCAGTATATCTCATTCAGTTTTACTTTGTATTTCTTTGTTATCAATGAGGTCAAGTAGCTTTCCCTGTTTATTGATCATTTGGTTATTATCTATGAAATGGCTGCTTATGTCTCTTGCCCTGCCTCACCTCAACTTGTCTGTATTTATGTGTTTGATCTGTAGAAGCTCTATTTCTGGCACGAGTCTTGCATTATCAACATCTTTTAACATAAATCATCCTTTCCCCACACAATTTGGTGTAATTCTGTTACTAACTTCCATACCGATGGACCCTAGATCAATTCAAAGGTGTTGATTCTGTTCTACTATTTACCTATTTTTATACCAACACTATACTGCTTTAATTTTAATTTTAATGTATTTATATGCTTAATATTCATTAAAATGTTTCACATCTCTTTCATAATTTTTAAAGCTAATTTTTAAATATTTACTCTTCTTTGTATTTCTAAAATAAAATTATCCAATTCCTCTGCTCAATAAAATAATCCTAATCATATTGAGATTGTAGGTGGAATTACATTTTTTCCATTTGTATATTAATTTTGAGATGATATTTTATAATATAAAGGCTTAACACATAAATGTTTTTATATTGGTTCTGATTTCATTCTCACCAATATGATTTCATTGTCTTTTAACTATAGGTCTTCCTGTGCCTGTCTTATGAAACTTTTTTCATAATATTCTTGTATTGTCTCACTTTTTTAATCAGCTCTGGTGGCCTTGTGGGTAAGAAGTTGTACTGCCAACCCAGAGGCAGGCAGGTTCAAATCTACCAGCTACTCTTTAGGAGAGAGATGAGCAATTTCCTCCTATGTGATTTACAGCATCTAAAAGTCTGCTGGAGGGTCAGCTATTAATTAGTCCCAGCTCCTCCTATGCAATTTACAACCTCTAAAAACTGTCTGGAGGGTTAGTTATTAATAAGTTCCAAAAGTTCTACATAACACCTATGATGACTATAAATGCATTTCTTCCAAGCCATAATTATTTAGGCAGCCCATGATATATTTTATATTCTTCCTTAACACTACATACATTAATTCTTCATTTATCCCTGGAAAAATAAAGCTGGTTTTTCTTATTTATTGCCTAACTTCTACATGTATTTGAAGCAACTGAAAATATCATGGTTTGCATTAGGCACACCATAGTCCTTAAAACGATGCCCTTGCTCTTCAGTACTTCTTCAGAGAGTCCAGCTTCTTGAGTAATTTTGTCTCCATAGCTTTTCAATCTCTATGCTGAACAGATCATCCGAGATGCTGGGCTGTACGGGGAGGAATGCGGCATCAAGATTGGTGGAAGAATTATCAACAACCTGTGTTATGCAGATGACACAATGCTGCTTGCTGAAACTGAGGAGGACCTGAAGCGCTTGCTGCAGAAAGTCAAGGACTGCAGTCTTCAATATGGATTGAAGCTCAACATCAAGAAAATAAAGATTCTCACCACTGGGCCAATTGGCAGCATCAGTATGCATCGTGAAGAGATTGAGAATGTTAACAGTTTTAGTTTACTTGGCTCCACAGTCAACACTCTTGGTAACAGCAACCAGGAAATCAGATGAATTGCATTGGGAAAGTCAGCTGTGAGGGACCTCTCAAGAGTACTGAAGAGCAATGACGTCAGGCTGGAAACTAAGGTGTGCCTGATCCAGGCTACAGTCTTTGTAATTATGTGCTATGCATCGGAGAGTTGGACAGTGAATAAGGATGACAGAAAGAGAATTGATGTCTTTGAGCTGTGGTGCTGAAGAAGAGTGTTGAATATACCATGGACTGCTAGGAGAACAAACAGGTTTGTCCTGGAGAAGGTGAAGCCAGAATGCTCCTTGGAGTCAAAGATTCTGAAGCTCTGTCTGACATTATTTGGGCATGTTGCAAGGAGTGACTGGTCCTTGGAGGACATCATGTTTGGGAGAGTGGAGGGACGGCACAGGAGATGAAGACCCTCGATGAGATGGATCGATTCTGTGATTGTGATGGTGGTAATGAGTGTGTTGGAGATGGCGAGGTTGTCACAGGATAGAGCAGTGTTTAGGGCTCTTGTACATAGGGTCGCTATGAGTCGCAAGTGACTCGATGGCACATAACAACATACAGATTAAATAAATAGGTATGGGGGAGCTCTGGTGGCCTAGAGGCAAGAAGCTGCACTGCAATCCCAGAGGAACATGGTTCAAATCCACCAGATGCTCTGCCAGAGAAGGAGGCGCAATATCCTCCTGTACCAGTCAGATCTGATTTGACGGTACATGCACACAAAATAAAAAAAAAAAAAAGAAAAAAAATAAATAGGTATGGGAAAAGGATACAATCCTCATGCACCATTTTAAAAATTTTAAATCATGCCATTTTATACTATAAACAGTTGGATTCTAGAAGGTGGTTTCTCTTGCTTTGGTAAGAGTTGGGTGGGGATTGTTTAGTTGGGTTTTTTCTTTCACAATCGGTGTGAGCTGATATGGATTTGAAGGATTTAGCTAACAATTAACTGTGGGCTGGGAGACCGTTGTTTAGAATCAACCAGGACCTGGTGGGCGGGCCTTGTATTTAAAAGGTGGTTGGCACCCTCAGGCCTAGTGCTAACTGTGTTTGGGATGAACATTCTCCTAAGTGGTACAGTACTGGTCAGTCAATTCGCTGTACTGAAATAACTTAAGGTACTATGATGCTGAACCCTGTGCCACTGGTGTGCGTCAAATGCCATAATAGTTACCCATTACGGACAGTGTTTGGTGGAGGTCCCAGAATTGAGACAGGCTTGGGAAGCAGGAGTGGCATCCACTTACTAAACAACATGCCTCTAGAAACTCTATGAAAGTAGGGAAATGATGATAGTTATAGACCAGGGTTTAGATCTTTTGTTCATAGAGTCACTATGAGTCGTGCCTGACTTCATGACACTCAATAACAACAACAACAACAAGAAGTTATATTGCATTGTAATTATAAAGACTCTAATATTTTAAAAATGCATTAGTGAAAAATATACCTCTGGTGAGAAAATATTTTCAGTATTTTCTGACTTAACAGAAAAATCACAATATGTTATTTTAAGAACATTTTTTTATTTCACTCTTTAGGCATAAGATCACTTTAAATCTAATGGCTAAGTAAAAATACCATCACAAAGTAACATTTTCTTCAAATCGGAAGCAAGTTAACATTTCCTTCAAATTGGTTATTAAATGATATCCTGTACCTCTTTTTTTTTTTATTTTTAAAAGCCTTGATTTACTTCAAGTTTTGAGATACAAAAGCTCAGGCAGTCTTTAAAACCAATAAAGTGCCAATTAGGAATATATTTTTCAAATTGCAATTAAGGGATCACATGTAATTTCTACTTCAAATCAGCTCAAGTGTGTGTTTGTGAATTTAAAAGATGACACTATTCAATATTACAATAGATTCACTGAAATGTCATTAGAGAGGTGGCAGATGAGTTAACTTCAACAGTGTAGCTTTTAAAGCTGTCTCTCACTCAATAATTTAAATCACAGCTATTCAGTAACTGGTTTATGTGGTAATCATCATTATACAACCATCATATAAAGTTGAATTTGTTGATGCTGGGAAGGGTGGAGGGTCGATGAAGGAGAGGAAGGCCCTCAACCAGGTGGACTGACACGGTGACTGCTGCAATGGGCTCTTGTGTGTCAGAAAGTGTGAGGATGGCGCAGGATAGGACAGGGTTCAGATCTTTTGTTCACAGGGTCACTACAAGTCATACTAAACTTGATGGCACCTAACAACAACTGTATGTGTTTGAAATGGATCTGTTCTTACAGTCTTACATGAGTGGTGTTTAGTTGTTAGATGCGGCTGGTTGGTTCTGAGCTATAGTGACCCTCTGTACTACAGGCTGAAATACTGCCCGCTCCTGTACCATCTTTACAATTAACTGTTGCTATGGCTGAGCCTATTGTTGCAGTCACTGTGTCAAAGTCAGTAACATACATTGCAGAAACATCAAGAACACAATTTACCCAGCAGCACTAGTATAGAAATGAAAATCTGGCTGTATAACTACTTAGATGTGAGTAAGTTACTATATTCCCAAAGTCAACTATAAAAAGGTTTATAATGCATGTTTTCAAGAATTCTCTAAAGTTGGGAATTTCAGGACACATGTTTAACAGTAAAAGCAGGGCAAAGTTCATGATAACCTTAATATATATTGTTATTGTTATGTAACATCAAGTCAGAACCAACCCAAAGTTGACCTTCTAGTGACTTTTGCTGTTGGTATGTGAGAGTTTTGCTGTTGCTGTGTTGCTGTGAGTCAGAACCAACTCATATAAATGACCTTCCAGTGAAGCAGCTGGTGGATTGGAACCACACACCTTTGATACTGTAGTGCAGCTTCTTTCCATTAGGCCTAGAGCTAAATCACACAGGAGGAAGTTCCCCATCTTTTTCCCATGGAGCCCCCAGTGCATTCAAACGGCCTGCCTTTGAGTTGGCAGTATAATTCCTCACCAGTAGGTCACCAAAGCTCCCTAACAATATGTATGATGATGATGATGTCGTTGGGTACTGTCATGTCGGAACCGACCCACAGCTGACTCTTTGGTGGGTTTTCAGAGGCAATTCATTGCAAGAGACTGACCATCCTTTTCCCACAGAGCAGCTGATGGATTCAAACTATATGCCTTTGGGACTGCAGTGCAGCTTCCTGCCGCTAGGTCACCAGAGCTTCCTAATAATATGTATAGTTTACAGAAATAAAAAATTTATTTATAAATTAATGGCACAGACTTAACTCAAGATATCCTAATATCTAGCAGAAGGGAGTCCTGAATGAAATCCTGCTGAACTATTAAAAGGAAGATTTATTTTGGGGGAGAAAGAATGATATTCTTGAGGATTCAGAAGTATACCTCAAGAAGATTAATATAGCAATAGTGAAGAATAAATTGGTGAGGGAAGATATTATCAGTAAGGAAATCAATTTAAAAACTCTTCAAATTGAGAAGTATAAATGACTTAGACTTGCCTGGAAGCAGTGAGTGAAAGGTAGACAGATGTTAAAGATATTACACAGACCTTATAGGACATGTATGTCAAATAGATAGGAAGAAGTAAAAGATTACAGCATTTTCAAAGCTGGGCGACTGAAAGACTGGTAACATTAATACAAGAAAGTCATAGGAATGTAAGTTATAGGATTGAATGTAGATTTAGACAAGTTCAGTTTTAATTCTATATCAACAAAACAGTATTGTTGTTATTAGGTAATATGAAGTTGAGTACAATTCATAGCAACCCTACTCACAGCCATCTTCCCTATCCTGTGCCATCTTCATTATTTCAGAAACACTCAAGTCCATTGCTGAAGTCATTGTGTCAATCTATCTCATTGGTGGTGTTCCTTTCCTTTGCTTACCCCCCATTGTTCCAAGCATGATGTCCCTCTCCAATGAACAGCCTAACCCTGCTACATGCCCAAAGTATGAAAGACAAAACTTTGCCGCCTTTGCCTCCAAGGCACACCCCAACTGCACCCTCTCCAAGACATATCTGTTCTCTTGGCAGCCCATGGGAAAATCAGTACTCTTATCCAGTACCACAATTTAAAGGCATCAATTCTTCTGTCAATCTTATTCATTGTTCAGCTCTCCAGTGCATAGTAAGTGACTGAGAAGACCATGGCCTGAATTAGGTGCACCATAATCTTCAAAGTGACATCATTGCTCTTCAGCACTCTGGAGAGGTCTCTGAGAGTGCAGTTGCCCAGTGCAATACGTCTCCTGATTTTCTGACTGCTGGTACAAAGGGTGTTGACTACTGATCCAAGGAAGATGAAGTCATTAACGGTTTCAATCCTTTCTCCATCTATTATAATATTGACTGCTGTTGGTCCTGTGGTAAGGATCTTTGTTTCCTTGATGTTGAGATGCAACCTAAACTGAAGGCTGTCGTTCTTGACCTTCTGCAGCAAGTGCCTCAAGTCCTCCTCACCATGAGCAAACAAGGTTGTGTCATTTGCATAATATGGGTTACAGATGAGTCTCCCTCCAATCCTGATGCCACATTCTTCTTCATAGAGTCCAGCTTCTCCAATAATTTTCTCAGCATACAGATTGAATAGGTTTGAAGAGATAGCACAACCTTGACATAATGCCTTCTCAATTTTAAACCATGCAGTGTTCCCCTCCTCTGTTCACAAGATTCTATCTTGGTTCTCGTGGACTTAATTTACTTCAGCCTCAATTTGAACTTTGTTGTTGTTGCTAGGTGCTGTTGAGTGACTCTGTGAACAAAAGATCTGAACCCTATTCTATCCTGTGCCAACCTCACACTTGCATAACTGATGGTTTGATCCCCAGTCTGACCCTGGCCTAGTTTTGACTGCTAATATTGAGCTTCTCCAATGATTCCTTCCACTGATGTGGCCAATCTGATTTTTATGCAGCTCATCAGGTGAGGTCCATGTGTAAAGCCGTTGTCTGTGTCTTTTAAAAAGGGTATCTGCAATAAATAAATCATTGAAAATACAAAATTTGATCATTCTATTTCCAGCCTAATTTCTAGCCTAAGCCCATCTTTTCCAGCTACTATTCAATCAATACTCCTGGCACTAGCAGTCAGGAAATCAAAAGATGAACTGCATTGGGAAAATCTGATGTCAGGGATCTCTCCAGAGTATTGAGGAGCAATGATGTCAGTCTAGAGACTAAGGTGTGCCTGATCCAGGCCATGGTAATCACAATCACTTGCTATGCATCAGATAACTGGAAAATGATTAAGGATGATAGAAGAAGAATCAATGCCTTTGAGCTGTGGTCCTGGAGAAGAGTCTTAAACATACCACCGACCACCAAGAAAACAAATAATTCTGTCTTGGAGAGGGTGAAACCAAGTTTCATCTCAGAGGCTAGGATTTTGAAGCTCTGTCTCACATACTTTGGTTACATGGCCAGGAGGGACCAGTCCTTGGAGAAAGACAAGATGCTTGGAAGGGTGAAGAAACAGCACAGGAAAGGAAGACCCTATATGAGATGGATTGATACAGTAACTGGGGCAATGGGTGGTAGGTGTGTTTGAGTCAGTGAGACCAGGTCAGGACAGAGCAGGCTTCAGAGCTGTTGTACATAGGGTAGCTATGAGTTGCAGGCATCTCAACGGCACATAACAGTAACAACATTCCTCCAACTTTTGCATTCCAGTCACCAATTATTATTAATGCATCTTGATTGCATATCCTGTCCATTTCAGACTGCAAGATTTGGTAAAATATTTCAATTTCTTCCTCTTTGGCTCTAGAAGTAGGAGTGTATGTTTGAATGGTAG
Organism: Elephantulus edwardii; assembly: GCF_000299155.1. Classification (NCBI taxonomy): domain Eukaryota; kingdom Metazoa; phylum Chordata; class Mammalia; order Macroscelidea; family Macroscelididae; genus Elephantulus; species Elephantulus edwardii. The sequence goes on from NW_006399917.1 coordinate 1,512,230, forward strand.
TCATATTTAACAGGTCTTCCTTGTAGGCATCTGGATAACATCCTGTCACTCATAACATTGTATATAGTTTCATAACATTTGATATTGTTTCCTAGAAAGGTTGGGTCCTCTTTCTTATATAAGCCAGATCTATAATCTATCAGGAAGCTCTGGTGACCTAGCCGTTAAGAAGCTGTGCTTCAATCCTGAAGACATATGTTTTAATTCCACCACCTGCTCTGTGGAAGAAGAATGGGTAATCTCCCCCCCAGGCGATTAATTGCCTCTGAAAACTTAGTGCAAGGTCTGTTTTGGTCCAGTTCCAACTTAAAGGCACACAACAATATAACCCATAATTTATTATTTCAACTTGGGATTTTTATTAATGGAGAGAAAATGTAAAAACACTCCGAAGGAATAAAAAAATCTATCAGACTACACTTGATCTTAGCCAAAAGGCCGAGAAGACTAATCTGGTGGCTGAGTGGCAAGAAGCTGCACTGCAATTCTAAAGGCACATGGAGGAAGGATGGACACTCTCCTCTGGTGCAATTAACTGCCTCTGAAAACCTCCTGGAGGGTCAGCAATGTGTCGGTTCTGACTCTATGGTACACAACAACGTTAGACTAGTAGTCAGTCCATGATGAAATAATGAACTTGCACCAGAATGTAAATTAACACCATGAAAAAAAATGCCAGCTGAACTGAATGGTGTCTCTTTGTGATAGAGTGTATTTAGATTTCCGAATGATCACTCCATTTCCTTGTGGACCACAAGCAAACATCCTGCAGAACAGGCCCATCCACGGACTCAGACACTTTGACAGGCACTGCCTTACTCTTTGGTGACTTTTTTTTAATCTTTAGTTACCTGACTTCATCCAATGTGATAGCCAATTTTTAATAACCTAGTTTTATAGAAATTTTCCAAAGTATTCAACTGCATTTTCATTGAAAGGGTTCTCTTTTCTTGACACACTCATTTATGTCCTAAACTTATTGCTAAGTCTTTTGGTAGGCATCGAATTCACAGGGAAGAGCATCATACAGGTCTCCGATGGAGTGTCCTCCTTTAGCCATCACTGTTCACGCAGCCCTTACATCAGTAAGCACACTTCACAGAGGGAAGAGAGTACATCAGGGTAAAGCTAGGAGGCAGAGAGGAGGCAGCTGTGGTCAAGAGCACCTCTGCTGCTATTCTACATTACCACTTAGGAAGAGAAGTCTAAGTGACACAAGCAGCGCTTGAGTCAACACCTAAGTCATTCACCAGCTAGCAGTGTGATTTAAGTAAATCCCTTCACCTCTCCAGTTTTCAATTTCCTCTTCAGTGAAAGAGGTTAATGGAAGTTTCACATACAAGTCAGGATTTTGACAAGGATCATTTACAACAGCAAAACAAACAGTAAGTCAATGTCGTCAAGTCGGAGCCAACTCATAGCTATCCCTCCAGTGGGTTTTCAGAGGCTGTAAATCACACAGGAGACTGCCCGTCTTTCTTCATGTAGGTGCTGGTGGGTTCAAACTGCCACCTTTGGGTTGGCATTTAGCTTTTTGTCATCCAGGCCACCAGATCTTCTAAAGATGGGTTTGTAAACCACTTTACATTGTTGCTTTATGCTATGAAGTCAAAATGGACTGGTAGCTGATGCTCTAGAGGGTTTTCAGAGGTTGTAAATCACATGGAAAGAGAACGCTCTTCTTTCTTCCAGAGCAGCTGGTAGATTCCAACCACCTGCCTTTGGGCTGGCAGTGCAACTCCTTACCTACTATGTTACCAGAGCTCCCTTTACATGGAATGAGGCATTGAGTTGTCATAAAAACTCTAACAAGCAAGGGATTCACACTCCCGCCACCCCCCTGAACAGGTCATTGAAGCAAAATAAGATTAATTGCTGTAGTTAATTGAGCAGTCCCAATTCTAAAGGTCCCTATGTACAAAAGAAGCGCTGCCCAGTCCTGCACTCCCAGCACAGCCACTGCTATGTGTGATAGGGCACTCTTAGTGATCCGTTAGGTACTGTTAAGCCCTAATTCACATATCTGGTGAATAGCAGTGCTCCATTTAAAGCCAGATTAGACTCTGTAAAGACCATGTACACCACACTCCTTACTGCTTTCCAAAATTTCTCCTTTACTACTCAGGAAACAGAACAGATATTATCCACATTTTTACAGATGAGAATGCAGACTTAGAATATTAGGTTTACTGTCTAGTAGAGAGGAGTAAAGCAGATATTTACTTAAAGTCTACTGATTAAGACTTAACCGAAATGACTGGCCATGCCTGCAGGATGAGGGCGAGTGTCTCATGAATCTCAGTGTCAGTTGGATACAGCCTCTTGTGTCTTGAAGAGAGGCAAGTGTGGAACACTCAGGGCACCCGTTTTTAATTGTTTAATTGTTTTTGGTCAAACATTCTTGTAGGTCTTATAGCCCTAGTGTGTCCACTTGCTGTACAGAGGTAACTTGTGGTTGCTGTGAAGCTGAACACTGTGACGACGGCTTGTCAAATGGGATAATGGTTACCCATGGTGGACAGTGTTTGGTGGAGCTCTACAATTAAAACAAGCTTGGAAGTAGGAGTGGCATCCACTTCCGTAATAGCTTGCCTCAGGAAACCCTATGAACCTGGAGAGAGGATGAAAAACATACAAACATTGAGGACTCTCCTTCATAGGGTCGCTATGAGTCGCCTACAACTCGATGGCACTTAACAACAACAAGGCACTAATCCTGTGTACAATGGATTCATCTTACTTGAATCCACAATCAATACACTTAGTATCAGCAGTCAGGATATGTACTGCATTGAAAACGTCTGCAGTCAGGGAGTTCTTCAAATTACTTAGGAGTAACGATGTCAGTTTGAAGAGTAAGGTGTGCCTGATTCAGGCTCTTGTCTTTTCAGTCACTCTCTATGTATCTATCATCCTTATACAATGAATAAGGATGACAGAACAAGTGATGCCTTTGAGCTGTGGTGTTGGAGAAGAGTACTGAGTGTGCCACGGACTGTCAAAAAAACAAATGGTAGATTGTGGAGAGAGTGCAGCTAGAGTGCTCCTTGGAGGCAAGATGACAAAGCTTCAACCCATACTTTCATCATGTTGTTAGGAGGGGCAGTTCCTTGGGGACAGATAGCATGCTTAGAAAGGTGGAGGGTTGGGGAAAGAGAGTAAGGTCTTCAACCAAATGGGTCAACACAGGGATTGGAGTAATGGGCTCATGTCTGTCAGAAATGAGGGTAGCACAGGATAGGACAGGGTTCAAATCTGTTGTTCACAGGATCACTATGAGTTGTATCCAACTCAACGGCACCTAACAACAACAAGGCACTAACAGAGAAAAAAAACGAGTCCTTAAAGAACGCATCAATGCTGCATAACAAAATACTATAATTCAGCTAATCAACAAAACACTATAATTGAGCTAATCATAATTGTAATTCAGTAACAAAGTGAAAAGATCCTATCTGATCTATTGAGTATAGTATATACCAGGACAACTGTCTTTTGCGAAAGGCAATGTGGATAATAAAAGTGTAAATAAAGTATTCAGAAACCTTTTCCCTTTTTGCGTTTGACCTTTGATTAACTCTTTGGCTCTGTTTCCCTGACTTGGCAACACTGTTTTCAGAGAAATAATTATTTCCCTACACTAGCATATTCAACTGGACTCAAAGGACTTATAAATGAACTGTCACTATCTGACATGAAGTCACAGATTTTTCTGATGGTGGTAGCTTGTGTAATTTGCATGCCCTTTGTGGGGACACGGACAGCTAAGTCAATGGAGTTATGTAAGAGATACTAGCTTCTGTGGGACATGGGTTTTTTTAAGCCACGGTGGCTCTTACCCCCGGATCTGAGTCTGTCCTCTCTTTCCACCTAAGCTGTCACTTGGATAGATGTCTCCCAGATGGCTATATAAACTGCCTGCAAGGAATGCCATGAAGGACTTCTTCCACTGCTGAGGAACATCTGATGCTGCTCTGTACATGGCTGGCAGGCTATGGTTCCTGTGTGATATCCTACTGAGCAAACTAGCCTGTGGGAGTGTTCTGAGTCTGAATCGTTACTTGAACTCAAGAAGACTCTCTGGTGTGTGTAACAAGAGCATACAGATATCTTGCAATGACATTCCAGGTTTTCTACAATATGAACTCAAATTCCTTTCCTGTTTGACTGTTCTTTTAACCTCACATATATCCCTTAAAAAATCCCATCTGATCTCATACATGTAACAAAATACTGCCATTTACTCACTTTTTTCTAATGTTACAATATTTTTAGCTTATACTCATTTTCTTCTACTAGGACAGGATTTTATTTTAATTTTATATTGGTTTACATACAAAATTCACAACCTTGTGTATCATTCATGTACATTGTGTTTCAAGCGATCACTCATATATATTGTCTTTTATGAAATTAATCACCACTTATCTATTCCTACCTTTACCACATTTTGTTAGGTCCTCACTGTATCTTGTCCAATTCCTTCATCCCTTACCCCTCCGCTCACCAAACTGTTATCGTAGTGATTCCCTCTTCTCGCCAACCTTCCCCCCTTTCCTCTTCTGGACTTTTATTCACATCTTATTCACTGTCCTTCAATTTTTACAATAATGGTCTTATGCAGCATTTACAGTAATAGTCTGAATCCTCCTCTTCCAGGTAATGTATACCACCTCTCCATAGTTTCAGCCATCTATTGAGGTGAAAGTATTGATGGTTTTAAACAAATAAAGAAGGAGACGTGACAAAATAAAGGATGCAAAAGAACTTTGCTAGAGAAGCTAAGTACCTATAACTTAAAGATAATAAAAAAGAATGGAGATTAAGAGAATAAAAATAAACTAAGATGATGGGCTATGGGGATGTTGTGGTTGTTATGTGCCGTCGAGCTGCCTGCAACTCATAGCAACCCTATGTACAACAGCCCTAAAGCCTGCTCTATCCTGTGCTAATCTTATTGTTTCTGACACACCTACCTCCATTACCCCAGTCACTGAATCAACCCATCTCAATCCTCTCTTGCACTGTCCTTCCACCCTCCCTAGCATGACGTCCCTCTCCAAGGACTGGTCCCTCCTTGCAACATGCCAAAAGTATGTTAGACAAAGCTTTAGAATCCTTGCCTCCAAGGAGCAGCTTGGTCTCACCCTGTCTAGGACGAACCTGTTTGTTCTCTTACCAGCCCATGGTATATTCAACACTCTTCTCCAGCACTAGAGCTCAGCAGGAGGCCCAAGCCATGGGGTTAGCATGTTAAAATGTAAAGTGTCCAGAGAGAATGTGTCCAGGAGGCCAAAATTTGGATGGCAGGAAAGAGCAGAGCAAGGTAGCATTTTCTTCCAGCATTAGAAGCCATGGGGCAAAGCCAAGCAAGCTTGTATCAAGATCAGAGGCAGGTGACTAGTAAGAGTTAGGTCATCAGTCATCCGTGTCTTGGGAGAGGGAGACGGGATTGATGAAGCGATTACAATGGAGATGGCATGTGCCTGTGTTCAAGGAGGAGATACTATTGCTACAAGCCAGCTTCAATTCTACCTTTTTATACTGATTATCGTAATCAGACTGTCACAGTAGAATTTTTGAGCTAATGTTAATTGTGTAGCAGAACTTAAAATGGCATCTCAAGTTTCTTTAATTGCAAGCTCTTAGAACTGCCTCCTCTATTATAAAGTTTCAGTAACCGTAACTGGAGCCTTGTCAGTTATCTTAACTTGTCATACCTTGGGGACAACTCCATTATTTCTCAACAGTGGTTAACTAACAAGAGCTAACCAATGGGGAAAAATTTTTCCGATTTCTAAGAAATACAAGACTCTAGTGAGTTTCTTTTAAGTGTGTGAACTCTTAGGTTAAAAAACCCCCATGTAATGGCAAAACAAAAAGTAGATAGAGAAAAAGAAGACAATAGATGCAAAGAGACAGATTCTGGCAAGAAATTACACAGGCCTGGGGGGATGGACAGACTGGATGTGAACTGGCAGGCATGGCACTGAACTGGCAGGTACAACTCTCTATGGACTATGTTCCCTCTCATTGAGATCAACTCTCTCTAAAACTAAGAGGTACATCTTGCCCTTGGGCTCTAGACACTAAGCTAAGTCCTTCTTTCCATAAAACACACACATTTCGCTTAAGCTACTTCAAGTTTCTGTAACTGTCACCAAAATAATCACTCCAGTTAAAAAAACTGGGTAGGTGGAGGAATGCAACATCAGGATATGTACACAATTGGGTTTTAGCATATTAAAAAAGTCTCTTAGTGTTGTTGATTTAAAGAGAAAGAACTTACACATAGCTATTTTCTTCTAGGGGATCACAAAGTCTTCATTCATCTTTGTATCCTCATAAGGTCTAGACAGTATTTTACACTCATTACATTTAACAAATGTTTATTGAATGGAAATGGAATTCAAAAAGAATTTATAGTCACTAAGTCACTAAGTCAAAACAGTACATTTAATTGGGTAGTTTGCAAAATCATCTCATTTCCAATTAGTAAAAGATGTTTTTTTTTCAATTCTCGTTAGCCTAAGTCTATGATAAACACACAAAGAAACCCTGTTTTCTACTTTAGTAATAATAACGTAATTTGGATTTTATTTATTCAGATTTTATAACATATAGGCCTTTAAAGCCTGGAACTATTAAGACTATTCACAGATTAACCCAGTTCTCCCGCATCTGAGCACCTCGTAAGGGGAAGGAAAGACCATCAACTAGGTGGACTGACACAGTGACTTCAGCAATGGGCCTGAGTTTGTCAGAGACTGTGAACATGGCACAGGATAAAACAGCATTCAGATCTGTTGTTCATAGGGTCGCTATGAGTTGTACTCAACTTGACAGCACCTAACAACTCCTTTAAATATAGGCATGATGATGTAAGTTACATAGCCAATGAAATGACAGAGTATATTATATGTGACACTTCAAAATCTTTGGAAACCAAGGTGCATTTTCATTTATCACATCCCCTTCCCTGCCCTGTCAACTGTGTAAGCACGCATGTGTGTGTGTGTGTGTGTGTGTGTGTGTGTGTGTGTGTGTCTGGGAGCATGTACACAAGCATCAGCACACTTTGAGGTACAGTTTTTGACAGCCTCACTCACCAAGTGACTGACTGCTGGGAACGAAGCTCTACTGCTGAAGCCAACTGAACACGCAGAGTGACAGAGAAACAAATCTTTGTTATTTTAAATCACTATAATGTGGGAGTTTTTTGTTGTCATAGCATAACCTATTCTGTCTGATGTAATTAACAAATCCTTTTCTCATAAATCGTGTGAAGACAACATTAAACAGCTCTGACCCTCCTTCTGCCCACACAATACTATTTTGTATAGCACTGCTTGGTTTATAAGGAGCTTATGTGGTGTGGAGTTGGGGAGGGTGGTATGGTGTTATGTGTTGTGCTGCTAACCCAAAGGTCAGCTGTTCAAATCCAGCAACTGCTCCTTGGGAGACTGACTGATAGGTGATTTTTCTCCTGGAGAGATTTATATCCACAAGAAGCCAATGGAGAATCACTATGATTCAGGATCAATGGCAGTGGGTTTGGTGCTTTTGATAACAGTATCAATGGTACTTGTGATAAGGGGCATTTACTTACATATTTATATCTGAGAATAATCAATGAAAGTAATTTTCAAATATTTCTATTTGTCTCAACCTAGTGTAATTCAAGAAATATGAAAAACAGAAGACAAAAAAGCCCGAGCAGTTTTTTGATCCAATACTAAAATATGTTGCTGATGTCACTCATTGTCACTGAGTCGAGCTTGACTCGTAGTGACCCCATGAACAAAAGGGTCCAGGGGAAAGTAGCCTTTCCTTTGTATACAGTTAAAGTTTTGACTTCAACTATATTCTTACCAAATTGTTTCTTTGCTCTCCAATCCTTGTAAATTTCAGTCATGAGAAAGACTCCCGAAGAACTGCCTGAAGGCTTGGCACGCTGTCCATCTCAGGAGGTTCAGTGATTCCCAGTTTGTGTTCCATAATCAAATAAATGTGGGGAAGGTCACAAAGTAGTAACACTGGAGCTCTAGTGACTTGGTGTGGGTAAGGATTTGCCCTGTCAACCCAAAGACATGTGGTTCAAATCCACGAGCTGCACCACGAGAGACCAACATCCTTCTGTGCAAGTTACTGCTTCTGAAAATCCGCTGGAGAGTTGGCTATGAGTTGGTTCCCACTTGGTACATAACAACTCTTTAAAGTGAACGTGAACATTACCATATTATGCCTCTAATTAATTCTTCAGTGGAAAAAACCCAAATTTTTCTGGCAATTAATAATTTCTCAATCCTTATAACTTTTCTAAGAAAACCTTTTCTCTGTTTCCAAATGATACTATTAGGTAGTCTCTTCACAGAATTTATCTCTAGGATTTCAGATTGCAGAAAATATAGTCATCCAAAGAGTCCTCCCTATTTCTTGTAGGGATATCTTAATGTTGTTGTCAAGTACATCACACAAGCTCCCTTTTCATTAGGTCCCATGAGAAAATATCTCTGAGGCCTCATTACCAGACAATGCGCTGCTTTGCCAGAAGAACTGGTTTGTTTTTATCTTGGAATTAGAAACACACTGAAACTTACTTTGTTGCCCGCTCACTTTTCCTGGCTGCTAGGGAGCTCTGAGCCAAAACTGTGACTCACCTCTCGTACAGGATCTGAGAACATGTGCTTGGTATTAGCTTTTCCCTTGCTTTTTCTCCTGCTTTCTCTCAATTTTCTCTTTTAGCATTGCATTATAATGGACAACTAAGTAACTTCATGTCCTTTTTGAGAACTCTATGTTAAAACATTACATCCCTTCATCCCATAAGACAGGTTTGGAAGCAGAAGTGACATCCACTTCCTAAACAACATGCCTCTGGAACTTCTATGAACTCTAATAAATGTCAACAGTTATAGAAAGACTTCAGGCCTTTTGTTTAGAGGGTCACTATGAGTCAAGCTCAATTCGATGGCAATCAACAACAACAATAATTTCATGTTAATATCTCTTATCATATTAATACATCCCATTACCAAAAACTCTCAATGTATTCACAACATAACTATTAATTCCTTTGGAGTCGGAACCAACTTCAAGCTGACCCTCTGGGGTTTTCAGAGGCTACAAATTGCAGGGGATTGTCTATCTTTCTCTCATGGAGCACCTGGTGGAGTCACAGGTGGTGTTAAAGTAGTCACTAAAGTCACAACACACTAAGTGCACAGCAACACTGTAGTCAAACCTGTAAATGCTTAAAATCAGAAAACAGCACTCATTCCCGTTTTCTCAGTTGTCTAGAAGGAGAGCAGGTATGAAACTTTTTCTAAGAGCAAAGCAAATTAAAATCCCTTGGGCAACAATTAAGTGAAACATACTTTGCAAACAACAGTTCACTTTTTGTTTAAAGCAAACAGGAATGCGATTTGCACTAGTATAATCTCTGGAAAGGGGGAGCTCGAGTGGGTCTAGTGGTAAGAAAGTTGTGCTGCAAGAACAAAACCACGAGGTTCCAGGCCACCAGCAGCTTCTCCCGTTAAATTAACTACACCTGAAAACCGGCCAGAGGGTCAGCTACTGATTGGTTCCTACTGGAAGGTACACAACAGTTATTTCTGGAAGGATGCAGAGAAACTAGGAAGGTTCGTGGTGGAGGTTCAGGGGTGGGAGGCTAGAGTCTATATGTCTATTTGTATCTTTAGAAGGAACCAAACAGACTCACTCCTTGGTTCTGCAAGAGAAAGACGTGGCGACCCTCTTCCTGTGGAAACCCCATGGGGCTGTTCTACTTTATACGACAAGATCGCTAAGTGGGAAAGCATTTAATAGCAAAGGAGGAAGTTTTTTGGCATCTTTTGAGTCTTGGAACTGTATTAACCAACCAAAAATATTTTTTAAATGACACGATAAGCAAGTTATCACTGATACTTCACACACAGCAAATTTGTCTTCAGGTTCTGATTCCCAACGTGGCGGTACAAAGTCTCCTGGAGAGTTTCAGTGAGGCACGTATGTGGAGTCCCAGCCACATAAGGCCTCTTTCTGATCTCCGAACTCCGAGCGTTTTGCTTTTTTGCAAATTTAAGATTTAGGTGTGACAGCCTGCAAGTAGCAATGAGAACAGGAAAAGAAAATATCCGGAAATGGTTCCCAAGTTGCTTTATTGGGGGGAATGGGCGTGGAGGCAGCAGTGATCCCGAGTCCACTGCTGCGGGGCGGCCGCGAACCTCAACTTCCAACAACTCGGCGGCGCCCGCCACGCGGCTCCAGGGCTCTCTGCTCCCCGAGGGAGGCCGGACTCGGGTTCGAGTCCCCGGCGTTCCCGAAGTGCCGCCGGCGCGTCCCCTCCGGACAAAGGTGCCCCGAGCCGCCCCCCGGGCAGCAGCCCAGCGACGTCCCGGTGGCCGCGGAGCGGGAGGGACGGCGGGGGAGCGGGGAGGGGGCCTCGCCGCGCGCTCCCCTCCCCGACGCCGAGAGCAGGAAGTCGCACTTACCGCGTCGGGCTCCGGCGACAGCCGGGGGTCACAGCGGGGCGGGGCGGCCCGGCGGGAGGCGGAGGGAAGGCAGGGGCTGGGGGGCTGCGGTCCAAACAGATCACCGC